>NC_086291.1:45528718-45852289 GCF_963924245.1 Chroicocephalus ridibundus | reverse complement strand
TAATGGTGCTCTTCAAAAGAGTAAGTACTTGTGTTTGTACTTAGGTCAGAATATATACTTGAAAGTGAGCATGATATGCTTTCTCTCTTGGAAAGTAGTGATCCAGCTGGATAAAATTCAGTAGTGCTTAGCGGAAGGGAGACCTCTGGATTTCAGAAGAGTACTGTTCCATGATGGTTTACTCAGCCTAGAAATGATAATTAGATGCTACTTCCTTCTGGAAACTGTTTTGGCTTTCTGATTTCGAATAAAAAGTGTTAAAAAGACTAAGCTGTAAATAATGTTAAAAAGAGTAAGCTATGATGAGGGATGGTTATTTTATGTGTTTTTCCAGACATGAACAAAACCATTTTAAAGAATGTCTAAAACTGACTGTTTTCAAAACAGGTGCCTTGTCCACATTTTGCGAGAAACTATGGTGAAGTATTCCAAAATCCGCCCCTTTCAAATTCGATGTCAGCTTGACCTGTGCAGACATGAGGTGCATTATGGCTGTTTACGAGAGGATAAATGCTTTTATGCTCACAGTCTGGTAGAGCTTAAAGTCTGGATAATGCAAAAGGAAACAGGTAAGTTTGGTAAAATGCGCGCTTTACTCTTTGTTGTGATGCCACTTCTTCCTTGTCTCTACTCCCTTCTGAAATTAGCAATTTGGGATCAGTGCATTAACTTAGAATTTGCTGTAATTTTTCGTACAGCATAGTCAATAAACAGTAATGTAAATACGATAAGGAGTGTTGAGTAGGCTACTAGCTATTCCAAAATTAGGAAGTTTTTGATAATAAAAACTGTTCAAAACTGCTAATTATGATCAGATTTTTTTTCTTGAATAAAACTAGAAGTCTTGAGCCGATATTAAATTCAAGTCAAACTTTTTATTTTTAAACCTTCAAAGTTTGAAAGATCCTGATCAGATTTCTTTTTCACAGGGCACTGAAAGAAAAGCTTGAAATATTTATGCCGTTGTTTCCCTCTGTCCCCCAGTACAAGAGTCAAGGTTTTTCCCAGTCGAACCTTTCTTTTAGCTTACTGGCACTCTGATATTTTTATATATTGAGCCAGAAGACAAATCTTTGCAGTTCACTACTCTGTCTCTCATTAGTGTATGTGTTGCTAAAACTTAACTATTATTCTGTTCTTGCTCACGCAGGACATTTTGACTGATTTTGTTGATCTGGCTTGTTTTTGTTGTCTTCTTTGAGGATAACAAATCTTATTACTTCGTTTCTAGATTATAGCTTTTGAATTGCATGTGTCTGTACTTACAGCCCATTCCTTGGTCATGAGTTCCAAACTCTCTGTGACTTACATGGTGTTTTGTTTTTTTTTTTTTTTTTTTTTTTAAAAAAAGCATTTAAACTGTTAGCAGGAAATAATTTGTACCACATAACAGTTGCTCATTCTTCCTATCTTGCTCTGCATGACAGCAGTACTTTACATATTTAAGTAACTGTGTTGGATCATGGCAATGCACGGAGGAAAAAGGGAAATGTGGCAATCCCAATGTGTTGCAGTGTTTCTGGCGTTATTGCCCCTTTATGTCTGTGATTTATCCTCACCCGTCCCGTTTTTTTTGAAGAAGCTCCTTGTTGCTTCAGCTTTCTAGCTAGATTCTCATACGGGCATTCTGACACAAGATGTCACATTGACCTGAAAATTTTGGAGGAAGAAAGTCAAATAGAGACTTTGCTGATTTCCTGTTCTCTCTCCTGGGATGAGCCTTTAGAAGCTTCTGTGTGAAAGTAACACAGTTATTTTCTTACCAGCTGCCCCTACAAAGCCAAGGATAGCAAATACTTACCGTATAATTTCTATTTTGAAGTAAGGGTTGGGTTGTCCGAGAAACTTGATTTTTCCACAGAAGGCATATTTTTTATTTTATGATGTGTTCCTGCTGCCCTCATGCTTCACTAAAGTCAGTCAAAGCTCAGCCTTTGCTCTTTGAATGAGGTTCCTCTTCTGAATGTAAGGTGTGGGAAGTAAAGGAACGCTGCCTTGGGAAAGAAACATTTTACCAACCCTCCAGTCCAGACACAAAGGATAGTCTGTGCTTGTGTGAAATTAGAGCAGTAAATATTACAGTGTGTGTGAACAATGTATATCTCTGATGGTAACATTAGTCAAAGTATTTATAAGATATTTTTTTTTTCTGAAACAAAACGTAATTAACAGACCTTGTCTAAAAACTTTGTAAAGAAGGCAGGGGCAATCTAGTGTCTGTCAGCTTGCATTTTGGATAGAGGTTTAGTACATTATGTTTAAATAAATACTTGAAGATGCATCTTAACTTATTTGAGCAATCTGTAATTTAAGAAACTTTTCTGTTTGCTTTCCAGTGTGATGATGTATACAGTATTTCTGTTTTGGAGGCCCTCACAAAATTCTTAAGTGTGTATATATGTGGATGTAAGTGTATATCCACACCCATGAGTGCATGTATATGTATGCAATATATAAAAAGAAAAATAGACAAAAGCTTTGGGGCTTCAGTAGCATTCCAGTTTGAGCATGTCCGGAATTCTACAAAGTCATAAGTGCTCAAGAAGTTTTTCCCTTCCTTTACAGGTATTTCACATGATACTATTGTTCAAGAATCAAAGAAATACTGGCAGAACATGGAAGCTAGTGCACATGGATCACAGGTATTTTCATTTTTCCATTAAACTAATTCTGCGGTGACTTTGATAATTCTTTTTCTATGTCAGTGTATAATGTAACTTATTTTAGAAATTACTTTTTTAATGTCTTCTTCAAATTATCTCTTTCACTGTAGGCTTTCTTCGGCTTGCTCCATTTACCATACAGTGCCTGCTTTGCAATTCGTTTTTTGCTTTGCTTATTCTGTCATAGACGGAACATAAAGCCTAAGTATAATTTCAAAGTCGGCTGCCATAGGGCAATTAATTTTCTTTCCAATAGGTAGGACTGTTATGTGTTTAGTTTGTATATCTTATCGTAGCTTCTGGGTACATGTACCTAAATCAGAAATAAGTTAAATAAAAATGCATTTGTTAAGAAAAGTCTAGTTTGAAATTACAAGCTAAACTATTACAAGGCATGCAGTGTAACATCTGCTTCCGGATGTGTGTCGCAAACTTTTAGCGTAGGGGGGTAATTAATAATTATGTATGGATTTTTTTGCAGATACAAAATACCTTTTATTGTTGTTGTTATTTTTTTTGCCTTAAGATCCTTGGAAACCAAATGAAATATGGATCACTTAATTTGAAGATGAAGTTTGTTTGTGGTCAGTGCTGGAGAAACGGTCAAGTTAATGAGCCAGACAGAAACAAAAAATACTGTAGTGCAAAGGCAAGACACCCGTAAGTAATACCAAACAGTGGAAGATTTTACCACTTTGCCAGCCATTTAAAACCTCTGTTGGGAAACTTTGTTACTGCTTCATAAAGGTCATACGAGGAGTTTAAAAAAACATATCGAAGCAGAACACAGTCATCTCTTTGTAATATGTTAGTAATTGGTAATGAGAAATACTTTGGTGTTTTTTGGTTTTGGGTTTTTTTTGATTGTTATGGTAAAGTTTCAGTAGAATTTAGTTAAGTCTCAAATATATGGTGAAAGCCTTATAAGGAACGCTTCTGAGCTTTCCTGGTTCTTCTGTGTACACGGTGTGTCTTTTATGAAGAGTATTTTCTTTCATTGAATGCATCTGTTTTTCAGATGGACCAAAGATCGCCGTGTGGTGCTAGTCATGTCTAATGAACGTAAGAAGTGGATGACCATTCGTCCTCTTCCCGCAAAGAAACAAGTGCCTCTGCAATTTGATGTATGTTAACCCAAAACTAATGTTTTAGTTAAGAAAATGGTGTAACTATACTGGCAATTGGGCTGGTTTCATCAGCTCTGCAGAAATTCCCATGGGAGTTGGGAATATGTTAATAGTGTTTCTACAGAGCTCAGCCTTAGAAAAGCACTGATCTCACATGTTATTACTGAAACCCTTTCTTATCAGTGGAAGTTAATAACTTTTTAAGTGATTTAACTGAGTTCTTACTATTTCAAATAAATATTTCAGAAATATATCTGTGCTCTGGTAATCTGGTAGGAGGCAAAAAGCAGTCATAATACTTGCTTCCAGCAGTTTGCTTTTTCTAACTACAATATATAAGCTTTTTATAAAATAAACATGATTTTATTTTTCATGTGATATAAATGTCTGATTGGGAGGGGAAACACTAGCCAAGACTGAAAAAACCCCTATTTTCTACTATCGTCCATTTTACTTTATATTCATAAGGATATTTTTTTAATTCACGTTCTAGTTGTGCAATCATATTGCTTCAGGCAAGAAATGTCAGTATGATGGAAACTGCTCTTTTGCTCACAGTCCCGAGGAAAGAGAAATGTGGACCTATATGAAGGAGAACAGCAGTAAGTAGAAGAGTAAACCTAACGTTGTAAATTGAACTGTTCTGCTTTTCATTCTTGTTCCTCAGTTACTTTTTAACAATAAAGTAGTTTGTGTCAATTTTTTAGATCTTAGAAATAGTATATTGATCCATGCAGCAATATTATTTGGTACTTATACTCTGTATTGCCATGTGCACACACTAGGATTCTGTTACCAACATACTGGGGGCAAGCTATTTGCAGAAGAATTTCCCCCCCTCCCTCAGCGTATTTACTGGGAATTACTATGCACTGTCTGTGAATGATAATATCATGGTCTGCAAGAAAGCTGACTAAATTTACCCCAAATTGTAGCACACTTTATAATTAGTACTTCCAAATTCAGATATTGATACGCAGTGGCATAGTTGTTATCTGTACTTTGGGTGTCTGCTCAGAAATGTGTAACACCTTACTTTCCCCTAGATAGGGAGAAATGGCTCTTGGTAAGTAGCCAGAGATTGATAACTGCACTTGGCTCTTATCTCTAAACTGTGTAACTGTCTACATTGCGTCCTTCCTTTTTTCTTCTTACAATAGGTGGGACTAAATTATGCTTGCAAACTCAGTCATTTATCTAGTATTCTCAAACTCTTGCCTTAATTGCTAATTACTTATTTTAGCTTCTGCTCTCATTAGTTCAAGACTTGGAGCAGTTGTATGACATATGGCTAAAAAGTCAAAAGCCAGAAAAAGGAGATGATACAGCTGCTCAGGCAAACAAAGAAAATGGGAAGCAAATTCACATGCCAACTGACTACGCTGAAGTTACAGTAAGTAATCAGTGGTATAATTCTAAGTTCACACATGTGGGGTTTTTGTAGTGTCATCCCCCCCAGTCAGTAACATACATTGTCGTCCTTACTTTCTTGGTGCTTTCTTAGATCATAGCTAGCTACACTAAATGCAAACTTTAACTGACACTTGTAAAGCAGTTATTCTGAATCCTCTAAAGACAGTGGAGATCATAAACTTAAGGTGATTATTTAAATAGCTATATCTGATTAGATAAACAACAATTTACAGGATAACATAAAGAAAACATTCAAAATGTATTGGGAGCAGTTCTTTGCTTACAGTACTGAATTCTTAATGTTTTGTTTTCAAATTCCCTGTAAAACAGGTGGATTTTCACTGTTGGATGTGTGGGAAGAACTGTAATAGTGAGAAGCAATGGCAGGGTCACATTTCTTCTGAAAAGCATAAAGAGAAGGTTTTCCACACTGAGGACGATCAAAACTGCTGGCAGTATCGCTTTCCAACCGGATATTTTAGCATTTGTGATAGGTATGTGTTTAAGATGTCAAAAATGCTGAAAAAATTACAGTTCATAGTGTAAATAATTAAGGTGATTATTAGTTTTGACATACGTTGTTTCTAGTATTTCTTGCTTTGCATACATCTTTCAACAAGAAATTAAGTAATTAACAGTATTTTAACACGTAGTTTTAGAACTCGGGGAGTGACAAGGTGCCTGATTGTGGAATCAAATGAATTGCTCATTTGATGTTAATAAGAGGTTGCAAGTTTATGGCAGGTGCAAAAAATATTGTTGGTATTACAAGTTTAATTAGGCGCCTGCATATTAATTACCTGTGGAACACAAGAGCCGTACCTAGCTGGACAGTGACATTGGAGCTTTAAGGCAAGTAAAAATGCTGTTAGCATCAAAACAAATCTGTATTTGTTACTGGAAATTGTTTATGAAAGCGTGTAAGAGAACTTCTGAGACCTGTTGGTTTTCCCCAGCATTGGTTGTATGTTTTGCTGCTCCTATTAATTCTTAAATGCAGCCTGTTTACCGGACTGCAGTAGACTTTTTTGTAAATCTGTTGAAAGTTCTTTCCACTGTTGGAATCTTCTTGGAAGGCTAAAAATTTTGGAATCTGCATTCTGGAGTTAAAGATTCAATTTGCTGGTACGGATATCTTTATCACTCCATTTCAAATAAAAGATTTTGAATGTGTTAGAGATCTTGAGAAATTGCATAGCATAAAAACCAACTTATTTTTTGTTTGAGTCTTTGGATGGAAGCTTATGTGCCCCCTTCACTAAATTTTTAAGTAACATTCTAAATGTATTTGATGTTTTGAGCACTAACAGACCTCGTATATGCAATATAAAGTGAATGCAAACTGGCATGCTTATAACTTAATACAAAAATCCTATGATAAAATAGATTAAGTTATACTGAGTACTTAAAAACCAAATGCAGTTAACAAAGGGTAATTAAATAATCAGATATTTTTAACAATTGTAGTTCTTTAGCTTAGTAAGTTAAATGATACGGTATTAATTTACCTGATGAAATTAAAGGTTTCAAGCATGAAATGACTCAGTAAAGTAGGAGCATGAAGAGCAGAGAGTGCCATCTCTTGTCCTCTGTAAATACTTGGCAGCTGGGAAAGGAAAATATAATCAAATGCTAAACAAGAGTTAATGTCTTTAAAAAACATGACCAGAAGAAAGTACCTAGATACAACAGTGATCATGATAATTCTATGAAAACACTATTTGAAATGTGTCTTAACAGATATATGGCTGGTACTTGCACTGAAGGAAACAACTGTAAATTTGCCCATGGAAACGCTGAACTCCATGAGTGGGAAGAACGAAGACAAGTTTTAAGAATGAAGCTCAGCAAAGCAAGAAAAGACCACTTGATTGCTCCCAGTGATAATGACTTTGGAAAATATAGTTTTTTGTTTAAAGATTTAAACTAATACTGAGATGACACATACATCTTATCAGCTGGAAGCATAAACCAGAAAATTTGACAATAATCAAAAGCATGTGACAGAAAAGCTGCAGGTTTTCTGCTTTTATTGGCATATATTGTTCCTCCTGAACAGCAAAATATAGTAGATTTAGGGGGATTGAGCAGACCTGTCTGTGCTCTCATGAAACAGAGTGGTGGTTAAAAAAAATCTGAAGTATTACGTGCTTATTCACCTTCTGTTGGACAGAACGTTAGGAAATAGAAGGGGGGGAAGAGAGATTATAATGTCTAGGAAGCCCCCTAGTATCAGTCCTTCAGTTGAAAAACTTCAAGGTATCGAGGTATTACAAAACAGAGTGTTATGGGCTAAGGAGAAAATGATGGATGAAAATTCTTCAGATCTTTTAATGGAGAGGATTTGTTTAAAACAAAGTTTGCTACTTATCTATATGTAGGTTGCTAAAAAGGATTTTCTTATTAAAGATTTTAAACAAAATAACCATTTAACTACAATATATGTTGAATGGGTATTTTTTCTCTATTTGTATGTTTCAATATAATTTACTGAAAAAGGATCTTGGGAGGAAAAAATGTATTAATTTTTGAAAATGAAGTAGTTAAAATTATGTTTCTTGGTCTTTGCTGTTTAAATGATGATTTTGAAAGATTACACTTGTATGTCAGTATTGTGTACTATTGTATGGACTAATGTTGCCTGTAATAAAGAGAACTTTACACAAAGCTGTTTTCTGCATGTAGCCTCTCAGGATTGAGATTTTGTAAAAAATAAACAATGATTTGCCTATTAGCAAAAGCTTGAGCACCTGTAGGTAAAAATTTAAGAAGTTGGTATTTGTGTCTCCAGATGCTTGTTTGCAGTTTTCTGTATTGTCATTAGCTCATTGCATCACTAAAATAACAAAAATGGCCAACTAACTTGCGAAGTAGACAAGCATTTTGGAGTTATGTGGTGCTGGGACGTGTTTTTAGCCTTTTGATTTGGGCATGAACCACCACCTCAGCTGCGAGGCGGGTGGTACTTCAAATTCCATTTCCTCCAGGAAATAGAACAGCATTCATGGGCAGAGGTGACTTCTAACTGGTGAGCTTTTGGGCTTTACAGTCGCTGGAGCTTCTGTTGCATTTCGGCTTCTCTACAGCTGGTTCTTTCAGTTTTCTTTGTGTATTCACTTTTTTTTTTTGTTATTTATTTTTAAACTAAGCTTCTTTCAGTCATCTATTCAAAATTGCTAAAGCTAGGTTTCTTTTTTTCCCCCCCCGACCATGACTTCTTCCTCTTGAGATTATTTTTCTCTGTTATTGGACGACCGTATATAATTAGAAGAGCTTTAAAGAATGACTTCTGTAGTTTGAATGTAGTCATTGGCCATGTAGTGTGTATGGAAAGAGTGTTGAACCAAAGTTCAGTGGTACCCGCACACATGACAAGCTTGGATGCTGTGTCCCTTTCACTTCACGGAAAGAAAAGCACAATGAATATTAAACCGACAGCTTCAGCCATGGGGGCACTTGCGCAGTGGCTGTTCCTGAGGGGCTGGGCTGAAGTGTGTTTGAATACTATGTACAGTAAACATACAAAATTAGCTTGGGGCTTGAAATACCACCTGCTGCAATGCTAATTTTTTACCTTGTTTGTAATAAACAGCTTGAAATAGAGTACTATGGACACTGTTATTTCTGTGACAAAACCTGATTGTATTGTGTGCCTTCCTGAATTGTTTTCTGGATTTTATGCTTTCATTGTTCAATGTAAGTGCTCTGTAAATTCTTGGAAGTAATTCTAGACAAAACTAAACATGAAATCCTTGTTCTGTAAGGACGGTGTGAAGTCTTTAATGAGTGCAGAGGGGGCCTGTCGGGGAGCGGCTGCCGGCGGGGCTCGGCCCTCCCAGAAGCGGAGGATTTATTTACGATTATTTACTCACTGATCCTGGTGAAGGGGATTTTAACCACGTCCTGCACAGGCAGCAGGAGGCGAACGAATTAATTCTCAACACGTTTTCCCTGAGGCCGCGGGACGCAGCCAGGCCTGCCGGCGGCCCTCGGGCCCGCTCTCCCCGCGGCCTCCCTCGGGGGGGGGCGGCCCACCCCGCTCTGCGCCTGCTCGGGGCGGCGCGACGTGGCGGCGGCGGGTTCGGCGGCGGCGGGTGCCGCCCCGGCGCGGCTGACAGGCGGGCGGCGGGCAGACGTGTGCGAGCGGGAGCGGCCCGGTGGCCCGCGCCCCTCCCCGCCCCGGCCGGGGGCCATGTCGTTATGCGGCGGCTCCAGCCCCGCCGCTGCCCCTCGGCCGCGGCCTCGCGCCGCCCAGATGGCGCGGCGGCCCGAGCTGCTGTGCGGCGCTGCCATCGTGCTGGGCTGCGCCTTCCTCGTCGCCCTCAAAGTCACCTGCAGGTAATGGCGGAGGCCAGGCGGGATCGGGGTACGCGGGGCCCGGCCGAGGGGAAGCGGCCGCCGGGGCCCTCCTGGAGCGCGACGCCCTGTGCCCGCTCTGGCCGCGCGTCTCCCTGTGCTCTATGGTCGGGCTCCCTGAGGCGCCGCGCGGGGCCGGGCGGCGTCAGGAGCGGCCGTTCCCGGGGCCGGGAGGAAGATGTCCGTGTCCGGTCCCGACGGCATGCGATCCCCATGGCAACCGCGGCCCTTCGCCTGTCGGGGGGAGCCTCGCCGCCAGCGCAGCGGTGGGGGGACACGGGGCCCAGCCAGCGGCGCCGGGCGGGGGCTGGCGGGGCAGGGCGGGAGGCCCCGGCGGTGCCGCGGGGGTGGGGAAGAAGCGGCAGTATTTTTAAGACAGGTATGTGTCCTCCTCGGAGGGTGTGGGGGCGCGGCGGTGGGCACGCGAACGCACACGCACCTGAGGGACAGGTGCTTTGTGGAGAAAGCTGTTTTTCATGTCCAGCTCGTACCCAGCTTTGCCCCAGAAGGACTGAGGGGGCCGAGACCCTTCCCTCAGCGCGCTCAGCCGGCTGCGGGCAGTGGGGCTACAAAGTAGGGGGAAACGGGTCTCTTCTGGCTCATGTTGGTGTCATGGCACCCCCGTTACCTGCACCTGCTTCCCACCGAAGGATGCTGCGCTTTCTTTTTGTTTTCCCCTAATCTGGTGGGGCTCCTCTTGGGAGCTGGAACTGCCTTCGTTGCAAAAGTCTCCGTGGTTCCTGTTTGCAGAGATCCTGGTGTACGTGGGACTGGGCGGGAGAGTGGGGTGGTGCGTGGGAGGCAGGTAAACGCGCTGCAGCTGGGCAGCTCCATTCTGGAGCCTGAACTGGGAGCTGAGTGGTCTTGGATGGGTTTTAGGTCAAGGTGACTATTAGGTGCTTCAAGTCATACTATATTAACTTAAGAACATCTACCACATTTGGGAGTGGGAGAAGGCTATGAGGATCTGATTACTTCCCTGTTCTGCAGAATCTCACAAATTTTCATTCCAAGAAATACTTGATTTGCAGGTAATACTTCTGAAAAATACTAAGGCCTTCATTTCTTCCCTGTCCACAGAGGGTGTATTATTTAAATCAGGTGAATTTTAAGTCTAGGAATGAGTTGCTCTGTGAGCAGCAGTGCCTCTGTTCCAGTAGTCTGTATCTCACAGTGACCAGATAATTTAGATGAAAGTGTAAAGCTCTTGCCCTGGTACAAAATGTATGGTGAAGGATTTCTGAACTTAACCACCTCCCTGTTTTACCGTCCATTACTAAATGAGTAATTTTTTTTTTACACTTACAGTGATACTTCTGTTTTATTCCCGCTCCTCTCTGATTTAAAACCTGCATGTTCTTTCATTTTACTGCTAGCTGTGTTTGAAAGCTCACAAACGGAATGTGCTTGGAATGTGCTTCTCACCACCCTGTACTCTGTACAGGAAGTTTGATTAAAGGGTTTTGGCTGTTCAGATTCTAGAAAGGTTTTGACTTTTCAGAGGGTAGTTAAATACACAAACTAATATCAGAATTGTATCCCCTGTTCTGTTGCTTTCAGAAACATAGAAAATTCAAGCGTAAAAATTCTGTGTGCAATTTGCAGGATAGTTAATTGCATGTGTTAATTGTGACTACAGTATATAGTTTCTCACCACACATCAGTACGGTTTGCAAGCAAATCTCAGTACCAGAGTACAGTTACTACCACTGCACTTACAACATGTAACTTTCGAGACCAATGGATAAAAAGTAAGGAAAGGGAAAATTCCTTTACTACAAGGCAGTCTGTTAGTGGGGTGTGAGGTTTTGCGGGTTCATAGTGGCTCCAGGAATAGCCAAATGAAGCCTGACCTAATACGTATTATTATGGAAAGCCTGTGGTTTCGAACCTGAATTATTTCTGGCACTATGCAAATGTCTTTAGAGACAACCCCACTCTAAGGACCTTGCAGTCAAAGGCGGTTGCTGATCCTACAGGCACTTGCATGTGCTTTCCTTTATTACCAGGTGGTTCTGTTGAAATGAGTTTAAGTTTTTATAGGCTCTGTGCAGGTAAATAACACAATAAGTGTTTTAATAAACGATATGTGATTATTAAGTTTGTATAATAGTGTATTATGTAATCCTCAGTTTATACTTGTGTAATTTTTAGGGGATCAGAGCCCTATTCTCTTTGTAAACCTGGGAATTATGTAAAAGTACTCTGTTATGCCTTTGGTATTGCAGAGGGAGTCACTACTGAGCAAATCAACATAAGCTGGTTGCTATTGATTTATTGTTTCGGGTTTTAATAATTACTAGAGTTTTTTTCATATTTGAGAGTAGCCATGTAGTTCCTGACCCATTCACGTCATGGGGCTTCCGTTGATCTGTTCTACACTTCCTTGCAATTTGGAGCCAATTCCATATCTCATTTTTAAGGCTTATGCTGTTATGTTCTGTATCCATCTGTCTGCCTTCTCATCACAACTCTTGAACCAATTGTCCACTTTCAGTTTAATTCAGTAGGGGAAGCAGAGGCTTTAAACACGTTTAGGTTGTCCATTTTCGCTAAAACTGTTTAAAGAGGAGAAATTCTAGTTAATGTCCCTGAAGGAGTATGTGTTAGTGTGAGATCAGCGCTTAGCTGCTGTGTTTTGCTTTTGGCAGCTAATCAGGGGGTGTGTGCTGACCTGTGAGTTAGAGCTGTAGCACGTCAGTGTTGTGTCCTGTCCGGCTAGCAGTTACAAATCACGGGAAGCAACAAGCAGTTTGGATAAGTGTGCGGTGCAGGAATAGGAGGGAACCAGAGGTGGTGGTTGTGAGGTGACATAAGAGCTGAAGGACTGGGGAGGGAGGTTACTGACTGGGGGAGAAGGGAAGGAGCAAAGGTCCCTAGAAGGAACTAGATTTTTGGCCATCTGTGTGAAAACATAATTGTTCGAGTAGTAAAATCAATGATTTGGAAACATGAGGGACCAGTTAATATTTTTAAAATTCTGGATTTTGAAGCAAATACTGTCTCTTACATGTTAATTAAGAACTTCCATAACTTTTAGAAAATATGCTTGGAGTGATTCTTAAATCTTGAGCTTCAAGTATATGCTTAGTAACCTGGAAATGAGAGAAGAGCTGTGGCTTTTGTGGGTCTGTATTGTAAAAACAACTTACAAACCAGAATAATTGTAAAGTTTGAAAATCTGGCAGTATTGTTAGGAGGTTGCTTAACATATGAGTTCGACGGTGTTCAGGGCTCAATAATTTTATCACAATTACTAAAATTGTAACCTGAGAAAGATCAAATATCAGGTAAAAAGATTTTTGTGCTAGCTTTTTATTGTGATACAAGTTAAAGGAATGCGTAGTCTTTCCTAAAACTTCCTGTCACATAAGGAACCGTGGCAAAATTGAGCATTACAGTGGTGTGGTCCAGTTTTTAACCTGACTTGCTCTTGTGTAAATATAGCTAGCAGAAAATTTTAGAATTAAGAGAGTATAAAAAAGATAATATGATCATTCACTTGCATTTAAGGCAGTTTATACCATAACAACTTCTGAACACCTTGGAAATGACAAGTTCTGGATTGTTTAGTTGCTAGAAAATGGTTTCCTGAGTATTTGATTTATGTTCTTGGTATTACTGGTCAAACTAATTTCTCTTAAGAAAATCTGTCATAATCGCTTTAAATTGGGGCTCTCTATTTGTTGATATTGTCCTTACATTGAAGAGAAAATACGCCCTGAACGGTTTGCAGTCCCTATTCTAATCAGTAAAATAAACTAACACACATTTACGTATTTTTTTCCTAATACAATATAAAAGAATAGACATGTAGAATACTTTAAAGCAAAGTGTAAGGCAGGGTCCTAGTCTCTGTTTATATGAACATCACATCACAAAACTTTATGACCAGTGTCTCTTCTCTTATCAGGGTCCTGTTACCTAAAGTACAAGTGTTAAAAGAGGATGAGGCCAGGGAAGAAATCCAAAGAAATCACTCTTCCTGGTAATTTTATGCTCTATAGCAACCAGCAATAAGAGTGTGAGCTAACATACCCATAAACATAGTGCATGGTATCACAGCGTGACTTCCTAAAGCTTGTTAAGGGTGGTCTTTAGATTTTTGTGGTATTTCATGAAACTAACTCAGACAATCTAAGTTGTAGTCATTTGCATCAATTTCTAAAGTTTTGTCATTGCATGATCTTTACTAAGACTAAAAATTAGGGCTTTGGGCACTCTTTTAACTACTGCTGTGCAGTCTCAATAACCACTCTTAATTTCCTTCCTGCAGCCGAGCAAAAGATGTAACAATGCCAGCGAAGCTTCCAGTGAATTTTTTCTCCACAAGATCTCCAGTCATTGATCTTTTTCGTGGACAATTAGACTATGCAGAGCACCTTCGTCAGGATTCAGAAATCGTGCTGTATTTCTTCTATGCGCCGTGGTGCGGCCAGTCCATTGCAGCAAGAGAAGAAATAGAACATGTGGCCAGCAGATTATCAGACCAGGTAACTCCAGAGAAGATACAAATCTTAAACACGACCTGACAGCTTTTTAATCTCCAAGCTGATGCTAATTTCTCTCATCCCATGGGAACCAGTAAGACTTGAATGCTCGCATTTTAGGCCCAGCCAGTTTTCTTAATTTTAATTTAACATACAGAGCATTAGAATAAATGGAGAAAATCTGTGATTCCTGCTCAGTTGTCTGTTATTTCTGCTCCTGAATGGGGAACGCTACAGATTTCTTCTGGTAAAATGTTCTCAGATTTATTCACCTGCCTTCAGACAGAAATTACAGGGAGTTTGCTTCCGGTTCCAGGATCCTTGGAGACACTGATAATCACATAAGATAGCAGCTATCACACTGCTTTGTAGCAGTTGGTTACATATGAACACTTCACAGGTACAGCTGTCCTAAACCTCTGGTCATTGAGCTACACTCTGCAGAAAAAGTAATTAATATGAATTATGACTAAGTCAGTAAATTTGAAGACTTTAGATTAAGAAGCTTAAAAAACTAGAAAGAGAAGTAACCGAAAGGATTGCTGTTGCAAAGTAATAAACAAACAAACAAAAGTCTTGTGAGAATTAAGAGGAGCATAAACGGAACACTGAGTTGAAAAGACACTGAAAATAGCAGATGGAATGGCTTGGAAAAAATGCACGTTGCATAAAGAAGGTCACAGTAGTGTACTTTGTTAGCTGTGAATTTTTACCTACTTTGCAGGTGCTGTTTGTGGCTGTAAATTGCTGGTGGAACCAAGGGAAATGCAGGAAGCAGAAGCATTTCTTTTATTTTCCTGTGATACATTTATACCATCGGAGGTAAGATTTCATACTTACAGTCTGGGCTTTTTATTGTTGTTTCGGGAAACAGATTGTATAAAATGTTGCATTTTGAAAATGTTACATTTATGGCTATAGTAAATAGTCATAGAGGAGGAGATTCTGGGTGAAGCTCATCCTGTACGCTACTTAGGTGTCAAGAAGGACTGTAAATGTCAGTTAAATGACATGCTGCACAATTCTTATCCTTATGGAAATTTTCTTTTGCCCGTGCATCTCCTGGAAGTTCTGCCTCCAATGAAAAGTATTCAGATTTATATATTAATGTCAATTGTCTGCTTGCTCTGTAGATGGATTACATCACCTGGTCCCAGTTTGTGACAGCAATAAAGTATGTACTTAAGGGCTATTGAAGTTAGTGGAATTGAAGTGCATATTTAAATGGCACTATGTACTGAAGACTTTCTTCTAAATTTGAACTTTACGCTCACTTTTTTTATGGTCCAAATGTTGAGATATCATTTTATATAACCTTACTGTTATTTTTCAGTATTTGCATGTATTGTCCTTTTTTTTCCTTTCCTTTTTGTGTGGAGCAAGAGGTAAGAAAACACACTTTCTAATGCTAGGTACAATAGAGCTGATTGCTGTGTAGTTTATCCCTTGCATTTTACTTGTGTACCCTAATCTTGAACTACAGCTCTCTTCCATTACAGAAGCTGATTTTGGGTTTTTGCGGGGATTTATGCGTTGAGGAGGAACAATCCTGATCTTTGTCAGCTGAACTTGGAACAGACACAGATGGCACTGGCATAATTCAAACTATAATAAAAAAAACCCAACAGCCCCACTTGGATGTAGATTGACTTAAACTTAGTTGATCTTGAAATTACAACATGTTAGATGGATACACTTGGGTGTTATCAGTAACCTTAAATGGAGTTGCAACAAGATGAAATGTAAATTCATATTGATGGTTCATAAAAACCGCTCATGCTGGAGATACTAAATCTTGAATGTTGCTTACTGGGCACGCAAGATGTTGAAGCAGTGCGTGTTGCTGTTAAGACAAAAGTTTGTAATAAACCACTGTAGGATATAGAATAGTGCACTTTAGAATACCATTTGAAAGCATCTGAATATAGGTATCTCAGTGCAAGTTGGATATTTTTCAGAGTGTCTTTATGTATAAATTATGTTAAAAAATGCATCACATTAAATTCTTTAGTGGGAATGGACTAATTCCTTATGCTTTTTGTGTTTGATTTCATTTTGGACTGTGATGCTTTGTTGAACCTAATGATAATAAATCAGATGCAGGATTTCGAGGGGATGAAGGAGAAGCTTTGGAAATCATAGCCACAAGGCCTGGCCTGCCTTCTGTTTTTGCACTACCTAATGTGGTGTCACCTGTTTTATCAGATGGCTGGGGGAGAAACTGTAGACTCACTGAGTCTGTTCGTCAGCAGTGTGACTGGATTCGTCCCTGCTTTATTGAGTGCTACTTGTAAAAGTCTATGTAAAAATATTGCACCTTTTCAGATTGATGCTGTTTAGAGTTTTAAAATAATCATGTCAAAATAGTGGCATTTTTCACATCTGTATTTTTAAGTCACTTGTATTTACTTTGGACAAAGCAGAAAGATATGTATATGATCATATAATTCATATGTGTATTTTATCAGCATCTTTAACGGGACTCATCCATCCCTTCGTCCCCACCAACACACTTGCACCTACCCATAGACACTGTGTTAGACTCACTGCAACTTCTGTGCTGTACTTTGAGTCTGGTAACACAACTCCTCTATCAGTTACGGAAGCCACTGTTAATTAACACAGAGAGCAATTCCCTAGAGGCTGAGCATGCTGTCAATGTAACTCCTATCTCTGCCACCCCCAGGAGGGACTCTCTCTATTGTTAATTTAAGTCTTAATGTTTTATTATTTTTTTTGGTACTAGTTTTGGACCAATTGAATACAAAGGCCCTATGAGTGCTGTTTATATTGAAAAGTTTGTTCGACGGGTGATGACACCACTACTCTACATCTCGTCTCGATCAAAATTACTAGATTTCCTCTCAAATTATGAGGTACTTGTCTCTCTTCTCTAGCTTTACTGCTGTGGTTCAGAAAGAGTTTGACTTGTTTCACAATTAAATTTGATCTGCTCCGAACTACTAGTTTATTTCCGGGATCCTGAAATCAGTGCCCTGTAAATTTGTTAAAATCATAAAACATGAAATGACAAATTCATCATGTTGGTTCCCTGTATAGTAACTCGTATAATTTAGTGATGCTCTTAATTTGAAGTACTTCAGTATGTAGAGATAACAACCAAAGTTGTTACCTCACCAAAAAGTTACATATGAATGAGAAAGAAGGGAGAAATCTTTTCACAAAAATCTTGCAGTCTAAGTTGGGAAAGCATTTGAGAAATACATAATCATTGCTTTAATTTTTAAAAGAATATTAAACCTTACTAGTAAGATAAGTCATGATAAGTAAAGACAAATGCGAAATCAGTTGAGATAATGGCTCCTAACCACTTTGTATGCTGTAACTTCATTATTTTAATCCACTGGTACATTGTGTTTTATTAATTTTCAGTCTGTTGTGTTCAGAGGTGCCAAGATTGGTGGCAATGCTAGTGGATTAATAGCTTCCAATTAGACAAAATGCATTTACAACAGAACTATTTATAATCCCTTTATAACTGTTCATTTCTGTACTGCACAATGGAGAGATACCATAATCTTACTAAACCCCAAGCTGTTAGAGCAGAACGGAAAACCTGATCAACAAATTGATGCTGTAGCAGTGGCCAAAACATGTGAAGGGCTCTCCATGGTTTCAGAATGAAGCAGAGCTCCTCTTTGAAGTAGCGCGTGTTCTAATGACGGTTCTGCTGCAGGATGGAGCATCACCTGTGCTGTTAAAGGAAAGCTGCCACAGCGTAAGGGGATGCCCACTGGTAGTTATCATGGGTAGATTCTCGCTCCAGTTTATCCCTCAGGAGCTATTCATGGGTTTAGTTTTCCAGTGTTTTACGTGGAGACTGTGAGGCAGGAGTGAGTTGTGTGTCTGTCTCTGGTGCTGATGCTTTGTGTGATCACAAGCAATTCTGTTGTCTCTTCACTGCTTCAGTTTTGCCATTCTAAAACTTTTTTTGCCTCCTGTAGAGATTTGTTCAAACTTCCCCCCTTCCTGTGTTTCAAATTCTGTGTCTCCAAATACCCGGTCTCTATGTTCAGCATTTGTTGTTTCTTTTTTCTGAAATGAGCTAAGAATAGTCTGATCTTTTATGCTGTTCCTCAGTCATTTAAGGCTGAGGTTATTTCCCAGACTGGGGCACTAGGTGCTCAGTGTCTTGCCTCTGTAAAGTTAAGCAAGAGGGGGCAAAGGGTCTACAACAGTAACAGCCAACCCACGCAGTAAGATCTATTCAGGGAAAAGGGCATTGGCTAGTGCAAGTCCAGAAAAGCAAATTCTGAGTGAACAGGAGCTGGGATATAGAGAAGACCCAAGAAATAAAGAATTGTGTACAAAGATGGATGGAGAGGGAAACGTGGTCAGGCACAAAGAAAAAGTTAGTTTCAAACCAGAAATAAATGCTTTGTTTTATCATTTTAAACAGTTAGAAATGTGAATGCTTTCTTATGTTTTCTGTGGAAGTTGAGG
Organism: Chroicocephalus ridibundus; assembly: GCF_963924245.1. NCBI lineage: Eukaryota > Metazoa > Chordata > Aves > Charadriiformes > Laridae > Chroicocephalus > Chroicocephalus ridibundus. Next base: position 45,833,776 of record NC_086291.1, on the reverse strand, counting down.
TACTTTATATCTTTTGTAAGAGAAGATACAATCCAGGAGGTGACTCCTGTGTTTAAGAAGTGAGAAAGTTTGAGGAGTTGAGTAGGTTACAGGAAGTGCATGCATGGCTAATTGCTATTTTGAGAGCCTTGACTAGTGTCTTCCTTTGATTTTTGATCTTCTATATATTGAAAATGTTATTTTTTAGGAGAAAGGAAAGGAGAGAACACCGTAAAGGATAGATCATTGGTCATTTTGTCAACTGTTTGCTGCTTGATCAGGTTTTTGTGATTTCTTCATTGAAAAGCTAATTAATTTGAAGCTCAGAATATTTTCCAAAACATTTGTCATCATCAGTATCTAACTTCCAGTCCTCTGTTCTGCTAGGGAATGGGTTCTGCCAACTTAGGGGATATTTATTTTTCACCTGAAAATTTCAGTTAAAAAGAACCTCTTTTTAGCTGATCCCCAGACTCTACGTAGGCAGTGCCCTTTCTCTTCCTTGGCTATTTCATTCTACTTTGGTATTAAGATCTCCCATACTAAAGAAGCAGTAGGTCGCAGAGCAGTTGTCTGTTGCTCACTTCCGGTCCTCGTTTTGTTTCTCTGTGCAAGGGTAGCACTATGTATAATCTGGAGTATGTAATAGGTTGGTAAATTATTAGTAGATGATTGGTTTATTTGCAGGGCATCATGTCAAGCTGAAGTTCTGCTCAGCCTGTGTTTTCACACTTAAAAGAGCTACTGCACCCTTCTTTTCGCGTTTCAAGGGCATTTTGTTGTTGCCTGTCAAGTTACTAATAGCCAGGACTTCAAGTCTATAGTTGTCTTTTTCCATCTAATCTGTGAAGCTTTTGATGCTTTAATCTTGTGTTCCAATTCCAGTAGCCAGCTTTTGGCAGAAAAAGCATCTGGGAAAAAAAAAAACGGGAGCTCTATTCATACTCAACTGAATATGGAAATCTATTAAACATGTTAGCATGCATGAACTAACGTTTACTTGTAAAGGTACCAAGATGAAAATTCAAAGCATTTTTTTAAAGTTGAATCACACCAAAAGATACTGAAATCTAGTAGTATTTTATCCTGTATTCCAGTGTTAATTAGCATGATTTTTATTTCTAAGAAATACTGATGAACAGAATCCAGCTAAATGTAAGAGCAGGTGGTGTTAGTTAATGGTGTTATATGCATTGCTCAACCAAATCACGAATATCATGAGATGCTTTATTGCTCTCACAAGAGGGCGCTCAAATCCCATGAAGAAATTTTGGTTGAAGACTCGAAAGTTTAGATTCTGCATTTTCTGATTTTTTTTTAAGGGTGTTTTGTGGTTTTGGAATGGTATTAGTGCAAAACTAGAACTGGATAAAAATTAGAATTCAATTTTTGAGAGCAAGGGAAAAAATCTCATTTGGAAAGCAGTTAAAATGTTGGAGTGTATAGGAAAGATCTAAGTTACATCAGGAGAAAGTTACGCAGTTCCTACCATAACTCCAGGTACCTGTAAGTACCTATAATCAGGCTTATTTCGTTTTCTTAACTGCAGAGATTTAACAGTTTCATTTTAATCCAGACTGGCGTGTCTCATTCCTCACCTGACTAACCCAGCTACTAGAAACGGCCTCATCCTTCTCAGGCACAGAGGAAGAAAACATGCAGCTTCTGTAGTTAGACAGGAAGCGTCATTTGCTTACGAAAACTAAATGTGCCCAGGGAACTCATCATTTCCTGTTTTCGGGAGAGGTGGGGGAGAGGATTTGTTCTGTCTGGGAGCTAGCTGGCATGTATCTTAGTACGCTGGCAGCTTTCTTCCTTGCTCTATTTGTGTAGAAATGCTTCCTGAGCATTAACCAGCTGTGTAGGATCTGTCCCAGAAATGGATTTGACTTAATAATTTGCTCTTGTGTGTGGTACTGCTGTGCCTGTGTTAAATGATGATGTGACGATTTGCTTTCAGTTCTGGATACACAATGTTTTAACATCATTAGAAAATGAACAGACTTTTACTTGTGAATTTAATTAATCCTAATATCGATCAGCAGTTTCTTCTTTGCATGTCTACGGTATAGAATTAATGGTATGTAATATTGGTTCTTCAGATCCCAGAGATAACACATTCCTTTCCTCTTGCTGTTTTCTTTCCTGTGTTCACAGATAAAATGAAGCAGGAATTGCCTGCCTGCACAAGTCTGAGATTCTGAAAACAAAAATCATCTCCCATACCTCAATGCAATATAGCCAAAACATAAAAATAAATAAATAAAAAACGGGGTAGAAATAACTTGAGTAGTAAAAGTGGTTATCTAATTGTAAAAGCTATTCAGTAGCAGTGGGGTTTTTCTTGTTCTCTGTTCACATTACTTCACATTTATTGGCCTTTAAATTTCTGAGCTCTTTCATCGCATAGTCATTTAATACTGTCTTTCTGTAGCTCTTCTGAGTCAGCTATACTTTCGATGGTTCCCAATAACCTTTGCAAATTTTGTTCCTCCCCCCCCCCGTCTTTCCCTTTTCTAAAGTGTTTATAGAAATGTTGAACTATGTGAGCATCAGTACTCACCCTGGCTGGCTGTCTTTGACTGTGGAAAACCAATAACTTCTACCTGCAGTTTTCTATCTTTTCTGCTAATATAGAAAAGGACCTTCTGTGTTATTCCTTGCCACCTTAGTTTCTTCCAATGTGTTTGGTAACTTCTTGTAGGCTTTTGGGGAATTACAGGGTGCTGCATTGAGTAGATCAGTCATCTACATGCTTGCTCATTCCTTCAAAGAACTGTGATAGACTTGAGGCATGGTTCAGTAATAAAACCATGCTGGCTGTTCTTCAATAAAAATTACTGACCTGAAGATAGCTGTTAATTCTTAAAGTTTCTATGAACTTGCTGTTCTGTAATTGTTGAGATTCTTGTCAAGTCTGTTATTTGTTTAATTTAATTGGCATCACACATTACTTTCCATTCCTCTGGTGTAGAGACTAAGCAAGAAATAGGCTACAGTACAGTTAATGATTTTGTATTCCATATATGAGTTTCACTAGGAGATGATATTAATGACTCTTCATTATTGATGCCCTCAGGTTTGTTCCAAAGCCTTTCCTACAGACACTCAGTTTGAGACAGGTGCTGAAAATTGTTTCATGGAAAGAAAAGCCAGTAAGCTCCATTCTAGCAACGCCAACACTCCTAATCTGGTGTCTTCAAGCTATCCCTGTGTCACATTTCAATATTTTATCCTCCAACTTTATACAGAGCAAGTCATATCCTGTTGCAACTGGTTACTCCTAACTGCCTGCTGAAGATAATTAACCATAACTCCACACAGATGGTTGCCTGGAAGAAACTCATCATCAGTAACAGCTTGTATGTAGGTGCCCACATAAACTGCATGCAGGTAGCTGTTGCAGCATCAGTTATTATTTTGGAGGTTCTTGCATGAAAGGGAATTCCTGCCGTCAAGCTCTTCTTAGCATACTTGCTAGGAACCTCTTACTTACATCGAGATATCTCTTCTGTAAGACATGAATCTCGCTTTAAATAGAGCAAGATTCCTTCTTAGTTGTCTAGCATCCGGAAGTGTTCAATTTTGTTAAAATGAACAGAGTAGTTGGTATTAGCAAGTGAATCTCTTTTGTGTGGTACTTGAGAAGAAATACAGCATTTTAGAAGCTTTCCTCATATGTTTAATTGCAGTCTGTAACAGGGAAGAAATTTTAACTGTTCTGGGATGATCATTAAAAGGATATTAATTAACCAGATTACTGATTAGGCATATAGCATTAGTATATATTCTCTCACTACAATTTTTTCTTATTGAAAAAATACTTTCCAAAAATGTCACATGGAAGCATCTTATTTTTCAATGTTCAACAAACTGGCGGGCAGAATCAGAACATCACCTCTTTTAATAACTTTATAAATATTTCTAGATCTGACTTTTGTCGTCTTGTCACATTTTACTGCCGCTTTTGACTCTTCTTTCATTCAGTATTTGGTGCATAAGTTTGCTGTGTTCAGTAATGGCATTCAAAAATGGTCCTACAAAAAGGGAAACTAAAACTTTGATTATATCTGTCTCCTTATTTTTGTTCACTTGAATGCTTTAAATGTTTTTTGTAAGGGTTTATTTCTTTTTACTGTCTTAATTTAGTACTAGGAGAAAAAGATGAACAATAATTACTCACCTATTTACTGTTAAAAAAAGAGTGCGGCTATTTTACTGTATTTTTTCATTTCTATTTTAATTTTATTTTTATTTTCTTCTTGACAATTGTTATTGCAGAAACTTCACTAATTGCTTGTATCTTATATTTATTATTGATAATCTTCTGATGGTACCTCATAATGAGTCTTTATGTACACGAGTCTTGTGTTTAGCTTTCATTTATGAAGGATAATTCCTGCCTAAAAAGAGCAAGTCATTAGTTGGAATGCGCACTGCTGCTGTTAGTGAGCATCCCGAGACCACTGATCGATACTGAATTAGCCCAATTCTTATGGCTGGTATGACTATCTGAATTCATATCACTAATGACAGTAACAGGTAAAATATATGTTTGTGTTTTAAAAAGAAATTTAAAAATTTATATGTAAAATTCTACAAAAAAAAAAAGCAACCTCCAAAATGCCAAAAGAAAATACTTATGTGGGAATATTTGCCACACAAATGGGTGATCAGTGGGTCTGGAATCTTTTGTTCTACAGCAATCCCTTGAGCGCTCTTGCTTTATGCGTCAAATGCTCTTTCTGTATGCACGGGTGGAACTGGGAAACAAATAACACAAAATAACCAAATTCCATCACTTACTCTTTCCTGAAAGTTTATTAAGCCAATTTGAGTAATGAGTTTAAAAAAACATAATTAATAATAATTTTTAATGGATTATATTTTGCAGAATTTATAAACAAAACTTAATTGAAATTTTGGAACAAGAGAAGTGTAAAGACTACTCACTTTTTTGTTCCAAGTCAGCTTCTCCCAGATTCTCTTCCTGAATTTAATATGAAGCCATTCAGACTTCATACCTGGCAAACTCAACAGGCCTATTTAGGGATAAGTCTTTTAAATTTTGAATCATCTGTTTGGCAATTTGTAGAACTTCATGGATATGCAGGTGGAATATGGGGCGCTCTCATTAGTTTTGTGCAGCTGGTCTCTCACTGACTCCTGCAGGTTATACTGAAGGACTTTACAACGACTGATAGCTTAATGATGGGATGATAAATTGGCTTAGCAGTTCAAGTATTCACGCACAAATTCATATGTAGTTGCTAATTATGCGCAACACAGAGAACAATTAAAGTGTTAGTGTTGAGTAAGTTGTTCATACTCTGAAAAATCACATTTTATATTCCAATCCTAAAAGAAGTCTTTATGATGCTTGTGGTTCTTATGTTGGTGCTGGAACTGACTCACAATTTTTGCAAAGCAAATATTAATTGTTTTTAGTGACCTTTAGTAGCTAACATGGGAAATAAGCAGTTTGAAACTTACGCATCTACAGCCTTAAAAACCCTCTCTCATACATAGCTTTTGAATGACAACTTTAGAACTGATTTCCATTCAATCTGTTAATATTAAAATTTTTCTTGCAGCATAAAGTGACTGTTCTTCAGTGAACATTGTTGTCTTTTTAAAATTGTGTTTTACTGTAGGCAGATAAGTTCAGTGCCCCATATATTTATATTTGAAAATAGCTTAACTAACTCTAATCCTTCTTATTTCAGCCTGGAGTTCTAGGATATTTTGAGTTCAACGCTTCACCTCAGCCGCCTGGTTATTTAACGTTCTTCACGTCAGCATTACATTCATTAAAGAAAGGTAAAACCTTCATTTTCATGAGGCATCTGTGAATCAGTTATGTATATGGGCTTCAGTAGTTTTTTTGCAATATTCTGTAACGTGGGAATTAATCCCTTTTGAGTGTTTCTTGATGTTGATCTAATTATGAGACTTCTATTACAGTGCGAGGACTGCTTATATAAAAGGCTTATTATGTATTTTGTGATCGGCCATCATGGAATAAAGTATATGACAGTCTGCTATTCAAGGATACATTAAGATACAGTTTCCTCAAAAACCTAAATGTGTAGCTGCAACCCATATAGAGCCATAATCAGACTAGCACATAAATTGAATCTAAGAGTGTTTGTCTTGTGCAACATTTGAATTGTCAGGTTCAGGGGCATTAGGATGAACTTGACTTTGTCATTACTTAGTAACTGAATTCAACAAAGTGCTTTCCTGGATGGAGTTACAGAGCTGGTACAAGGTAACACGATGAGAAGGGCTTTTTCCCCCTGTTGTTTTGCATTAATAATCTAAAGTACAAAAAATCTTGTGTTTAAATATGCAAACTTTGTATATGATTAATACCTTTTGGGGGGGGTCATATATTCTGGATAGAACTTTCTTAAAGTTCAGATTAGCGCATTTTATGGGTATTTCTTCCTGTCAGCAAATGAAGGAAATTGATACCGTTATTCTGATTTTTATTGTACCACTGACTTGATATATGATATAGAGCCTGCTCTCCTGTATTTTATTCTGTAATTTCCCCATTTATATGTTGGGATAGTTCTTTGCAATGTGAAGATGAGAAGCATTCTATCCTTGTGTGTACATACTTATAAATATAGAAATACTAGAATGTGTATTTAAATTATATATATATTTACAGTAAACATACATCATCTCAACAATCAATGTTCATACCTTTTCCTTACATGTGTATTTTATCGTGGTTTTTGAGATACATCTTGCTACATGTTATGGTTATCTGCAATACCAGATTATATATTTAATAAGCAAATCAAGAAATCGGTCAATTCAGGTTAACATTGTCTGTAGCTTGAGTGCAGAAGAGGAACGTTTGTCATCTTCCGCTCTTGTCATCTTTCTTCTGCCTCACTTAATCACCAATATTGGCAGTTGCTAGTCAGTAAGATTTCTGTGCCGCCTTAGGCTTTCAGGAGAGAAGTTCAGTGTGTATAATCGTGTTTAAAAACTGAAAATTTGCCCTTTCAGATTACCTTGGAACAATACGCTTTGGAGTGATCACAGATAAACGTGTTGCAGAGGAAATCTCTTTAGTGCATTCGGGCAGCGTGTATTTGCACAGACATGTCAACACATCTCTTGTGAGTATTGTATTTACATCGTAGTGACATGGAGATTGAAGCTCTGTCGTAGTAGACCATTAATAAGTGTTTCACAGAGCTTTAGGATATAGGATGCTTAAGAACAATATTTTTGTGCAGTAATACACATTGTCATTCTACCAGTCAGCAGCTGTTTTAAACAGTAGCTAAAACCCAAGCTGATCGTCTCTATTAAACCAGAACCCAAAAAACCCAAGCATCTCAGAAATTACTACACAAAGACTTTTTCCCAAGGCGTCTACCTGTCAGTGGGTCAGAATTAGAAGGCTACCTGAATGAGGATGTGGAAATAGTGAAAACTTGCATTTCAGTTTAAGGGTGTGATATTACACTGATTAGAAAAATCATGCAAATTAATTTAATTTAAAATTTGTAGTAACTCTTAATCCACGTGCCTTGTTTTTGGAAGACTAAGAATGAAAATACTAACTTTCAGATTTGCTATTTGGCATAAAGACTTTATTTATCCACACTGCTGCCATGAGTGGAAACTCTGTGAAAATAAGTATTGTAACGTGTGTTTTATTCAATTGAGACTAGGGAAAACATGGATTTCCCAGGTCAAATTTCTGGTAAATACATAAAACTACTTTTGTCTATGCAAATGAATTAAGATAAATTTGCCTTAATTTATTAAAATGACTCTACAAGCTGTGAGGGCTTTTTATTATGCATTTCTTTCCTTGCATTCAGTAATCAGAAATATCAGTTTTTAATATTTTAATAAAATATCAGTCTTGATGTTGGGGTCTTAAAAGACGAATTTAAAATGAGTTGATATTGTGAATGAGTATTGGAAAAAGGTTTTCTAATATGCCATAAATCAAGATATGTGATGATACCAGCTTAGAGGCGGAGCTCTTTCACTTATAAAGAGAATTTATACTAGTGAGAAAAGTAAACCTTATAAAGATGTAGTAAAAGAAAGAGGAGCTTCCCTGTTAGAATACTTTTTGCCTGAAAGATGTGAGTGCTCATATGAACTGATGAGTATTTGGAAAGATTTCCCAAAGGGAAAAGGGTATATGAAACACTGAAGGTCGCTGAGTAGTTGAATTTAGAAAGAGTTTTAGGCATTACAGTAACAAAGTATGCAGCATTTGAGAACTGCATTCATTACTAAACCATATGTTTAAGTGAGGACAAATAATTATTTTTTTCCCCCTTCAAGATCTATCCAAACGACATCATGAACTTTACTGCTGAGAACATTTGCAAGTGGGCTCTAGAAAATCGAGAGATGCTCATACGCTGGCTGAGACCACATGGTGGAAAAAGCCTTCTTCTAAACAATGAGCTGAAGAAAGGACCAGCACTTCTCATATTTATACCATACAATCCCTTAGCAGAAATTCATCCTCTTTTAGATGAAGTAAGTGAAATAATTATTTTTTACTTCAAACATACTAGAATTTGAGAACTCTAGTCAGGGTTCTGAGCTTAATTGTGACAGATATCTCTTTCTATTTCACTGTTCCAAGTATTCAATTTTGTTTAAAAACATTTTCTTAAGCCATAATATCACGAATCCCTTATGCTGGTTTGCACCCCACACAATATGATTTTTTCCTCATGTCAGCAGTTATTTAGAACAAGCACCTAATTCTTTTCCTTGGTTCTGTTCTTCCTGTGGTGACTGCTGTGACATGCACAGATCTTTGGTTTTCTGTTCCAGTCGACATAGCTCAAATGAAAGAGCAAGAATGCATTTGAGTGTTGCAGGACTTGTGTTTTGTCCACCCCACTCTATTTCTCTTCTCCTTCCTTCTTTCCAGAAGTGGTTATGTAAGGAAGAATGGACCTTTTTATTAAACCAGACTGGTTTTTGAAATATAGCCCAATTGAAAAACTACTCAGAACTAACATGATTTTTATATCCTATACGTTCTTAGTTGCCTTCCAGTTTTCTCTTCCTCTGCCATTATTTCCATTTCTGAACTGCCTAGGACAGGAGTTTGTGTAGCTGTGCGGTGAGAGAGACAGGGAAACTAGTTTGGCTGAAAAATACTCCTCCTTGCCCTGCCTGCCTGCCCACTCCCCCCCCCGGCCCTGGCTATTTTTCAGCTGGAACCCATTGTCCCATTTAGTATATTACACAGCTGCGCATCATAGTGATGATCGCATAGCACCAAGGACAAACTAGAAATAGACACAATAAAAGCTAGTCTGCTACAGGATAGGGTTGGGGAGATCTTTGTGGAAAGACTGGAAAAGAAGTGCAATTATTCTTGTACTAACCTGGCTTAAGTCTGTCAGACTTAATTCAGTGATGCTTGTCACAGATTAAATATTTTAGTAACAGGTACCGCTTACTTAGATCAAATCAGTGCAACATAAGATGTTCAGTTTCAGATTTCATTCTACTAAGTAAGAGTATTTATATCAAAATGTGAAATGAGGTACAAAATATTCCAGTTGATCTTGTATAGCTTCACTTTGATAGAGAAATATTATGCAACTTGTTTACCATAGGAAGAGATGTTTACTGCAGCCATCCTCTGGGTTTCATCAAGCAACAAAACCCCTTGACTGTAAGGCAGCTGCAAAGAACAAGGCTGTCAAGTTGTGTGTTGAAAGCTCTCAGAGCAAATTTTTTTTTCTGATAGTAGCTCACTGAAATGAGATTTCCTATAGCAAATCTGGTTTTCTGTTCATAATAACTTCTCATGTTTCTCTATGTAGGTAACCAAAATCTTCAGGTTAGATTATAGTACGAGGAGTCAAGTTTCTTTTAAGTATTTAATTGAGCATTTTCAGGATGAAAACATCTTACAAGGAATTTTTAAAGACTGTAACAAAGTGTTGCTATAGACCACATCTTAATACTGATGGTCTTGTGACACAGCAGCACACCTAGATGTGATGCTTCAACACACTTTTGATAATTACAGTGATACGTATCAAAGCGTTCTTGTGTAAGCAATGTGTGTATGTTCTGTATTTTGATTATGTTTAACGTGATAGATGAGGATGAAGGGAAACTTCCTCTTTCATTTCTTCTATGTTCTGTTATTTATTGCCTAGAAAGGGCATTCCTTCTGTGGTCCATACAAATGCCTTTTTCGCTGCTCGTTTCTGATTGGTTATGAAAAACAAAATGGTGATGCAGCACAGGTATGTTTGCACCGAGAGGCAGGCTTTTTTTTATTTGTTTTCTCCTTGTATTGGAAAACAAGGAAAATTCAAGAACCTGTTCTGATTAATGCTTCACGTGGTGGGATTTAAGCTTAAAATCTACTATTATTTGCACTGTGATAAATACAATGCAAAGAGTACCTTGAGATCACTGTAGCGGACTGAAAAAAAATTTGAAGTAGCTTTTTGTTGATCTGTACGTTTAATTCTTACATGCTGAAATATCTGAAAACTTAACTTAAGTCAGAGCCTTGTAATTTTTTGTAAGAATGAAGGAGAAGAGTAGTCAACTTCATGTTTCTGAAATTCCATCTCTAATTGCATATATGTTGTTAAGCGTGCAACAGATAACTGCAATCTTGCTTTTTTTTTTCTTTTTTTTTCTCCCTGTAGGTTACCAAAGTGGCCTTGGAATACCACAACTGTAATAAAAGCCAAGCAGCTGAGCCAGATCTTCAACACTTACAAGACAGTGATTCACCAGCTTTTGATTCCTCTGTACCAGATGCACATATGAAATTATCAGAAACATTTTCAATAACCAAGTACCCATGCTGTAACACCGTGGTGCTTCCGCAGTGGCATTCAATATCTAGAACTCACAATGTCTGTGAGCTTTGCATTAATCAGACACTTGGTGTCAAACCAAATAAAGTCCATGTGCCACACTGTAACTTTTTAGAGATAGAAGCAGCTTTGGACTCTTTCTACCTCCAGGAACGTACCTTTTTTCAAGTTATATCAAATACCATAGAATGCAGCAATTTCTTAAGTTTCTACAGTCCCTTTAGCTATTACACTGCATGTTGCAGGACAGTAAACAGGCATTTTTTAAGTTTCATTAGTTCTGAGAAGACCATCTTTCAGACCCCCAAAGTAGCATTTTCTTCCCATGGGAAGAAAGATAACACCCAACATTCTATTCCTCACATTGAGGATAGGAATTGGTTTATTCCTGACCTTCATATTAGTGGCACTAACATTACTGGCCTGAGCTGCAGGACCAACAAAACCTTGAATCTCTATCTACTGGATTCAAATCTTTTTTGGATATATGCAGAGAGACTAGGAGCATCGAGATCTAATCATCTTAAGGAGTTTGCTGCTATTGTTGACCTGAAGGAAGAAGTGCACTATGTCCTGGATCAGAATCAGTCACTTGTTGGATCTACCTTGGGTATGGTATCCACTATACGAATGCTTGAAATAAGAGAATTAAGTGTGCAAGTAAGCTTATAAATGGAAAACTTAATGCCATTTTGAAAATTACTGCTTTTAAAGTGAGAATATAGTCAACATTGTGAATTCTAATTTATTCTGTTCTAATTTATTTAGTAGTTAACTAAGCAATAGAATAGTGGTCTAGATGACGTGAGAACTAAGTTTCATATAACAAAAGTAATTTGCTTTAAAAGAAGTGAACTTCAGAATGTGTGGTTCTCGACTGCCTGATGCATTGAAGGAATTGGTAAAATCTAAGCTAATTTGCTTGTGGAAAAAAAATTACTATGCATTTAACACATTTGATATTACAGAAGACATTTGTATATTAATGGTGGTGTTAGTGTTTGCTCAGCTGTTCTGTGTACTAAAATACCTCAGATTTTCATGAGATACTGCCCACTTACCAGCAGAGATTAGCCCTTCCTCTTGTCCTCTGAAACCAACTTATAGATAGTTCTAAATTTATTTTGAAAAGTGTGTGTGTTTTCAAGGTAGAACTTTGAAGTGGGTTTGGCCAAATCTGTCAACACTCTTATTTCCTGGATGAATTGGAGGGGAAAAAAACACAAACAACAAACAAACCAACCAAACAAAAACCCAATCAACCTAATGATTGCAGTACTGAGTTATTTGCAAGTTATTGAGTAAGACACAACGTGCCTAACCACATGCATTTACCTATCGAGATGATGTGCAAAACAGTTCACCTTCAGAAAATGCAGCTTTTTTAATGTTAGCAGTGTAAGTAACATAGTATTAAAATAAATTGTTTAAGAAGATATATCAATATAATTCTTACAGCATTAATTACACTTCCATTTTGCCATAAATCTGTAAGCACAAAAGTATGCACAGCTTAGAACAAATAGCCATGTTCTTATTAAGGATCCCATCCAGCCCTGAATCCTGTCTGCATCACAACCTCCCAGAAAAACTCTGGAAAAACAAAGAAAAACCCCAGTGACTATAAAAGGACGCATAGGAAATATTAAGTTCCAAGTGAAGAGATATACATTTCCTTCCCTTTTCTGCTCCCAGTACTTTCTGTCTCAAACTTTTTTCACGTCACAGGATTTCCTGAGCATGACGAGGGTTTCTCTGCTGAGTGACACTTGGTATATTTCTATTCCAAGTCATTTGAACTTCCGGAAAATTTTTGCTTCTACATATTTTGTCAAGGAGTAACTGTGATTTATATTTTAGTTTTGTGGGGGTTTTAAATTTTTATTTTACTTACATAAGCCTCTTAACTTTTGATACTTTAAAACAGATTTGTGTTTAATACCTTTAAAAGATTTCAGTTTTTACAGATGGTTTCTAAAAATTCAGGAGTATGTCTTTTAGTTAGACCCCTCCTTTCAGTTACTACTTAATCGTGCATAGATATTCCAAATCTGGAGATCTAGAAAGAAAAGACTGTTTTGATCTGGTGTGAGAATTTAACGAAATGCTGAATAGTAAATGTAAAATTAAATGTACTGCTGTTTGCATTTTAGAGATTAACTTGATTATCTGTTTATATTTACTATTCAGCATTTTGTTAAATTCTCACACCAGATCAAATTAAACATACTGCTGGTTGCATTTCATCTCTATGTATGTACAAAAGTGCCAGTTTTACTTGGGCCTAATTTTTGGACTGGAAGTGCCAGCACAAGATGTTGCTATTTGATCAAATAATTATTTTTAGTGTGTTTGATATTATATCTTTTGTCTTCATTATTGCATACTCTTACTCTATAATGCATAGAATAATATTTCTCTATCTAAATGCTATGTAGAAAGTGAAAAATAGTGAGAGGATACTATTTATGAGTTACCAGGTATGTGGTTAGATTAGGAGGGAAGAGAATTACTATTATAGTACATTGAATAGGATTAGAAGCAAGATTAGAAAGTAGTGTGGGAAGTGAAAAGATGACTGTAATGAGCAAAACAAAAAAAAAACAGTGAAATTTTATCTTGTTTTCACATCAGTGGTGGTTACTTAAGAGTTGAAAACAAACTCATAAATTAATGACATGAAACCGGGTTTGAATTTGTATTTTCTGTGTAAATTCTTCTGAATTCCAAAGAAAAACTGCCCAAATCACGTATTTGGTGAAACTGAAATAACTTTGTTATGTATCAATTTCATTTCAGAGAACTTCATAAAAAATTTCAGTATTCTCTACAGTCCCTTGAAAAGGCATCTTGTTGATGGCCCTCCTCTCCATTTTCATCAACAGCGTGTAATCACTGAAGTGACTACTCACACCTTCCATGATACCGTGTTTTCGAGTGAAAAGGTACACCTCATTACTGAAAATGTTTCTTGCAAAATCATTGCTCAGACTTTTGAGGAGAGGGTCTCATTCTTTTTTTACATTGATGTGCTTTGCTTCGTTGTAACATAAACTATGTTATATTGTAACAATCCAAAAGTTGGTTTGGTTTTTGTTTAAAAAAGGCTATTAGAAATAGTGTGGTGTTACATACATCTGCAAAAGATCTTCCGGTGTTAAAATAATCAAAACGTCAGTGCAGCTGATTCCCTGGTGGGTTTCTGCCACAGTTCAAAGTTTGTTGGGTTTTTGGGGGTTGTTTGGTTGGTTTTGGGGGGTTTTTTTTGGGGGTGTGTGTGTGTGCTGCTTTTCCTGTGTGTTTGAAATGCAGGTTTTAATTTAAAAAAAAAAAACAAACCAAATATCTGTGATGTGATTTTTTTTCCTTTTCCTTTCTTCCGCTGTAGCAGAAGCACATGCTAAATACATAGTGTGAAAGAATATTCTGATTTCTGTGCTTCATACCTCAAAGGAAATAAATACAGTACAGCTTTTTTCTCTATATTACATTTTTTAAAAAGCTTAAATAAATCTAAAAATTATTGCAAAGTAACATAATAGGAAAAAAAAAAGTTTTAAACCTGAGGCATTTGAAAGCACATAGCAAAAAACCCCACAAGTCACAGGTAGAAACTTCCCAATTGCATGCCATGAAATTGCTTTACGTAATGTATCATCCTGCACAGTGGTTAAGTTACTTTGATTTCTTAAAGATGTGATATTAAGGATTAATACGTATTGTCTTTGAGGTCTGCATTGAATGTATATGTCTCCAGTAAGTGGTTTTCAGCAGACCTAACTCCTGCTTTGCCTAGTTAAAGGCAAAAAGCAGAAGTCTAGACATCATCTCCCCTCACCCCCTTGTGAAGTATGTAGTCACTATTAGATACATCAGAATTTAGGATTGCAAAAGAATCTTGGGAAGTGTAGTAAAGTTTTTGCATTTTCACTTAAAGGGAATGATCCTAAACTAAATAATCCTCTTCATTTTGGCTTTTTCTTTATGGAAAGAGAATTTCCAAAGAGTTTTTGCGTGTTAATTCAGTGGACAGAGGGCATCAGTCAATAGCTTATAATAAAGTTTATTAACATTAGGATATAGTTTCCTTTCACATTTTAAGGGTTCCAAGTTTTAGATGTTGTGAAAAACAGTCCTCCTTTACTGCAGATTAACTACAGTGGGTAATCAAACTCTCTTCCATTTAATTTTCCAGAATGTCTTGCTGCTCTATTATGCACAGTGGTGTGGATTCTGTGCTTCTCTTAATCACATCTTTATTCAACTTGCTCGGCTTTTGCCTCCAGATAATTTCACTGTGGCAAGGTAAAAAAGATTCTAATTTCACCTTTCTAGAAAAACTTAAGTTCATTGAGGTCATCAGCCTAAAAAATAATTATTTTTTTTCTCCCTACAGTCTTGCAATAGTAGATGTGGATGTCATCTGCTTGATTTCTCTTTGAATGCATTACTTTGTTTTCCTCTGTATAAATTTGATGGGTTTCAGTCTTACTGCAGTAGTTAATGCAGTTTACTTAAAATGCATTTTTAAACAGTGCAGTTAACCTTGAAGCTTCCTAATTTCAGGAAACAAATCAATAAAACAGCAGCAGAAAATAATTTTTGCCCCCCTCTCTGATAGTTTGTAGCAAATAATTATATCCTGTAGTACTGTACTTGAGAAATTGTTTGAGATGACCCAGAAAAATTATGTATTTTGCCTAACCCTGGTGGGCAGTTAAGTGCCACACAGCCACTTCCTCACTTTCCACTTCCATCCGCACTGGGATGTGGGAAGAGGAAAGGAAGAATAAAATGAAGAAAACTTGGAGGTCAAGATAAAGCAAAACAAATTAATTGTTTAATTAAAGTGAAGGATAAGTGGAAGGAGAGAGAAGAAAATGAAACAAGTGATGCAAAGACAATCACTCACCGCCTCCTAGGGCTAGACTGATGCCCAGATGGTTTCAAAGTAAAAGATGCACGACCCTCGTAAAGAGCCCTCTTTTCTCTTTTATTGCTAAGCAAGATGTAATATGGTATGGAATAGCTCTTTGGTTAGTTTGGGTGATCTGCCTGGTTGTGTCCCCACCCCTCATTGTATACACTGCGGGGGCAGAGTGAGAAACACAGGCAGCCTTGATGCTGCGGAAGCACTGTTCAGCACTAACCAAAGCGCTCCTACGTTACCAACACTATTTTCATCACAAATCTAAAACATAGCACCATACAAGCTACTATGAAGAAAAATAACTCTATCCCAGCCAAAACTAGTTTATAGACATATATTTTTATACATATGTATATATGCATGTGTGTAATACATATATTTTTTATATATGCATAAAAAACCACACGTTTTTGTTTGGTGTTTCCAGGATTTTTAATGTTTCAGTGCAACCTAAACATTATTGTTCATGTATTTGATAATACATCAATACTTACAACATCTGCTCTGATTGCATCCTTGTTTCATTCTGATGCCAGGAGACAGCATGAGATGTATAGGAAGAAAATTCAGTTAAAAATCTGGAGTTATCACCTGTTCATAATTGCGGCTTTATTCACACAGATGTAGTGCTGTCAAATCTACACCAGTTCTCTTTCCTGATTTGAAGTTCTCTCATTTGTTCCATTATTTTTATTGCAGTATTAGTGATGCAATTGTCTATGGGGTTTTTTTTCTATAGTAAAGTTGTAATTAATAAGAATTTTCTTTGTAATCAAAGAAAAGCTAAAAATGCAGAGAAAAACATAACAAGCAATTGACTCAGTGTTTCATGCACAAAATCTTGTGTTCCTTTCTATGTAGAGCTTTAGAAAAAAATTGTTCCTTAAGAATGTGCTTGTCCTTGGAAGAAGCAAATTCATTTACTCCCAAAACTGCTTGAGGGGAAAATATTCATGGAGTTGTACTTGAGGAAAAAATTCATGAATAGAAAAAAACTTCAGTCTAGTGTTGAAACTGTTAGGCAGGCCTGTTTGTTTCAGAGAAGGAAGGTGTGTACGTAAGGAAGATGTGTACATAAGTGACTGAAGATGTGATGAGTGACCGTGGAATTTAATTGCTGTGTGAGAGTAGTTGCAACACTTTTTGATATAGCACATTTAGACTTACTTTCACAGATACTTGCATTTCCTTCTTCTCATTCCCTAAAATGGCATTTTACAGGAAAATATAGATTGTTCATGTGCCTGTTCTCTTCATCAGTGTGTCTTTTCTTAACAGAATTGATATCACTCGAAATGACCTTCCATGGGAATTTATGACAGACCGTCTCCCAACCATTTTATTTTTTCCTCATCAGAGGTAATATAATTATTTTCCTCGTGGTTTCTAACTTTCATTTTACTAAGTTATAATAATTATCTGGTGACATGTCTTACTAGTTTTAGTAAGATTGGCTTTGTAATGTTCCAGTTGGTTTCGAAAGGTACCTTACCTCTAGTCATTGTTTTCTCTCCTGCTTTTCCTCTCCAGTGTGTTTTATATTTTGTTGCATCTAGGTAAATCAAGAAAATTAGGTTTTGATAGTATTTGTAGTATCAGTAGCACTACTAGAGTAGTCATATATTAACTTTGGCTATAAAGGTGCCTCATTAAGGCTTTCTGTGCAGCTCCTTATGCATTTGCCTTATGAGACAGTTTTTGCAAATTAACTCTGATCCCGATTTCTTTCTAACACATGCTGTTATATTTTATTTTGCTTTTTTTAATAGCCTTTTACCTTTTCTGATACATACTGTGTTTTTGATCAATAACAATGGATGATGACATAGTAAAATATTACCACTGTATAATAAGTTAATTTTGTCTTAGTCTAGACTATTTTTTGCCTAAATCATGTCATGAGTCATTAAACTTGGATGTGAGCTGATTGTCATCTGAGAAACTGCTGAGGGTAATTACGAGAATAACTTTGTTGATCACCAGAAGTCTGCAAGGGAAAAAAAAATCATGTTGCTTACGCTCACAGAAATAGCTTAATTTTGATGAACAGGAGCTTCATCTGAAGTTCTTGAATTATTGATAAAATATGATATCTGTTTTCTACCTGAAATACAATAAATAGTTCTTAGTAAATATCCCATATGCTAATGAGTTGGATTTCACAGAAAGCATTTTTGAGGCAACTGTAATTGGTAACTGAGTAACTCCTGTTCCAGATGCAGTGTAAGCAATTCAGAAACATAATGCCGTATATGTGGGGATATACAAGTTGTCCATAGTGTATGTACAGGAGCAGCAGTGGTAAATTATTAGGCATTATATTTGAATCTGGCTTTCTTGCTTTGGAATAATTTTTGTTTGGGTTTAACCTGTGTCCTTTTCTGATATGTATAATTAACCCACGTCTGAATGTATGCTACATACCATTAATCTGGTTATGAATTTAGCAACCAAACGGAAGTAAATAAGCTTTTCTTCTCTTGTTTTGATGGCTCCCTAATGAAAGAGAGAAGGCTAAAGACAATACAAAGTGATAAACTATTAGCTACTTCCCAGTTAAACATACTGAAGTGGAAGTAGCTCTACTGCAAGTCAGGAGGCAGCAAACTCATGTTATACTGGAACATGCTCAGTGAAAGGCTGAAGACAGAACTGGTTCAGAAAGAGAAGGTTTAAGAGTTAGTTCCTGGCTAGTCCTTGGAGGACAGTTTAGCCTCCTATGTTTTGTGATAGAAGTACACACATGGTCCAAAAAGGGCAATAATTTTAACATGTGACACAGCTGGAGGTTGTGGGTGTGTTTTGGTGGTTAGTAGTCTTGAGGAAGAAATTTGGTACTTGGTTCATCTTCAAGCAGCTTTGACTCTTGTCAGGTGAAGGGTAACAGTTTATGCAGTTGCAGAAAGCAGTGGGCCTACCTCTTCATATGCTGTGCTTAATGTTCACAGGCATATAACAGGCTTCAGGAAAAAGAAAAAACAGAAAACAAAAAAAAAAAGTGTTTGCTTTGATTCCTTGATCATCCCAGTGGTATAAAGTCAAAGTAGTAAGAGGAACAAGTAAAAGGATTTGGTTTTTTGATAGCAGAAGGCCCTTGCTTCTGACTAAAGTGACCGCTTACCATATAAAAGCAAACTGTATTTTTCTGCTTCTTGCAATACCCTTCTGATGTTGGAACACATTAAGCTACTTCTTTCAGGATAACATAGATATGCTCAAAATAGTAATTTCCCATCAGATAGCTTTATACATCTGGACTTAATTTCTCAGTATGTATATAGACTTAGGAACAATTAAACACTCTCCTTAAACTTATTAACAAATGTTACTCTGTGATCACACCTGCCCAACAGTGATACTAACATACATACTTCAAGCTCATAAGCTATAATTGGGATACTTTTAAAAAAGGAAAAAAAAAGTAAAATTTGTTTCCTGAAATTTGACAGAAAACTTTGCTCTTGGACAAATACAAATCCAGTGCAGAGATAGCTTACAGTACCCAGACTGGAATACAGGTAAAAGGGTTCATCAGAAGAAAATACTGAACTTATGTACATGAGTTCAGGTTTCTCTTAGCTGCTATATTAACCGTTCTCAATAAAAAACAAAATACCAAGTTGGAGCTGAACAGCAGATGCTTAGAAAAATTATCATTGCTTATCCATCTGAATTTTTTAATATTAACTTGTTATTTCTTTCTAGGAAGGAACAAAGTGTGAAGTTCCCTGAAGACTTTTCAGTTAACCTTCCTAATCTCCTTAAATTTATTTTACATCACTCAAGTCTTTCTTCATCAGAGCCCTGTACCAAAGAATGCCTACATAAAGAGGCAGTTCTACAGCAAGGACACATCTCCCACTTAGAGAGAGAAATTCAGAAGTTAAGATCAGAAATCAGTGCCCTTCATCAGGCCCACAACCAGCTTGAAGTACAGCTTTCTGAAGCTAGGAGAGAAGAACATAGACTGCAGCAGCAAAAACACACACTGGAAAAGCAGCACAAGACTCTGCAGCTCCACAGTGAGCAGTTACAGGCCACATATGACCAAAAGAATCAAGAATTATTAGAAATGGCTGAAAAGCTTCAAGAATTAGCTGATGCATCAGAAAACCTCCTTAAAGAGAATACTTTACTGAGAATCTTGGTGGCATCAAGGGAAGGAAAGCTACAAAGCAAAGATGAAACAAAAGAATCCCTTCAGTCAGAGCAAATACTTTCTGAAGATAATGATATATCAGTTTCAACAGCTATTGCCACAGTAGAAGAAAAAAGGATTGATAATATTGATACCATAGAGACAGAGCACAGTAGCGGAAACAGGACAGAATAATTGCTTACACAAAGTCAAATGATGCAGTATTGGGTAGGTATTTATGCAAATTTTTATTGAAATCCATTGTAAATGAAGACTTCTTCCCCCACGTGATCTAGAAAAAAATCAAATGGAATATTTTTTGTATACTTGAACAACTTATGAGATACCCACATCAAAAGAGAAGAGGAAAATGGAGAACACTTTCTGCACTTTACTGTTGCACTTACTTGGAAACACCTATCCACTTAAATTAAAGATGCTGATTTTTAGGGGCAGCAGTGTGAAGCACCTCTAAGGACCATTTCTTTTTCACTGGCTTTTTCTTACAGCTCCTAGAAGAGAAATTAGACCTTTGATTTATACTTTTCCATAATTTCTGAAGTTTGCCCTTTACACTGCATTCTCTTTACTGAATTAAAATAGAAATATTTCATTTGTGTAATCAGTAAACTTGAATGGACAAAGTCATCATGCTACAACTACTCTGTTCTAGAACTTCAGCGCTTTGTATTACTTTGGTATACCAGTTATCTGTCTTGAAACCTGCAAGAGCCATGTGTGAACTTTCTCTGCTGAAAACTAAAAGTCTTACTGAACTAATCCTTTTCTCCTTGATTTGTAAGAGGTCTAGAATACAGGAGTTTAAGTGTACGGGTCTGGCTATACATGCAAGTCTTATGAGACTACTATCTTAAAAAAGCATGTGCCAGGGTAAGGACAGCCTTCTGTCAGCTGTACCCCAATATTGTATTCAAGAGACAACAGCAGGAGCTTTTCACTACTGACAGCACTAATTTTGCTTCAAATTATGGGCTTCAAGTGGGGGGGGGGGGAAGGAAACTGTAGCACTAAAAATGCAAGTCAAGATATTACTGTAGAAGAAAGGGACACTGTTGTCCTGCATATAGTTACAATTCTCAAGCAAGCATCCTAGACCTGTGTTACTTAGTTGCTCCATACATACAGGTACAAGAAGCAAGTCTAATGCTTCCTATAGAGCTCAAGAACTTGGACTTCAAAGGACAGATTTACAGTAGCTTTTTTCTCCTAGGCAATTGTTTAAAAATTTCAGTAGGTAAAGGAAGCCATGTATGAAGTCATAGAAAACAATTGGGTGGCCTCAAAGCTCATATGCCTACCCTAAGAGTTTTAGTATATGTAAGCTGCCCTCAGTGGCTCAGTGTTGTTCCTTTTCCTCCCCTTTCTGCCCCCCCCTCTTCCCTCCAAACCTTAGACGTCCAGAACTCCCCATTTAACACATCTTTTTACAGTTCCTATAGCTGAACTATAGCACAGAGCAGGAAGGGAAGGGATGTCACCATTGCTGACTAAGAACTGACCAGCAATCTCCCTTCCCCATATCAACACTTGTTTTTGTACAAAAGACTGAAACTTATCTTGTAGTAGTACAGTTCAATCACAAGACTTATCTACAAGATACTTTGACTGAATTCTATACTTGACTGTTTGTCTGTAGACTAAAATGCCTTTTTACAACAGGCTGTTAGCATATACCCTAACTGCTAAGTACACAAACAGGGGTTCTAGGAATAGTTCATACTAGTTGCACTTACGCCAGTTTTAGTAAGTAACCACTTCCGCAGTTTCAGCATGCGGACCTACAGAAGAGAAAAGCCTGCTCTACTGTCATTTCAAACTCCTGGAAACCTTCTGGACCATCCCTGAGGGTTCAGTATCCATCATTAGTTCCCAGGTTGGAATCCATCACAGTGGCAGTTTCCTTGCAGTAGCTACATAGTTAGAGAACTCTGTTCTAGCAGTCAAAAGCTTAACCTACCTAGCTGCAACTAAAGGAAATTGCTTCCTTTCTTAGAGCTCCCGTGTTTCCTCCCTCAACATGTTACTGAAGGCTTATACCTTCTTTTCAAAGAAAGTATTCTGCATCAGTCCAATAAACTGTTACAAGTAGGAGTTCTGACTTTCTGGCTCTGCACTCAAGTTAGTAGCAGAAGCAAGCTTTAACTGCAGATTTGGTTTTGAAGGTCTGGAATCGCATCAACAGTTGTGGTTCAGGAGTCCCCTTGAGTTATGTACAGTTGCATCACATTATTCCCATATGCTGTGGAACACAAAGCAAAAAGCTTCTGGCAGCCTATTTACAGTTCACAGTTTAAAGTAGTTCACATTACAGTAGTAGCTCCATTAAAATAGGCTCAGCTAAACATTCAAGTAACAGAAAACACTAGTAGTCTCTTCACACCAATATATCCCTGTGTCCATTGCCGGCAATGGACATTACGCCAGGCGAGTTAGCTCCTATCATAGAGGAATTAGGATACACAGTTGATGCGAAGTACAACTTCTCAGTGCATGCAGTTGCGAACAAAGCTTATTTAATCCTCATCAAGGTGTTTTCTGATGAGTAGTGTGCATGTGACCAGCTTCTTCACAGTATAGAGATTCTTCTGCTGGTTATACACATCATAAGCACAGTCCATATACATGTGTTGCTCCAAGTTAGCTATGTACTTCTGTGCCATTTGGAGTTAGCTTAGCTTTCCTTTCTACACAGGGTCCTTTAGCAGAGTACTGCACCAGAAGAAAGGGCTCTTTAGTTTCTCCTTCACCCACGATGCTTTCCTCATCTTCAGACTGGCTGATCCTCTGCAGACGCAGGTAACACCAGCAGCCCAGTATCAAGGCACCAAGAGCTGCAATAGCAATCAAAATAACAATAACAGTCACCACTCCAGTGGTGGGGCTATGATCCATAATAGACATGGTTGGTATTTCAGACTGTCAGACTGCTTTAACAAGATTCTTCTGTCCTCACTATCAATCAGGCTTGCTGCATCTTCAAACTCCTGCAGTGGAAAAAACAGACACTTCATGAAGTTGGGCAGTTTTACCATATTCAGCAACGTTATATTCATGGCTGGGATCCTTCACAACAGCACACGACCCTCTTGCATTCAGTGCTTTGGGCTTCTCACACTCCTACAGTTCTTAGTCACTTTAAGCTATTCCTTCAACAAACTGCCTTTGAAGGTGCAAGTTTCTACATCGAACTACAGCAAATGAAAGCTAAACTTATTTTAACTCTGGACATGCTTGCCAAGACAGCACCATGGTCGGCCTGCTATGAGGTAACAATTTTTCCTAGGAGACACAAGATGAGGCAAGACAGACATGTAATAGACTGTATGGAAGTTATACAGGTTTAGAGGTTTAAAACTGTTTAACACAAATGCTTAATCATGAGTGAGCTCCCAAATCCATGACAAGGTAGCAATTCAGCTACCTTCAGTTTTCCTAAACAGTACATTTGAGTCAGAAGTCTGGCCCTTTTTAAAATTTAATTTACAAACATCCTTCTTACTTACTAACACTTCCAGGATTGATAAGCTAATTGCAAAGGTAAGTGCAATGCTAATGCATTACTATAGGCCTGTCCATACACTGGTCTGTTTATAAGGGTTGACTAATTGGTTGTTCATTGAGCTGATCAAAAACAGCAGATGTTGCTTTATATGCATTTCTCATAAGAGGCAGGTAGAGCTGGACTTATTGAAGGCTAACAAAACAGAAGGGGAAGATCATTATTTTAATTTTTTGCTCCTCTTAGTGGCTTGAAAGCCACAAGAGCAAGGTAATGTGTTAGGACTGCAGCTGAAATTGGAACAGAGACAGCAGGCATTAAAATGGGAGGGAGGGAGGAAAAGCTCCAAGACGTCCTCAGTCTGCTGCAGAGTTAGAGCAGGACAAAAGTGTATAGGGAACGTCTTTGCTATTTCCACTTACGAATTCACAACACTGTTTAAGGGATCATGTGAGCCTTGCCTTAAATTTCAAAGTTATTGTTTACAAAGTTGGTAGCATTACATTTCTCCACTTCAGCTGGGATATAAGACAATTCTTTCTTACTACTCTAACAAGACAAACTCAAGGAGGACTTTAGTAGAGACCAGAGCCAGTCCTTCCCAGGAACATATCTTACCTCTCTACTGCTGTAGGTATGCGTCAGGACTCGATACTACAGTTTCAGGTACAACAGATACAGTCTCTCATGGTTCTAAGATCAGCTGCAAGTGCAGAACAACAATGTCTGCATTTCATCTGACATGTAGGCACTGGCTGGCAATAGGACAACAACAGGAGTATCTTCTGGCTGCCATAAGTGCCAGTCTATAGAGGGCCTTATACCTTTCCAGGAAAGGTACCATCTTTGTTGCTGTCTCTCAGCTGCAAGAGCAGCCATCTTCATACAGACCCCTCAGAAGTCAGTCTTAACCAACTTAGAGCCAGAACCGTTAGGTTATTTTGAGTGTTATGCACTGCACTTGAATTCTCACCAACACTCCAACATGAATGAGTCAAAGCAATTACAGTGCAGCATCTTTACTAACAGAACTCAAGCTAGAGACTAAGTTTATTCCCTAACAGATCACGGAATGGCAGAACCATGCCCACTGCCACATAGCCATTTCAGCAAGGACACATCCACTAATGATAAGTTCAGCATGAGCATCATTAGGATCCCGTGTCACATAACTCACACACACTCTGGCTACATTTCTAGCCCGTAAATGACAACCAATAGCTTGTAGTGTACCTGATACAAACAGCCAGGTCACGCAGACCCAATTTTGCCCAAGCAAGAAAATAATAAAATGAAGTACACTCCATGTCCTCAACAGAGCTATGTGCCCACTGCAGCCAGAGATGTGTATGATTTTTGTCGTAATCATCTTGGTTCTGCAATGCTTACTCAACACAGGGCGATCAGCTGACGGTGATTAAGAGTGACTTTCATGTAGTTCATTTTCCGCAGGGCATGTCTGAACTGCAGCACTGTTTGATCTAGCCACAACAGTACAGCACCAGCGTAAAGGCTGGTTTACCTTGCTGCTCATGCAGACAGTGTATTGCCCACATTAAGCCCTCTTTTGCAGCTTGCACAATTACTAGCAGCAATGACAACCTACTAGCACTGTTTCTCTACAGCAGTTTGACACAGCGCATAACCTTACATGAGAACTGAACAGCTACTGTCACCTAGAAAATAGCTTTTAATACTTGAAACTAGCATTGCAAGTGCTACCCCTCTGCCAGACTTCAAGCGAGTAGAGGCAACAGCTATACAATGTATGAGACTTCACACATCACCATCCTCTGTATCACCAGGATGTTTTGGCAAGCTGTTTTTAGAACTCAGCATAATAGCTAGCAAGACACAGATGTTTGCAAGCAGTCTTGAGAAACAAGTCTGAAAGCAAGAGCTAGATGTTAGGTCTGTGTAACAAAGGACCTACATCCATCTGGACTGAATGAAAATACATTTCCCCCTCCCCATTTTTAACAGCCACAAATTGCAATGGTCTCAGTTTGACCTGGAAAACACAGGCAGGTCTGCAAGTTCCTATCTGAGGGAGAAATGGGGCTCTTTAAGGCTGCAGACCTCTGTCTTGAGGCAAAGCTTTCTCTTATCAGATTACACACTGGGCTATTGCCATTCCCATTTCTTCGGGGATCCTGAGGAGTACAGCTAGACCAGGAAGTCCGCTGTTTGCGAAATTGCTTTTTCTGAATAAAGGAATAAAGCATGCACAGGAGCAGTTCAGAAGAGTTATGAGAGGTAGGCATTTATTGCAGTCCTTGTGTGAAAAGCTGCATAGTACTTTCTTAATTCTTATTTACTGTTCTTGGACACTCCTGTTTAACACCACAATTACTGCTTAATAACACTGCTGTTGCTTGCTTGAAGTTGAGGCAATTTAACCCCTACTTCCACCTTTTAGAAAAATCCTGATATTAAACTATACAAAGACACAAGTCTCCATCAGTCTTATTTCTCAGCAGGCACTGGGAAAAACCTTGCAGGCCCACATGCACTCCATGAGCGGGTGACCTCAGTCGCTGGCAACACCCACTCAGCTGGCGCTTCTAGAATATATGACATTTTACAGCAGATGACAGTCAGGAAGCTAAGTAGAGAGTTTCAAGGTACAGAGCTGACCAGGAAGAACACGCCGATTACTTTGGGTATGGCCACTTTCTTTCTTTATCCTCTGCTCTAGCAAGTTAACTCAGCTTGGTCATGACAGCTCCTTCTATAATAAATTCACATGAATCCTTTATAAAAGGACAGATTTAACAACTGGGAGGTCATTTTTTTTTTGTGGAAGTCTTGCTCGTAACTTTACACACAGTGAATATTATTAAACTTACCCTTCCAGTCTAGGAGGTCATTTGTATTTATTATCACCAACTAACTCAGAGCTCTTGAAGACAACGGAGATGTTAACAGGAGTAGATGTAAACAGAAAGTTGCAGGACCTGTCCCTGAGGCAGGATGTTAGACATGAATGCTCACTCCGCTTACACTAGAAAGTTACTTCTAGCTGGGTTAGGCTCTTCTGTGTCTCAGCTTTGTTACGGGCAGGTAGAAAGTGTTAAAAGATTCAGAACTAAGGACCTCCAGGATGCAGATGGCTGATTTACCCTTATTAAACAATTCTCAGTCCAAATTTGAGTGCAACACAACCACTTACAGATTCCTCTTAAAGACCTTTCTTGACCAAATCAATAGGATTTAAAATTCTGAATGCTTTTTGATTTGATTAAAAATTCAAAGGACCTGCATCACTTTGAACTCTGGGACAGAAAAGAGCACAACTTCCTCTGGATGTACTGCCCAGCAAATTCGCTTTCTCTAGGGACAGAAATGAGTGTGATCTCACAATAACACTGCCAAGATAATCAGGTTGCATCACGAAGCCCTTTCTAGCTTCTATTTGGAGAGCTCATCACATCTTTGCACCTTAGCATAGTTAATGCTAAGAGTTGTAGAAGAAAACAAGCCTATGTATCTTTGGAAAGATTATTCCATGGACATTCACATTCTAGGAGAAGGACAACTAGATAAAATTCAAGGTCACTTTCTCAAAGCACTTCAACTCCACTTCTCAGGGAGATAAAGGTAAAGTGTAGAAGCCGTTCTTTCTGCAGGCGTATCCTCTTCTCCTTCCCACTGAAGGCATCTGGAGCCAGCGCCCTATATAAAGTCAGGTATTAAGCACCTGTACACATTTAGAATGGTACAAACAGCTAGTTAATAGTGCATGATAGTAACTGGGTTGGTGGCACTGTTATTTTATTAGCTTTAGATAGTTTTGTTCCAAACACCTGCAGTATTCTGGCAGTGAAAGCTACAGTGTTGTTGCTAGCTCATGCTGCTATTTTCCTGGCTTTAGGTCACCATATAGCTAGAGCTAAAGCTCTCCTGCAGCCTTAATTCTATCTTTAGCACTGTACATTTGCATGTTGTAACTATACTAGCAAGAACTACCAGAGAGGCCTTTGGTTTCTGTGTTGTTTTCTAGATGCAGAACTCCAACCTCACTACGCTTTCCACCAGCAACTGATTGAAATCAAGATTAAGCTGCCTTCAAAATCCACTTCTTGATGAGAGCATTCTGTAGATACCCTTAGAGTGATACAAAGCAGATTACAACTAGCTTTCAGACTCGCTTTTCCCTTAAAGCGTACCTGATCTAAAGAAGTCCACAAGTACACCAGGAGCAGCACTGAGTTCATTTATCACTTTTACTGTAAGATACTAAAAGCTGTAAATTCCTGATCTTCAAAGGGATTGATAACATCATCCATATATACTTGGTGGTACTTCTCATGCTATACCTCCTCCCACCACATTTACTATCAAAGCAAGCATCTAAGCATATTTACTCATTAGCAAGATTAGTCAGATTCACTGGTGGGAACTGCAAATAGCCTGTCTCTGTTCTTACAGCAATCAAGCAGTGAAAACATCAGCTATAAGCCATTTTTCCATAAATAACTGCTTCTTTTCTTTTTTGCCTAATACCAGCTTCTACTCAGAACTTCATTTGTGAAGTTCTATTATCCAATTCAGAAGCTGTAAGTAAAGGGCAAACAGAAAGGCAGTTTAAATTGCAGAAGGCTGCTAGGGGACAAATTCAGTGCAAGGCTGGCATTAGTTTCTAAACCAAGTTTTTCATGATTATAGGCATTCTGCTGCTAAGTTCACTATCGTTAATGCCTGCAGGCACGTTTCAGAAAAGAAATACTGCTACCACAGAAGCCAAGGCTACAGCAAGAGGCTTCAAAAACAAATCTAGTATATCTCACACAAATATACCAGAGTCCTTAAGCAGTTATGTTTAAGATGCAAGTATTACATCTTTAGGTTTCGTATTTTTGAAGGGGGGTGTGTGTATACTTTCCATTACAGTATTTCACCTAAAGTTGCATGGGGTAGAGCAAAGGAAATGAGAATAAGACTACCAGAGTGACCTTCACCTTAAAAAGAAAAAATTAATTTAAAAAAAAGATTTAGTAATGATTGGTTGGTTTAAAAGCCTCCATGTTAAGATCTTTAAGAGACAAAGTAACAGCAGCTTGCACTACATGCTACTAATTGTGAAAAACGCTTTTTCCTGTGTGTGCCAGCAAGATTACTTTTGAGGAGTGCTGCATACTCATCACAAGAGCATCCTTATTACCAGTGGAAAGTGAGGGGAAAACCCTCCGGGGAAATGAGATCTGTAGCTCTACCACTGGCACACAAGTGCATACAGCACCACACTATCCAGCCATAAAAAGTTAGGCCTTTACAATACAGGAGTGCTCAGGCTTTACCACTTCCAAAAAACAGTGGGATCACTGTTATTCCTAATTAACTCCAGTTAATGCCACCTCTTTCTGATAAAGCCAAGCTGCTTTGCACAAAGTGGGGCTTGGCCAGAGGCTATTTTAGAAGCAGAGAGCTGTTTAGAAGCCTTCAATGCGAATCTCCTCCTCCCAACCCTTATTATACTTGTGATGAGGAATAAAAGAGCAGGGAAGGCAGCTAAAAAAGGCCCTTCTGTGGCTAATGAGTTATGGACAGTCTTCCAACAACTTAACATTCAAGCTACTGTTACAAACACTAGAACGAAAACTGATACCTAAAAGCCTTGACTGGAACAGCAGTTACTTTCAGCATGAGGTGTAGTAATACCTTACACTTAAATCAAAAATTGCTTTTAAAGCTTTACACGATGCTAAACCACACAGAGTTCAATATTTTACAGGAGACAGTAAGATGAAGAGAGGAGAGCACCTGTCTAGGTAGTTTCTCAGACACAGTGACACAATTCCAAGAGCAGGGAGACCTTCTCAGTAGCACAGCAAGTGGAATATGTCTACACTGTAACTGCCCATCAGGCAAGTCAGACAGTTTATGCAGAACTAGAAGCAGGTTTCTAGTATTAAGACTATGTTTTCTTCAGAGACAACTGCATGACAGGCAAAACATCTGTCACACTCTAGATTTATATTTGTCAGTGTCACATCCAACATGGAGCTCTAATGAGAGGTCTGTCCTGATAAGATAACAGGGTCACTTCTGACATTCCATTATCAGAAGTAACATGCTGTGTATTTCCTGTGGCAGAGCTTAATTCTTGATATATTAGAAATATTGCTGAGACAGCAACATTAAGTTTGCTAATAAAAAAACTCTTTTTCAAAAGAAAAAAACCCCTTTTTCAAAAAAAAAGCAACACAGTCAAGGTAGCTCTCCAAATGTGTGGTTTGGTTGTGGGTTTGTTTGTTGTGTTTTTTTTTAATGGCTTGGTCTAACAGCAGCTAGACTGCACCCATGCATTCCTGATATTCAAGCGGCTTTTATACTCAGCTCAAATCTTCAGACCACAAGTACTGCAAGTCTATCATGTACCTGCACCAAGCAGCTCGGGCTGGGAGTCCTCTACTCGGCGTTCCAGAATCAGCTTAGTGGAATGGAAAACTGAAGGTCACACTAGTTTTGGATCTTGTCTGGCAAGTCTTCCTCCTCGCTCCTCTCCTGTGGAGAGGGATCACACTGGTCCCTAGGTGCTCCACATCCCAAGTGCCTTTTGCTCTCGGCTCTCCAGAGTTACACAACGACGGCTAACCCGCAGCTCCCGCTAGAGGCGGGCAGGGAAGAGGATCCGATACTGCTTCGCCCACCTGCCAACCAAGGCAAGAGTCTTACAAGTTGTTCCGAGTTCTCTGGGTCTATTCAAAAAGCAACACCTACTGACAGATGCCCGCACCTGCGTGCGTGACAGGAAGAGGAAGGGCACGGGGCAGCAGGGTACCGGCGCGCTGCTCGGAAGAAGGATGGGGATTCCTTTTGAGCAACTGGCCCCACCGTGAGCTCCGCGGGCTGCCAGCGCAGCGGCCGCTCCGGGCTCCCCTGCACCGCGCACCCAGCGCCCCGCGCAGAGGGAGGGGGACGAGCCTCCCCGGCCGAGAGGGGCCCGGCTGGGGCGGCAGGGCCCGCCCCACCGCCAAGCCGTGAGGCATCGCCTTGTGACTGGCTGCCTGCAGCGCGGCGTTTACCGCCGCCACGGCACCGGGAGGAGGGGGCCGAGCCCCGGGGCAGAGCCGCCGCCCGCGCCGGGCCCCGCCGAGGCCTGTGGGGCTCCCCCAGCTCCGCCCGGCGGCGAGGCAGGGCCGGAGCGGAGCCCGCCGCCGCCCTGGCGCGGACCCCTCCCGCCGAGCCACGGCAGACACAAAGAGCGTCTCCCGGGAGGGGGCGGCCCCGGCCTGCGGGGTGTGTGTGTGTATAGTGGGGCGGGGGGAGCGCAAGCGGCCCCTCCGCCGCGGGACCCTCCCCCGCCTCGCCGCCCCAGC
The DNA here is from genome assembly GCF_963924245.1 of Chroicocephalus ridibundus. Taxonomy (NCBI): domain Eukaryota; kingdom Metazoa; phylum Chordata; class Aves; order Charadriiformes; family Laridae; genus Chroicocephalus; species Chroicocephalus ridibundus. The sequence continues at coordinate 45,803,025 of NC_086291.1, read as the reverse complement.
TCACAGCATGCGGGGCCCGCCCCCCACCCGGCGCCCAGACCAGCCTCTCCCCGCCCTGCTGCCGGGGCCGACCCCGCCGCGCCCGCTCACCCTCGGTCGGTCGGTCCCGGCCCCACCGCACACCGTCCCGCCTCGCGCGAGCACGCTCCCACCGACGCCACCGCGGGCGCGACGGCCCCTTCCCCGCCCGCGCCGCCTTATATCGGGGGCCGGGCGGCACCGCGCGGCGGCCAATCAGCGCCCGGCGCGCAGGGCCCGGCCAGCAACAGCTGACGGGCGGAGCGCCGGCGGCGGGCGGGCCGTGCCCTGACAGAGGCCGTGGGCGGCCCGCGGGGGGTTGGCGGGTCTCGGGGAGCAGGCTGGGGGCTCGAAGAAGGCGAAGCTGAGGTAAAGGGCTGCCCTGGGGGGCGCGCCCCCTCCCGCCGCCGCCCTCCTCGGCCGCCTCAGCCCTGGCCGGCGGCGAGGGGAGAGCGTGAGGGAGCAGATCGCGCCGGGCAGCCCCGCAGCCAGCCCCGCGAAGGGACGCAGGGGGACGGAGGTTTCTGGTCTGGCCCCAGCGCTCCCCTCGCCAACCTCTGCGGGGATAAAACGGCTCAGCTACCGCCTTGGTGCTGCAAGAGGCCCTCGCTCGGCTCTGCGGCTCACCGGTACCGCCAAGGCCACCCCAGAGCCGCCGTGGTGCTTGGTGAGCACTGAGGGCCACCGGACGGGCCTTCCTGCTGGGGCTGGGGCAGGCAGTGGACAGGCCTCCCTGGCTCTCAAAGGTCATCTGTCTGAAAGGGGTCTGGTATGATCTCGTTGCCTGTTTGTCCATTCTCTGTAGTAATTCACCCCGTGGTGGTGCAGTAGCTATGTAAATGCATTAGGAAATTGCTCAATGCAGGGTTTCTTCACCTTTCTGCTTAAGTTGGTCCTTACTGATGCCAGAGGGCAAAAAGATGACGGAGTATTGCGACTCCTCTGATGTGGTATAGTTGCTGGCTAAACAGATCCCAACTCGTTTGAGGTTCATCCAAAGTCTTAAGAGGTTTCTGGCAAAAGGAGTTTTGAGGGAATAGACGGTGTCAGAAGATCAAGTTCAGAAGTTACCATGACTTTATACAAATACCTGTTTTACGATACAGATGCTGGTTTATATCATGCACAGTTTTCTAGGGAGTAAAAGTAATTTTTCCTTGCATTAACGCAGTGTCCACCATGAGCCTGTTGACAATCCTAAGAGCATTGTCCCTTTCCATTCTTATTCAGTGAAAAGCTAAATATGGCCCAGTACCCAAATGGATGCCTCACCTCCCCTGCTCGCTCTCAAAGCCGTCCAGACAGGAGCCATCTTTCACCTGGAAGCTGCACAGCCCCACTCACACATTTTGGTGTCTCCGGAGGCCTTCTTAAGATGACAGGTACTTGTAGACTGCTCCCAAATCCTACATAGCTGGTTTGCAGTATTATCAGAGAAGCTGTGTCATAGTACAGACTGCCCTAAACACACCATCTTGTTTAATCAAAAATGCATGGTGGCATGGAATACCTGAGATACCACAGCCAATTAAGAACATTTTAGAAAAGTCATTGTTTAATGTAAAATTAACGTTTTATTTAAATTTTGGATCTAATGAGTGTAGTATAGCATCGGTTTCTATTGTCTTTATGCATCAGCCACCATACAAGAGATGATAAAAGTACTACTAAACACATCTTTAAAAGTTCGGAATTTTTTCCGAAAGGAAGTGGAAGACCAAGCGCTGACACAGGGTTACTTTCACTGTTAGTAACTAATGGTCTGGATTGTCTGGCAAAGCAATATTGGCCATGGCAGTAAATTATCTTTCTGTCAAGTGAGCAGATGCAGAGGTAGCCTTTGGGCCAGTACTTTAATAAGATGTATAAATTCCATTTAGATATTTGAAACTCTGTGGAGATGCCTGTTTTACTTACATAACCATGGCTGTAGACTCCACTGTATATGAGTGTCCTAATCCACTTCAGTGAGAAGGGTCATGCCCTTTTGTACAAAAAGCATGAATGCAATTACAACAGAGCTGACTGGTAAAAGCCATCCAGTAATAGCACAGCCTTAAGAGAAGACCACCAATCTCTTTTAGCATAATTTGAAAACTTTTTGCCTTTGAGACGCTTTTTATAGTGATTTTGTAATTCATATTTAGTAAAATGCACAGAGAAGAAAGCTGCTTCATTCACATCAGTTTCTTATCTTTGCAAATGGGCTGCTTAATCTGTGCAGGCTTATAGCATGGGAAATTTCCAGTCTTCTGTGCAGAAAGTACAGGGCTGTTAATCCTTCAAAATTGCTTAAAAACTTCTCTTACTTTGCAACCTCCACCAGTCCCTAGTTAATGCCTGAGGCTTATAGGAGAGGCAAGGCCCAAGTCACCTCTGGTCCTCACAGCTGGGAAGCAGAAAGAACCCACTTTATACTTTACCAGGAGCTTGTGAAGCATACTGGCAGATTCAGTTAAGGCAATCAAGTAACATGCTGTTCTGCTGTGCCAGGGATGAAAAATTGAGAGTTTCCTCTCACTTATTTGCTATTGCTTCTTAGCTGTGCACAAGTAATGTGCAACCGTGGACATGCAACATGCTAGTATAGGACATAGTTTTCTCTTCCTAGGAAAAAAGGTAAGTTCATCAATAAGATATTTCCCACAGTATTCATAACATATATAAACAGATTTAACAGTTTTCTAAATTTTATAACATTGTTTAAAGCTTACCCTCTTGCTTTGATGCTTTCATATCACAGCACTCAACGTTTTAAACCATTACATATGCTTATTGACTTCACTGGGAATTATCTGCAGAATTCTGGGATCAGTTGTAGTCATTGTCACAGTCATCCTCATCTCTGCTGGAGCTGCTCTGACCCCTAGCATAGTTTCCAGCAATGTTGATTTTAAGAGTTACTAATTATGGAGTTTCTTTGTTTTCTCTTCAGGACTATACCACTGCCAGAGAAATTAATGATCAGATTAAGATTTGCTTGTATTTCACTTTGTTTTGTTAGAGAGAAATTGTTTCCATTGTTGCAAATTCACATCACACTCTCCTTGACTTTCAATGGCTTTCAGATAATATGGCCATTTTAAATGTACCTCTTTCTGGAGTTTCCTTCTGTCAGTTACAGCCTGTGTCCTCTAAGTATATTCTTTGTAGATCTATTAACTTTGAATTTTGAATAGTTACTGACAATATTTGTTCCTTTAATAAGGGGCATCTGTTGTGTTATTCCTGAAATGGTAACTAGTATCCACTTGCTTCCTCTATTTCCACTTGGAAAGACAACAAATATGCAACAAATATATATTACACCTATAATATCTGTTCAATTTTCTGTTGTTTTGTAGCACTCTTTGCTGCAAAATGTGTTCAGTAATCATCTTTGCACCATAGAAAGTGTATTTGGGAAATAGACTTGTCCATGCAGAACACTTTCTTATGTGTGTTTTAACTGTTCCTTAGAAACAGCTGTTTTGCAAATCTATAGAGGGATTGTTAAAGAGGAAAAAATGCCACTATCTTTATTGAAGGACATATAAGTGACAACTCGCACCTTTACTTACAGGCCCACTGGAGAGCACATATCACAGAGAAAAGGAGACCAAGCTTTGGAGATACGGACAGGTAAATACCCCATCCTGGACACTGGAACTGAAGCTTTTCTCTCTCAGGTTTACCACTATAAGTGCATTTGATCAAATTAAAAAAAAAAAAAAAGTGGTTTTGAACATTTATAAGGTTTTTAGCCGTGTCATTGTTTACTGCTTCCCCTACTTGGGCCATATTTCTTGTCAGGTCTTCCAGATACATATTGAATGTGTTAGCTGAGGAAACCCAAAGAAAAATCTGTTTAGATTGCTAATTTTCATGTTTAAAACACATTTTTTACATTTTCAGCATACAGAGTAGAAAAAGCTATTTGGTCCATATGCTTCACAATGCACTTGAGCTACATTCACATAGAGCTAGAAATTCAGATTGGAGCGATATTGTTTTGAGGCTGAGTAGTCCAATGTTTAGTAACTTCTTGACAGTCTTACTAGATTTTATCACCATAGTTCTGCTTTTTACAGAAAGTGCTTCCTGAAACAGTGTAAGTGCACTAATGCAAATCATAGTTTACACCAGTGTATTGCATTTATTGTGACAGATTGCCTTGCAGTGGAACATCTCTCCAGATGAAGCCCAGTTTGAACTTTCCCTACTCTAGCCAAGAGACAAAGAAATCCCTTGTTATCTCAACATTTGTGCCAACTTGCCTTAATTTGCTTTGGATTTAAGGAGCACTCCTGAAACCGAATCACAGTGAACAGTTTAAACTCAAAGTGTCAGTCGTTACAGAAAACCAGAAAACACTGTACGGCTGATACCTACAAAAGAACAGAAATTTAATGAAAACATTTGCTACTGCACTTAATGATTACAACTGCCTGATGTTAGTAGAGAAGCTAGAAGTGATTTAGAGACAAAATGGGTTTTGAGTGATGTAAACAGCGAAGGTGGAAATGATCTGGAAAGCTAAATCCAAATTGACAAATCAATTCAGACAGCTCCATCTAGTCCCTTGATAGCTCTGGTCACCAATTTTTTCTGCAAGTTTCCTGGTAAATTTTGTGTGAACGTTGTTGTTTATTCCTCTGGGATCCTGGAAGGCAACCCATGTACCTATGAAACCCAGCACAGGAATATTGCATCAGAACAATCAGAACATTTAACATAGGCAATATTTAATATGCAAAGTAGCTATTTTATCTATTATTAGGAAAGACTATTAAATATAGTCATCTGATTACGAGTAATTGTTTTAGTTGCAATTAAGACCTTCAGATTAATTTCCTGAATACCAGCAATTACTCACTATACTAGAAGCTGAGCCATAAGCTGTTCTGATGCCGTTTGTGCAAATGCCTTCGTTCTCCTTTGCATTCCTGAAGCTTAATCTGTCTGTAACTCTCCCCTCTTCCTTTTACTTCCATTGTTTCAAATCTCAAGTAAAGATATTTTTATCTCCTTTTTAGGATTAGGTGTACTCTCCCTCTGAAAATCTGTAGCTGGACGTAATTTGAACTGATTGTGCTCCACAGTAGCTGCGTTATGCTATGTTAAATCCTAAATGTCAGAGTATGTGACTTTTGCTACATTATAATTATTGGTAGTATTCTGTGACCAGTTTACTCAGGGGCAGCAGGGCCTTCGAGGGTGTTAAATGGAAGTTAGCTGTGGTGGATGGTTCATCGGTCACTGTATGGAGGACCGCATCTCCTGAAGAAGGCCAGAAAGCTGCAAGGCTACCGCAGTTCAACGTGTGAATCTGGGGAGAGAGAGGTGCTGTACTGTAGTTACCAACATATGCAAATCCTTAGGGGAGACAGGGTTTGAAGACAAAGAAATTCAAGGTGTTAACCCTGCATGGTGAGCAGTGCATAAGAAGTGTACGTTTGTGCTTGACTGTTCTGAAAGTAAAATTTTCCGTCCTTGTTTCATCACCTAAGATGCTTATTTGAGCAGTGCCAGCTCCCTCCGAAGTTCAGGGAGGGCAGAGTTGTGAGTGCCTGTGATCCAGGCCTATAACCCGTGGGCAAGGAGCAGAACAGCCTTTTCTCTACTGACCTAGCTGTCTTGTTGACTCAGCTTTTAGAGAATTCTGTTTTTATAACTCTTTCTTTTGAGAAATGTGGGTTAATGTATATATGTCAAAAGTTAGGTGTAAATTTGATTTTTATGATGTTTTTGTTTTGAATTGCTCTAGTTGAGAAAATCCTTTATTGCAGCAGAATTAATGCACTGGTAAAGCTGTTCCCTACAAAACAGTTTACAGTAGCTGTCAGCATCAAATGTTTTCTAGGCACTACATTCGCCACCTAGCAACCGTGCTAGGGTAATCTTGCTGCAAGTCATCCATGTGTGCAGTCCTGTCAGATAAAGGGACTGTGCTGCAGGATTACCCACCAGTCATTAGTCATTAATGACAAGATATCTTTCTTACAATACAAAGTGCCCTGCAGATTCCCCAGGGTGAATGCATAAGGCTTCAAAACAGCATTGCATTTTTCTGTAAAAGAAAATCTATACAGTATTCCGTATGGTGAGGTCTCCAGTCAGCAGTTATTCCCTGGAAGACAACTTTTGTAGGAAATATTTGAACTTTTTTCTTCACTGTATTTCAGAATTCTTTGAAGCTGATATTAATTGCTCTAAGAAATCAGATCACTTTACTACATTGAAAAGTCTGTTATCCTTTAAATACAATGAAGACATTTCTCTTATTCCTGTCTATTCCCTAGGTGCTCTTATGCCATGCCTGAATACCTGCTGTCCATTTTAGAGACTTCTGTGTCTCTAAGAGTTTCATCTCTACTAGACTTTCCTGTGAAGTTTCTCTGCTATAATTCATTATTGCAGCTATAGTAATAATGGGTAGTCTGGATAGCCTAGACTATCTCCAGAGGTAGACACTGTATTTGTTCCCATGCTAGCAGCTGGCCTATGGCACTGGCCAAGCGCTAACAAAGACAACGCGCTGTACTAGAGCTTGTAGGATATTGCAAATTGAGTAACAGAACATACGGTGAATGGAGCTGCTGGAGAGAGCAGTTATTTATTAGTATAGGGCAATTCTCTTAATTCCTTTAGGCTTGTGAAGAGTCAAGAATTCTATGGTGAGGATATTAGCAGGAAAAACAGAGAACAGGCAATCTGAAGGACAAGAAAAATGCTTAAAAAGCTAAAAGAGAATACAGAGCACTGGGAGACAGTGACTACCACCCCAGCAACTTGTGCAGATTATCCCAAACATGATAGTCCCTTTCTATTTTACTTGTTGGGGCATCATACCTATGGAAAGACTCTGAATGTAGCTTCTGATGGGATATAGCATATCAGATATGAAGTCATTCTGGAAACAGTCTTCTGGCATTAGGTATGCTTTTTTTTAACAGAAAAAAGCAATAAAATTTGTAGGTACTCAGACATGAAAGGTGTTACTAAGGTGTAATTTACATCCGTGAACAGTTATAACTGTGAACAGTTTTGCTTTAGCTAGCGTATGGTTTTCCTTGGAGCTTATTTCCTATTAGATGTCTGGGTAGGGCTGTAACCAGTGAGATTATTTGTATCTCATATTTCCATTTAAGTAGTAACAGGTTGCTTCTCTTTGCGGGAGTGTCAATGTGTAGCCAGATAAGCTGCATGTGTACATATATTGCTTAGGTTGTATTAATAGCCTAAATTGCTTTTCAGTGTTTTATTCAGATTATTAGCAGTTACTCAAGCCTGTATAGTAGTGCAGAGCGCCTTCAGCCCATTGTGTTCATGTATATGTTTCAAAGATGCATTTAACCTATGAATCTTGAACAGTATAAAGGAAAAAATTAAATTAACAGCTTTGATGGACTTGGTATTCCAGCCTCTTATGATGCAGACAGGCCTGAAATGCTCTTTCTGTGGTTCCTCTGGTATGTGACAAAGCTGTGTATTTTCTGATTGTTTAATGGGGCATTATTTACTAAACACAGATTAACAGCTGTAGCTGAGAGATCTACAATGTGCTCAGATGGCTGATAGGAATGAAATGCAGATAGTGGGTCAAAACACTAGAGAATATGAGTGGGATCTCCAGACTAGCAGGCAGTACAGTTCAGAGAGCTGAAACGCTCAAAAGAAACTGTTGAGGAAATCTGTTTTATACAGCTCTTCATCCTTTCAAATGTTATTTAGGTTTATTTAAAACAAAAAAAACCAATAACTTTTTGGAATAGAAATCAGCGTACTGCCTAGAGACACAAAGGAATCCAGTGGTTTTACCTTTAGCTTGTGGCAGAGCAGACTCCAACAGCCAGCTCTAAAAAGAATCAAATTGGAAGTGACACGAAAGATTATCACAGACCCAACAGAGCACTTAGACCAGGTTTCCAGCTAATTTCAAGACACTTGGAAGGCCTCCTAGACACAACTGATATCTTCCTTTTCACAATGTTGGGCAGAAATGTAAACAGATCATTCTAGAGACCTGTTTCTTACTGCTGAGTTAATATAAAAAAAGCCTTGTAAATGGAAATCTGACATCCATAGTGTCACCTGTAGATATCCATGGTGTAGATGTGCCAAGAATAGGAAGGTGTTTATTCTGTGATAGGAAGATGCCAGACAAGGCAGTTCATGAGATGTCCCAGACACCTGGGTCTACCCAATATCTATTTTCTTTTACTCTCCTTTATGCTCAGGTTCCTTGTGGTTCCTTGTCTTCTGTAATTGACTACATCATCTCATCTGTTGTGCTTAGCGGGGTTTGGGGCAGCGGTACCAGCCCTAGTCCTGTTATGTATTGTCAGGCTGTATCCAGTGCTTCCAAGCACTGCCACATGAGGTTAGAATCAGCTTGTCTAGGAGAGGGTGCTCAGGAAAATTAGATGTGCAAATTTAACGGGCATTGATTTGTAACAGCTCAGTCTTCCATCAAAGGTATATCCTTAGGTAGAACCCACACCTTGTCAAAATCAGAGCATGTGCAACAGAGTCATGCATTTTAACTACCTCAAAGGTTTAAGTAGAAAATGTCTGTTCCTCTCTGTCCTGTGAAGCCGGGTACCAACTAGAGGAAAAGAGGGAACAGAGTGACAAGGGAGAGAGAACAACGGCCAACCCTCCAGATCACCTGGCTTGCAGAGGAAGAATCATTCAGTTGCACCAACAGGAAATTTCTCTAACCTTGTCATATTTTCTCAGAGCTACAATGTTCACTCAAACAGCCTTTTCCTGCTTTAAGTTCCTAACCCTGATGACTCCTCCTTAACCTTGCAGAAAAATGACACTCATTGCCCTTGAGCAGGGAGTACTGCTTACTATATATTGATACATTACACATTGCAACCTCTTCTGCATCTCATGTCACATTCAGCCATATTCCATTTTATTGCTTAAAATCCAAGAAGATGACATTGCATGTCGCACAAGCACATGGTCTAAAGTACCTTATAGTAAGAATTGCTAAGTCACCAGCTTTTCTCTGCGTCTTTCAACACATTTTCCATGATAAATTGTTGAAATTAAAGTCTTCCAATATGTTACTGTAGACCTTAGTAATATTAGTGTGCAAGTCAGTCTTCTGGACATCTTGTTTCTTTTGCATGCTGAATGGAAATATCTGAATAAGATGTTCATTTGTTACAGTGTTCTCCACTCAGCTGCATATTTATTTACCTTAGCTAGTTTGCTAGCTTTTCTAACCTCAGAAACCCATGAGTCAATATGTTCTTGACAAATGCCCCTAGAGAGGGGATTAAAATGCCAGAAAAGAAATTTTTTTTTGAGTTATTTCCTTCCATTTGAAGAGTTAGCTTGAATACATTTTCAAAATTTCCTTTGTAACCAAGGAGGTTGGAAGAGTACATTAAAAATAATGAAAACAGATTCTTGTCTCTCCAAGGGCTTGGGCTTAAAGAAAGGACTATATATCAGAAAGCCTGAGACAGCAGCAAGAGACCAAAATTCTAAATTGAGCTGCTAAACTAAATTTTCCCAAAGATCCTAGTCTTCAATCAAATGTGACCAAGTTATTCTCAATTTCAGTGTCAGGCATTGGTATCTAACTACTACAAGGAATTTCAAGGCTCAGTGAATTTCTGTTCAGGATAATATTTTATTAGGTATACTCTTGCATAGGGCATTCAGAAAACCTTTTCAAGCAGTGTCTAAAAACCCTTGAGTTAAATCTCAGTCAAGGTTAAGATTTTCCTTCTTAGAAAAAAGGGCTATATTAAGAATTACTGGACAAACTGTCAAAAACAGAGATAAGGAAACAGTAGAACAGCAAATCAGAGACATAAATAAGCCTTCCTCTTAACTGGATATGGCAGCACTATTTACAGGCTGCTCATTCTGTAAAATAAGGTTAATAGTTAACTTCAGGCAGATTTGGGCCTAGGCTGTAGTTGGAGGATAACCTTTCTGAATTAAAAAAAGAATTGCAACAGATCTATAGATAGTGCTTTGTCCTTTTTGTTGATAGATAGCGACTAGGCTTTTCTGGCAATATAGGCCTCTGTCTTTGAAGGCATTTGACCCAAGTGTAGCGTGAATGACTGCGGATGAGGTAGCGGCTCTGTGTCACCGCTAGGCTACTAGGTGATGACATTGGTTCCATTGCTGGACTGTTTCAGTCGCATTTCCTTGGATTGTGATCAAAAGTCTCGCCTAAATCTATGTAGGGATCTGTTGGCATGGTATGGTAACTTCTAGAAAGGCATTTCATTTGTTCCTTAGGCTGTTCCTTTTCTTTGCATTAGTTCCCATCTCTGCAGACCTGTATGTTCCTGGCAGAAACACTTTTGTTCCAGTGCAGGCTGGTTGTGTTCCCTGGAATACGTTGACTTTTTTCTTTGCAAACAATTTTGCATATGTGAGAAAGGTGAGAAAAGTGGAATCCTTGCCTGCTCTGATTTTAAATAAAAAAGCTATTGTCACACTTCTGGAAGATTAACAGCAAGGCTGCAAAAGCTCTTCACATGTTCTGGTAGCTGTTGAGATTAAATTTGCTAGCCTGTTTTTAAAAATGTGTGAATACAGATGGATTTATTGTGGAAGAAGCGCCTCCTTCTTGACATTAGCTGTGTACGGCAGGCCTTGGTGCAGTTCCTGCATTTGTGCCCAGCAGTCACACAGTGTTAGATTGCTGCCACAGAACATTAACAGTTCACACTCATGCTCAGGCTGTGTTAAAACCAAACACTTATACTCACTTCTTCTAAGCTACCAGTGCAGTGGACTGTGTTGAGCCAGGCACATCCTGTGTTCACACTAAAAATTGGCAGAGCAGTGAGTTTTGGCACCAGCTGGACAATACTTGGACTCTGTGTTCAAGCTCCCTTTTTCGTGTGCATCAGCATGCGGTTCTACTGTAATTAGTTAACCCTAGAATTATTTTTGCAGCCAAATTGATGGATGCAAACCCATGGATGAGATTTTTTTTTTTAGAATCCCCTTTGCTATTGTATTACATGACTATGCATCATTTATGTAGTTTTAGGGATTTTAATTTTTTCTTATCCTTTTCTCCAAACCTATCCTTTCGCTTAAGCAAAACCAAACCTACATTTGTATTCTGATTACATAATACATAGCCTAGTAAAACCAAACACCACAGCCTGTGTCTGTCTACATTGCAGCCACCAGTGACAGAAACCAGGGCCCACACTCTTATGTTAATTAATTTACTGTACTGAAAAGGCAAATTGCTAAGTGGGAGTCATGTGAGGATCTTCCAGTGAAGAACACATTTAAAGTTAGCTAGTATAAACCTGTTTTTTTCTTTTGTTTGTTTGTTTTTTCTTTTTCCCTTTCCTTAGCTAGAACCTGTGCTATGACTTCATGAGGGGCTAAAGTGATGGTGTCTATGCAAACAGTAGAAAGGATTCAAAGCTTGTTTAACTGAGGAGCAGTGGGATTTTACTCACTAAGTTTTTCATCTTCCAGGTCACTGCTTGCTCCCATTCAGCACAGTTTTGTTCAGGTAAAGATGCTTTGACATGATGCTTCTTCAGATGGCACGTGAAGTGCTCTACAAATCCAAACTGCAAATTGAAAGCTTGGAGCGGTGTTTAAGTAAAGGTACAGCAAAGGGATTCCTTAGCAGCATGGAAGAGTCAGCTTTAAACACTTACCTCCCCCTGCTATGCGACAAGCCATCCTAACCTGGTGTAGATAGAAACTTTTGAGCAATTCACCTCTTTAAGCCTTTCAGGACTTGAGAAGTAAAGATGGCAGAAGACATGTTTATGGTGACAAGCAGAGACAGTCACGTATTAGATTTATCTAGGTTCTGAGCTTGTGAATCGTGGTGGACTTCTGGTCGGGAAGCCATTTATGCAAACTAACACAGGCCAACACAGTCAGAACTGGCTGGGAGCCCTGAAGCGTGAGAAGAGCTAGTGTACCATTGCCTGCACCTGCCTGCGGAGCAATGCCCGGGGCAGATGGGGACCTGGAGGGGTGCTTGGTAGGGACACAAGTGTTTTGTGAGACTGTTGTATCTGAGTTAATATGTAGTTTCACCGCACGTTGTATGCTCCCCTAAGTGCTGTCACTTCTGTTTCATAGTGGAAGGCAGGTGGGAAACAAAGTGAGGAACATAGATTGTATGATTATATACTATTATAGCTTGCAAAGTCATAAAGTAGAGGCTACACAGTTCCAGTGATAATTATCATGTATTTATATTTCTTTATAGCACATTTATCAAATGGTGCAATTTGGCTCTTTTTGGTACAGTTGAGCTCTCTTGTAGAAGTCTTGATCCTGCTCTGTTCCACTCTTTTCAGGGCAGACTAAATGTATTGCTGTGCTAAATGTGGGGGGTTTTGTCCTCTTTAATTTCCTAGTAAGTTCTGAAGTGACTTAATCATGCCAATGAACCTAAGCAGTTTTCATTCTTCGTAGATACTACATTTCCTCCTCCTCCCAGTGTTTGTCTTGCCTTTCCCTTTTAATAGGCAGAGAAGAACCTGTAAAAAAAGAGAAAGAGCTGTAATTAGGACACCAAATTACTAGGTGCATTTAACAGCAGAATCAGAGATCAAGAACTTGGCACTTTAAGTCCATCTTGGCTCAGCTTTTTTGGTTGTTGCTGAATCAGCTTATGGCACAGTTTTAAAATTGGATCATCCGCCCTATTATTATAAATAGAAGCCTTCGTTAGGCTCTTCAATTGAGGGTCCCCCAAAAGACCCCATCTCTTCTGGAAAACACCTTATATGATACCTCCATTTTCTGCTGTTGATGTGTTCCTTATGAACAGTTTAGTATGTGAGATAAAGTAATTACATGAACTATACCAATGCAGAGATTAGGACACATACATGATGAGTGAATCAAGGGTAAAGAATCAGTGCAAAGAGAGACTACAAAGAGGTAACAACACAATGTCAAATAGTGAAGGTGTAGAAACACTGCTGCAGCATGATGTTTTTTGAAGTAGCTTCATAGTTTGCCAACAAATCTGGTATCTGCTGTCTCTGGGGAAGGATCTTTGTGTTCCCTGGCGTATGGATTGGCTGCCAGAGCGAGATTTCATTGGGAGAGCTCGAAGGTCTAAGCCTGCAGATATCTTTCCCTGTTATTCAGGATGTGACAGAGACGAAAATATCTAGCCCTCAGCCACATTACGTATACACCTGCAGCTGCAGATAAGTAGCTGTCAATCTAACGAACTAATTGGCCTAGAAGACCGAAATATTTAAGTACTATTGAAAATGCTATTATGTAGAATGAATAAAAATAGCTTATCCTTCTTTGAATGAATGCTTGCTAGGCTAGATTGGGAACTTCCCAGTCTTTGCACAAGACAATTCCATTCTTTTGAGTGAAATATTAGAACTGATGCATTGACAGAAATTGTATTAGCAGTCCACTAGCTATTTTTGGAAAATATTTATATTCAAAACTATACTTAGTATTTGAAGGGTTTTGACAGCATTTGCTTTGGAAAGTTGTGGTTGCAGCCATAGAAGCTGTTTCAGTGCAATTCATGTTGAATGTGATCTTCAGAGGAAGAGAAATTTGCCAGATGAAACTGCATTCTTTTCTTGTGTTCCACCTGCAGTTTCTGACATCAGGACAAACTGCACAGAGAATTTTTTTAGCAGTCCAAATTACTCAGTAAAACACACACAAAAGTGTAAGCTTTCCAAAGCATATCCTTTTAGTGGTATTTTCAAGGCAGACTAGAGAACATGGGTCTCGAAATGGGGCATATTTAGGAGGCTTTCTGAAAGTTAAATTACTAGTGATATTACCAAGGTTTCTAAATGGGATCTACTCCCTGCAGTAAGAAATAGCTGTTAGGAAGGTTATTATGACCAGAGACATATTTTTGGACTGAACAGAGCCTGCAACAAACAGCAAGAAAACCTTTTTGATAAAATAGTGGAATTTTTTACACAGTGCTATTTTTTGAACTTGTCACTTTTATGCAAGCTAGTGAGGCAATATTACCTATATAGCAATAAAATTTTCCTGTTTCCTATAGTTAGTGTTCAGTGTTTGCAAACTGTCTGGTCTGTACTGAAAAGACACAGGTGGTGGTGGTGTTTTCTGTCCTGTTCCATCACTCCTCTCCATAGCACAACACTTTACAGGACAAATCAATTTCCAATTATGGTAAACATCTCTTCTTGTTGGATATTGTGTAAATGAAGATAAATGAAACTTTTTTTCAAGCTGCGAAATTGTAGATATAAAAGTTACCTGTTCCTTTTTTTTCATTATCTTCAGATTTTGTTCAGGGACAGGTTTTGTGTCTTGGTTAAGAAAATTCACATTTGTATTTGTTCACCTTGTTTATAGAAGAAGTTAATAACTTTTATCAGATTAGATAAAGCGCTGTCTCTCTAATACACTGAAAAAACCCTTCTTGAAGACAGCTGTAGCCAATACGTGACCAGATGTGTCTGGTAACTATGGGTATTTTTCCAGCCTTTAAGTTAGAATGAGATGTTTTTCTCTGCTGCTGCATTTCTTTTTGTGTATAAAGTCTCAATAAAATATATAGTTCTTCTGAGAGAGCTTATGTTTTAATGGCAGATGAATTATTTATGCATCAGCACTTACAGAAATGGAATTGCCATATGTTAATATACTGAAGAGGAGTGAATGCTGGCTTTTAAACTTACACACAGAGGGATGAAGAAAAACAACAAATAGTGGATTAGAAGCCTGTAAATGTTACTCTGAGATTAGGCATTTAATATATTTTTGTAGCTTCTGTTAAAACAGTTCAGCTGCTGAGTGATTCACTTTAGTTCTTGAAGCAGAAACACAGAATTTAATATAAAATATATATGTATTAAATGTTTTAATTTGCCCAGCTGAAAAATTAATACAATTAATCAACTGTATGTCTGTTAAGATGCTTTTCCTTTAAGTGTGACTAGAGGGAAAACTGTGAGAAGGATTTTTAGAAGAAATTGTTTCATTATGTATGTAGAAATAAAATTAAATACGCACACAAGCCTGTGAAGTAGGCAGAGAACTAGTCAAGGTGTAATACAATTATATAATGTCACTGAAGTTGGAGTAAGAGTCCTGAAAAATATGGGCATGACGTAGGCAAGCGTTAAGACAGATTGTGTTTAGCTACAGATATGGACAGAATCTGCAGTTTCCTTATTGCAGTAAGATCACAGTCCTTATTTGGATTTACTGAGTTACAGGGTTTTATATCTGAAAGTCTCATTTTATAAGTGGTTCCATTTCTAATTCAGAAAGGTTGAGGGGGGAATAAATTATGGATATAAACAGAAGATCTGTGTATGTTACATGACAAAAGATGTGTCCTGAAGTACCATTTCAAATGGTTGTAATAATCTTTACTATCAATCAGTCTTTTATAAAGAGTAATTCACCGGAACATGAACTTGTAGAAACACAGAGTGTACCATTAACTTCAGAAATGAGTCAGGACACTTATTTCCCTGTTCTGCCCTAGTGTGACCTTGCACACAGTCACTGAAGTATTTCATTACCCCAGAGAGATTTTAGGTGCCTAACTGCCACTAAGTCCCATGGGGCTTTCGTTTCTGTGCCTTAGTCTGAAAAATGGAACTAATAATTTCTCCTCATTGTATGAAAGATGGTGTATGACATGACCCATGCAAATATAGATGATGACCGTCTTTTTTACATAACACAGCTTAACACAAGATTCCCAACTACCATGTCCCATAACAGCGAGCTTGCCTCTACTTTGTGCTGAATGTTAGATGTGTCCAAGCTTCTCTGCAGGAAGCTCTGTGCTGTTACAGGAACTTGAAATAATTCAGTGATTTCCAGCTATCTCTGCATTTCACCAGTTTTTGAAGTGGTGACGTATCCAGGAATGAAGGGGTTCAAGAAGAGAAGCTATCATAGGACGAAGTGTAGCCAAGTTCCCTTTAGGATCCACCAGTAACACGGTCTGGGAACTGTAAGAGAAGCTCCCACATCACTTATCAGATGTGTGGTACATCTCCTGGTTTTGTGAATCTGTTTTCAAAACAAACTAAATCATGCCTGCAACAGGTATAGGGTCCTCTTATAAGGTGGAATTAATCTACAGGATACATGAGCACTCTTTATGACCCTTCTAGTATACTGGGCAAATAGCACAGTTGTTTCTGTCCTTATTTATGGCTTAAATTTTTTTTTGGCTTCCTTTACAGCCCGTCACTCCGACAGTTGCCCATATTGCTTGGAGGTGGCCATTTGCTTGGATCCCTTTTCATAAAACAAAGATGGGAAAAAGATGAGAAAGTGAATTGCTTATAAGTAGCAGGAGATTAAAACTCCAGTGAACAGAACAAGTAACTAAAGCCAGGTAAAGGATTCACTCTGCAGGCAATTTTGTTATTCATTTGGCATGATTCGGACCTAGAGGCAAATCTTGCCTCCATTTTTGCTATTTGAGTGCATTTAGCAGTTTGTTTTTGCGTGTCACCAGAAAAATAGCTGGATTTGTATGTGCTGCACCCTGGTTTAGGAATGTCTTTGGATTTATACCAAAATTAGTTAGACTCCATAAATAAATGCAAAGCAAGTTGTGGGATGTTGTATTTTTCAAAGAAAGATTGAAAGGAAGACAGGAATTCTCTTGGCACACATAGATGAATAAAAATATTATATGGATTATAACTTTTTTAATTCCATCATTTTTCATTTAAAAACTCATGATTTTAGAGCTGTTGTGGTCAGTCAGCAATCCTGAGTCTCCTTTTATAATCTGGCTGTAGTGACTGTAACAACATGCACTTTGTTTTAACTTTAATGGGAGAAGCCTGCAGTTTCCATGTTAAAGATTCTGGGTTGATTCCTGCTGACCTCTCTATAGGCAGACAAGGTTCATTATATAGGGAAATGATTCACAGTCTTTCTGCTTTTTTGAGTGTTCTAAGTCTTAAATTTCTACCTAAAAATAGCTTGCAGCAGCACATCTGTGGGGGTACTTTTAATGATTTGTAAATACAGATTACCATAACAGTTTCTCTTTTTCTTTTCTCTTTTTTTTTTTTTTTGTTTAATTTGGGGTTTTTTTGCTTGTTTGTTTTTAATGTGCTAAACTTAAAGTAGTTTTAGCTAAATGGCAACTTGGCTTTTTAATAAGATTTTACAAAAATTTTAGTCAAACTATCTTATTCTAATGAATTGTTAATCTCTAGCATACACAGAAGAGGTAACTGCTACAGGATCTCAACTGATTTTTCTGGGAAATGGAGCTGTAACTTCATGATATTCTGTGATATAGAAAGTGTTTAAAATGCATAATGAATATCTCTTTATATTCATATACCACAGGCTAGTTTGTCCAGACTTTTATTTTGATGAATTAAGTGAATAAACTAATGATGGCTAGATGTGACTAAACAGGGAAAGTAGTAGCTTAAATAATGAGAAATATGTACATTTTTTGTGTTTGGAATAAGAATGAGACTGATGCCACGGTTGTCTGATGTATGAAGAGTGAATTACAACTATGAGTGAATCAAGTCAGACTTTTCCACAATTTTTCACTACTAGAACACATAAAATTAATTATTAATTTAGAAGATATTTTTCATAGCTTTACAAAATAGTATATTTATAATACCATCTGCATGTGAGCATGAAATGTATTAGTAATTAATATTTCTGTTTCGAGAGATTAGATTCAAGTGTGTTATATTCATCAAGAGCCTTTGTTCATTATTTAATCCCCTGTTCTCTCGGGAGGAGACAGCAAACTGATGGCAGGAAATGCCAAATGAGCAAAGCTGGCTGGCACTGTTTCTCATTACAATTTTATTAAATACAGCAGAACTATGTGGCCATAGGTATAATTCAAGAGAAAGCTACAGCACTAGCACTAGCTAGCTTTTTCCCTTTGTGAAGTCATTATTACAGTGTGAGTGTAGCTCTATTTCTTTTACTTCCTTCAGGAAAGCAGCAGAGAGAAACTTCCTAGATTTTGCAACAGGAGTTTGGAGATAAATATGGTTATAAATCCAAAATGAGGGATTTTATAAAGGGAAACTGAAGTGTAAATGAATGTCATGGTCTGAAACATCCCTTTTTATAACCTCTCTCTTCAAGAGTGTCATACTGAAAGTGGATCCCCATTTGTCTGTGATATTGTCTGGCAGATATCTGTGAGGTATCGGTATGTGACTCTGTAAATAACGTTTTCAGTGCGCATCATCAGCGAGGAAAAGCAAATTCACTGCATATGCAAAACATACCCTGCTTTTTAAGACTTTCCCAGGGTAACCGCATGTAAATTTTGAAGCTGGTAACTTATGTTAAATTTTAAACATTTATTTCATAGCAGTCACTCAAAGAAGAAATCACACTGTACCTTTCTTATAGGAACTGTAAATTCTGAGAACTTTATACTGTATCTGTGAAATTTCCAGACAAGTTGTAAATGGAAAAAAATATAAGCAGCAACTTTTCAGAAAAACCCCAAAACAAACAGCTAATTATTTTCTACATACTACTTACATAATGTTTAAAGAATATAAATGTCCTTGATTGTGCGTATTAACTGTGAAATTCAGCACAACTACTCAGGGGAGTTATTGCTAGTGAAATTAATTGGGTATGTATCTGGTATTAGTCCAAAGTTAGATGGTCCCAGATTTCCCCTACGAATGATATAACTTAAAAGTGGTAAAGGCAATCATAAATGAATGGTTTGTAAGCTACCTTACACAAATGCAAGATAGAGAGGAGTGTATTGGTTTTTATAGAAATGATACTCAGTTTTAAAGTGAAATGTTTTAGAAATTCCAATTTGAACAAATAATTTTAGCTATTTAAGTGGAAAAAAATTACTTTGGGATTCAAAGGGAGTTAAATTTGATATCTCAAGTATTAGGTATGGTTTATGTAAAAAAAAATAAAAATTAATGTGAAGTACTCTAGTATGCTAAGCATTGTACAAATTATGCTGTAAATATAGTCCCTGCTCCAAAGAATTTATATACTACAAAGTGTCTAAACCTAAGAAAATAAGGTGGTTAAAAATATATATATTTAATTTGGACTGGCTGTGCAGGCAACTACAGACTAATGAGTAGCGGTGAGAAAAAGCAATTATTCACATGAAGACAAGGGTAGAAAGAAAAGTTTGAATTTAAGGTTCCTGAATTGGCTTTTCTTCTTGGACTTGTCAGGATGAAAAGGTTGCAGAACTGTCTGAAGTGGCCTTTTGGCATTTCCGTAGCTGATACAGACCCTTTAGAACAGTTCCACTTCTCTTTTGTCCCCCCACCTCCCAGCAGAGGCATGTTTCAGAGAAAAGTCAAAGCAGTTCTGCACTCAGTGTTCAGTGCAGAGAGGATAGCCTAAATAAAAGCAGCACTCTGGAAAGCATTTTGAAAACTGACAGTTCAAAAAGAGTCAGGAAGTTCAAAGCTGCAGAGTTGTAAATTAATCATTTTTCATCCAGCACATAAGTGCTATGTTTTTTCTGTGTTTCTTTTGATGTCAGCAGTCTACCATATCTGTTAGGCACAGCAGCACACAAGTTAATGCCCCATGATAGTAATCTGACACTATTCATTTTGAATCCTACTGCACATTTTAGAAATATACAAATTTCACAGCTTTTGTTTAAACAATTGTGGTGAAAATAAAATAATAAGTTGTATTTCCCTCCACAAAATACTGATGTTTGAACTTCTTTCCTGTTTATGTTAGCATTTTCTTACCTAATTCTGCAAGCATGCAGCCCTGTCATGTTGCAGAAATCAAGACATACGTTTACTAGAGAGCCAATTATTTTCCATAAATTTAATCATTCTCTTTCAGTCTTTTTAGTAGCATGTGAGAGAGCTCAGTGTTATTTTTATGCTCTGTTAGAACAGAGAAGAAAAATAACTTGCTTTCAAGAGGCAGAAAGTGGCAATGGCTGGGATGTTTTTATGCATATTCTTCTAATTGAGGTCAAGTAACTGGAATGTGCGTCTGATGTCATGCAGAACAGGCATGTGTTGTGGTTTGGAGTTATATTGCAGTGGGGTGGGTTTCTAGAAGATCTGAGCACCTGGAGATCTCAGTGGCTGCCTGGGGAGCTGAGAGAGCTCAGCAACTCCAGAAATGGAGAGGGTTTGGTTCAGTAGGTTTGTATCAGCAAGCTGTTTCATTCGTATGAATGTGTGCAATAATACTGTACTGAGGGTTGTACACTGTCACCTGAATCTGAGTCTTGAGTTAGTAAATCTGTGTCTGAAGTCTCTGTTAGAATGCTATTTTTTTTTACAGAGTCAGTAAACAGAAACCTAGCTGGCATGTCACAGATCTAATAGATGCACTAGAAAATATTGTTTGTTTATTAATGAATAATATGCATACGAATAATTATGTATGTGTTTGGCAATTCTAATTTATAACAAAAGAAAATGGAGATTTTATTTTTAATAACTAGGTATCAGTTTCGGACAATAAGCTAATGTGTGGCTTGCCTGATCACCATGGCCCACGTATAAACACTTTGGAAAAAAAAGTGACAAGAGCTAAGCTTATAAAAACTATATCTTTTCTAGCACAGCCTTAGACAACACAATACCTCAAAACACCTCCAATAAGCTTAGGATATTTTCATATATAGATGTAAGGAATTTTACTTAAAATTGTTTTCCATGACAATTCAAGTGTGGGGTATTTATCATCTTTACCTATAATATGTCATTACCCTTATCATGCCTTTTACATAATGAAGACTTTTCCAGTGTGATCTATTGACTGATTTGTCAAATTCCCATTGACAGTTTAAAAGGAGAGAAGGAAATTCTTTGAAGGCTTGTAGAGATTTCATTTTCGTTCATTACACAAGAAAGGAACTGGGATCAGGGACTAAAGTTTGCCCTTAACATCAGTAGCTGGTGGTATTTGAGTGGGTGGAAGGCTGAAATAAAAGGCATTCCTTGGTTAACATCCTTGTCAGCACGCACACTCACCTTTTCAAGCTTCTAGGAGAAACAAAAAGCAAGCTGGTGGCACTTTTTATCATTGACTCTCCTTCATTTTTTGTTTTTGAAAGACCCATACAATTCTTGCCTAAATAGGAAGGCTGTGTTACTAATGAGAATATACATGGTTCTAAAATGTGGCTAAATGTATGGTATTAGATATATAGGACTCAGTATCCTGCTTCTGTCTGAGGCTTCTCTCATTGTTTTGCAATCTGAGGCCTCCTTTTAAGGACGTTTTTAAATAATCTAGTCCAGATAGTGGAACAATGCAGGCAGACTATCTTCCATGTGACAATAAGCAAAGGGAATTTTTTTTCTTAATGCTTGATGTCTACCACATAACAAAATGACAGATTTTAGAAAATTTGTAATGTTTGGACTTGGTTTAGATTGAATGTATTTTCAGATGAAAGCAGTCAAACAGTGGGGCAGCTTTTTATGTCAGTTAAAATACTCACTATTTATTTCCAGTTTCCCAGGCGGTGAAGCAGCCGGGACAGCGCTGCTTAGTCTGCGTTAACCAGGGGACTACAGCTGGCAGATTGCTTAGTCAGCTGGCTTGCAAGATGGCAGGGGAGCCTGCAGGCAGGCTGCATTGCGGGGACATCCCAGAGCCCCAGACCTCAAGAAGAATACATGTTGCTGCCATCATAGCAGGCTAACTGAAAGTCCAAAGAACGGTTTATATTAATTTTGGGGACAGGTCAGAGAGAGATATTGTCATTATCATATTACTGTAAACTTCATTCATTTACAGATTTGGTGCGTCAAGTACAGAAATTTCTGCCTATTTACTTCCAGGATAAAGAAAAATCACTGTAATAAATATTTCGAATTTATCCTATAAATGCAGAGTAAGGAACAATGGGTGAAAAGTTTGAAATGGGAAGTATGAAGTGAGGCTTTCATGTTAGCAGCATCTCTCTTAATGAGCTCATAATATCTCACTTTAACAATGTTTTCCTTTAGCTAGGAAAAAAAAAAGATTTATAGGTTTTCTAAATTAAACCTGCTCTTTGACATGTTTTAAGATGCAGTTAAACAAGATAATAATTGTCTTTTTACATAGGAGAAAAGAATTTTCTTGAGATTGACTGCTTTTCTGGAGATGAAATGTACGTAAAGAGCAGAGCAAAGACTGAAAACATAGTTTGTTTCTGCTGTGCTTATGAGGGTTAGGTTTTTTATATTTTAAACTTGCGCTCAGACTGCTGGAGGAAAACAAGAACAGCACGCAGTTTTGCCTGGCTACACCATGAAAAGCAAAAATAGAGCAAGGGGAAAATGGCGTGTTAGAGTTGGACAGAATGGGGATACAAATTCTTTATTCCAGATGATGTTTGGAGGATAGCCAAAGCTGATAGAGGGGAAAATTTTATATGGACTCTCCTACAGGGATTAGTCCCTGAAGAAAAAAAAAAAAAAAAAAGCCCTTTAGATCAAATTGGCAAGGATCTGTGTCATGGATGACACCAATGGCCAGAAGCAATGGGAAAGAATCTGTGTTGATACGTTTTGCCCCATTTAATACATCTGTTCCCAGAAGGTCTACAGTTCCCCGTAGCTTTTTTTTTTTCTTCTGAATAGGTCTGCCAAAAAAAGCCAGTGGATAGAACAGTACTTTCTTTTCTTATTTTATTCTCACTTCATGTGTGGCTTCCCGATTTCTCGATGCCTTGGTGCCGGGCCTGGATTTCTCTTTCTTCTCAGCACCAGGCAAGTGCAGTTGGAAGCCCCAAGCACCCTCAGTTAGTCAAGTTTCTGTAATTTGTGGATTTTTCAAGGCGCTTACTTCTTTTCTAGACCACTAATAAACAGTGTTGATGCACAGACTTTTTTCTAAATCACTTTGGGTTCCATAAAATAATTTGCTATTATTAGAGCATCCTCAACCACTTGTAACAATCACTGGGTTTAAACCTTTGCCAGATAGGAAGCTAACACTAATTGCCCTTCAGGCAGCAATGTAGGGCTTTTCTGGAAAGTCTCCTTCACTTGCAGTTTGCCCTGAACTCTGTGTACACTTCCTTTAACGCATGGCCAGGACTTAGGAACCAACCACTTTGCCAATACAATACTGAATGTTTCACACTGCTCCTGCACACAGAAAGTCCTCTCTCTCTTTCACCTTGGGTAATAATGATCTGTTCCATGAGGACACTGGGGAGACTAGTTAATGATAAAAAAAAACCCCAAACCACTTTTGAAGATGTAGAGAACAAGATTTCATCTGCTAGCTCTTTTCTTTCCACTTATTTATGATGTCTGTGCCATCCTAATTTGATATTACTTCTTTTTTCATTCCTCTTTTCCATCCCTTGTTTTTCCCCTCCCTATGCAACTGATACTGTTTCAATGCCATCTTAAAGACTTTTGCTTTTGTAACTCACCTGTGAACTAATGTGGAATTGGGTTAAAATAAAATTTGTGCTATATTCATAAGTAATACCAAGAAAAGGAGTCTGTACTTCCTGAGTCTGAAGTGTATTTTTATAGTTAGGTGAGTTATAAAACCTCTAAAATAGGAGGCTATTAGAATAGAAATGTTGACATAAATGTTACTGGAATGACCTGACTGGAAGGAACTGAACTTAAAGTTCTCTGAAAATAATGAGGAGTTTAAGTATTGCTACAATAACACAATACTGGTATTTTCATTTTAAATGTTAGAAGTTAAGCAGCTGGATTTACTTGATTTTCTCTAGACTGTTCTGTACTCAGCTCTTCTAAGTCTCTTACCCCTTGACTGCCTGCAGTGACTCATGGCTGCCCTGGATAACTGCATACCTAAACAGGCGCTGGGAAGAGTCTACATAGCATTTAATTCGGCACACAACCAGCTGCTTCTTAAATTGAATTAAGCAATTCTATTATCTATCAAGTGAAGAAATTAACTTGCAGGAACAGAAAAATTGCTATCTGCCAGCTTCACTCAAAAAAGAAGACACACACTAACCTATCCCTGCATATTTCTGCAGTTGGTACCTTTTGAGGATGGCATGGCAGCCCTAACCATCCATCTCTGTGGTTTGGCTCTCATCAGACCAACTGGTTTCACTTTTATCCCAAGGTTGTGCCGAAGTTGGTTGTATATCTTCATAAATCCAAATTATAATTACATTTAAAGAGGCTATTTATGTTAAGGAAATACCAAGGCCCTCATCTTATACTCTCATTACCTGCATTGGTAACTACATAAAGTAGCACATGTAACTGGGTTAAAAATAGTAGTTGTCTGGTGATGTTTCCAGGAATCTTTAAGGTGACTATTCAGAGTTGGATCAGCAGTGTGCAGCGAGCCAGAAGATCTCGTGCCCCTGTGATTGTAGTCCAATGTCTGATTCCACACTTGTAAGAAACTGCTCAAATAGACATTCAGTTAATGTCAAAGAAATTGATAATAGTGTGAGGATTTTCATACTCA
Organism: Chroicocephalus ridibundus; assembly: GCF_963924245.1. Classification (NCBI taxonomy): domain Eukaryota; kingdom Metazoa; phylum Chordata; class Aves; order Charadriiformes; family Laridae; genus Chroicocephalus; species Chroicocephalus ridibundus. Next base: position 45,778,611 of record NC_086291.1, on the reverse strand, counting down.
GAGCACCCTTTTGAAGAAAGGTCTAGAATATTGCCGCTGGCAAAAAGGGAGATACAGCGACAATTCCTAAGGAAGGATTAGCATTGCCTTTCCTGCCTGTGAGTCAGCTTTAGCTGACTCGCCCTTTTATTCTTCAGTATTTGCTTTTGCATTTCATTGATGTTGAGCCCTCAGTGGGCAGAGACTGATTAAATTCTTCCCAAGGGTCTGAAGTGGGACATGGCAGTCGAAGGATGATAATTCAGTGAATGGCTGTGCAATTCAACCAGAGAAGAGGCTATGCGGATGTACTGTGGCAGCATTGTGTGATCCCCTAGAATGTCATAGCCTTCCACAATGAACAGCTGGTTTTTTCAGTCCTTTATTGGTGATGCAGATATCCTGGTGGTTTCGATGGCTGTCAGATCTTATTTCCTATTCACATTAAAACTAACTATGCCAAAACGATTAAGCTCACTATGGTAATGTAAGCTGCAAGGGTTTCAAATGACTAGGCTGACAATCAATGGAAGGGACTGTTCAAGGAGAGGCATTTTCATCCTTTATACGTTGTAATAAGTTGTCAAGGCTGAAACCTTTTTTCTTTTTTTTTTTTTAAAAACCCTAGATGTTAAGAAAAAGGAATGCTTGCTAGCACAGGATGTGAAAGCTAACCATTTTAAAAGTGAAAAACAAACCTCTTCATTGTTAAATTCCACAGACAGACAGTGACTCTGCTTATTAGCTTGGATGATGACATACATTTTTCACTGTAGGCAATCCTGATGACTCCCCCAGTTAGGTTATACTTTCTTTGTGGGAGGCTAGCAGCAATCACTGCTCATTGCACTGCTGCCTTCCCTTTTGGCCACTGTGAGCTTTGGAGTCTTATCACTATTTCTAGCAATGGTTAAACGTCCTGTCTCACATGGAGCTGCTTTCTAGTGCCCTCCACCCTGTGGCAGCTTTCCAGGGGGAGCAGTGTGCCAGTGTGCCAGACGAAGGAGAGCTTTGCAAGGGGAAATCTTGGCAGTTTTGTGTTTTGTGATGGAATTCCGAATAATGTGGCAGCACTTTGTGGGCAAGAACAGGGCATTTCAGCTCCTGCTTCTTCAGTGCAAAGGTAACAGTTGACAAATGGAATGTGTGCCTGAAGGGAGATAATTAGGATAAAGCTGTGTAGTGTTCACTATTTTCAAGTGGTAAATGGGGACTAACAATGTCATCTCTGTAGGTCTAGGAAGCGCTTTTCTCATTCTTTCTTCTCACTCCTGCTCTCCTTTGCCCAAACCTTTCTGATAGGCCAGCCCTCCAGGTCTTCCTACTTTAATCTCCAATATGCATCCAGTAACCTATTCATGAGAATTCTTTGTGTTGTTTCTCTGCCATATAAACACCTGCAGTTGCCACCTTCTAATCTTTTTGTGGTACTAGGGCATTCTGTGTATGAAAGGCAAGAAAGAATTGCTTGAAAATCCCTGGCCAATCTATATGATTGAGACATTCCTATGGTTACTGTGCCATGACCCTACTTTAGCTACCATCTTTCACTGACCAGATGTAAGTGGTCACCCAGACCCTTGCGACATCAAGTGTTTAGTCTTGCAGAAGAACAAAATAAAAAATAATGTCATAAAAAACTCGAAAATGGAGAGAAATTCATTAGCAATAACTGCCTCCTCTGTAAGCCAAGGAAGGGGAAAGTGGCGTCATTCACTTGTGGCACTGTGCACATAGTGATGTTTTCAGAGTGATTATTGAGAGCACAAAGTGTGAGGAGTTTTCATGCAGCTACATTTGGAGTCATACAGACCGTTTATTTCGAACTGGTATAAAGGAAAATGTTGCAGGATTGGCTTCAAGGTGAAATCAAATGAACAATGCAAATTAGTGCCTTCTAGCCAGAGATCTCAGCAGCTACAGCTGCCCGTACAGCATCCCGTTACTGTGAAGGATGCTATTCCTTCACTTAGGAGGATACTGAAGGTAACTAAATTATAACCAGAAAAGAAGCACTGTGTTACAGTGGGCATTACTTCCCATACTTCTCAATAATGTCAGCAAAGAATGTGTAGACTAGAGAGACAAAGGGCCTAAATTATACTCCCGAGTCTGGTCTCATTGGAGACAGTTGAGACAGTCTTGTACAAATGCAGGGTTTATAATACTTGTGTGCTTGTTCAGTGTGTGAATAGCCCTAAGGCTGTGAATATATATTCACCTTTTTTGTGATAACCTTATCTCTGTTATTCCAGTAAAATGAATTCAGCTTCTGTTCACTCATATAAATGGTAGAAATCAAGACATCTGTCACAGTAGTTGAAAAACTTTGCTTATAAACATGTGCAAATGGGAAGCATCTAAGACGCAGCAGAACTGCAGAACAGGAAGACAGGTCTATAGTCTATAGTCTATAGTTTTTCAGTGGCTGAGTGAATAGACAATAAGAAGTGATTATAAAGACAATTTTCATTGTAAAGCATATAAAAGAGTATCATAGATCAAAGATATATGAGGAGGTGTTTCCTTTACTCAATAACAGACATACAGCAGAATCAGGTTGGAAGGCAGGTTGGAAGGTCTCTAGTCCAACCCACCTCTGAAAGCAGGGTTTATTTCAAGATTAGAGCAGATTGCTCAAGGACTTGTCCGGTTGAGTTTTGAATATCTTCCAGGCTGGAGATTGCACAGCCTCAGTTAGCAAAATGTTCCAGTGTTTCACCCTCACTCTGAAGAATTCTTTTTAATGATTTAACAGAAATTTTCCTTGCCGCAACTTGCGAGTGTTGCTTCTTGTGCATCCGTTGTAGGGTTCAGCCACTCTCACAGTTCCATGAAGTGTTTTACCTCGGTAGTATGCCAGAGCTCCATACCTAGCTCCGTGCAAGCAAGCAGCCTATCTCCAGCTAGTATATCCACTGCAGACCCTTACATTTTGATTAATCTTTCTTACTGTGATCCTTTAGAAGAATTCAGAACAGCAAAGAATAATGGACTCAATAGGTTTCCAGAAGTCTGCTAATTCATTTCAAAGAGTGGATATTGCACCTATTATTTTGACAGATGTTTCCTTGTTTTGTTCTAGACTAACCATATGATTGCTGATTTTAAAAGATTCTCAGGTTAATAGTGTGCTGACAACCTCAAAGGAGGAAGTGAGAATCGTGCTTTCTTTTCCTTTGTACAGGAAATAAGTCAAGGGTGAAATACTGGCATTTCAATATGGTGCACATTCTGTCTGTAAATGTTGCTGCTTATTACTCTGCCTCCTTTGCATGCATGTGTAAAAGGCCCCATCGAGCCACGTGTATACAAGCACTAATGTTGTCAATAACTCTGCATTTATTACTAAGCATTTAACTGATTTGGCTCCCTCTTTGGAACACAAATATACATTTATGTGCAAAATTTGCAGGTTTGAAGAAGAGTTCGAACACAATCAACTGTTTCTAGACTTAGTTGTAAAGGCAGAAGGAGAAACTGGTTTGAGATTCTGTTCAAAATCAGGTCTTGTTTGATCTAATATTAATTTCTTCTGTAACACAGTTATTCTGTCCTGAAAAATAGTGTATCAAAAGTTGCACATTATACTCTTTCCCAGTAGTCTCAGTTTGACGTGGTTTGGGCTGGGTTGGCCACTAAAAAGGAATGACAGATGCTCTCTTTTACTTCTCTCCCCTTCAGAGAAGGGAGAGCAGCTCCCTTCAGGGAGAGAAGGATGAGAGAGAAAAGAGACTTATGAGTTTAAAAAGAAACTAAACTACTTTAATGAAAATATTAATAAAATAATAAAAAGAAAATAATGAAATATATACAATATATATAAAACCATATCAAGCTGCCAGGATGACGATCACATCACCAACAAGCACAGTGAAAGTCCCAGACTGAACTGAGCAATGGACAGGAACTGGATTCAGGAACGCACAGAATCAGCATCAAGGCAGACGAACAGACAGAGTCCTCCTCGGATGCCAGCTGCTGAAGGAAGAGACTGACCCTTTGATCCCTCAGCTTTATGCTGAGCATGATGCTGACAGGATGGAATACCCCGTTGGTCAGCTTTGGGTCCCCTGTCCTGTCCTCTCCTCCCTACAGGTGCGACCCCTCTACGCTTTTCCGCTTCTGACCCTCCAATGTGGCACATAACAAAGTGAGCTGCCCTTGGTTGTTATAGCAGTAAGTGTAAGCAAGAGCCTCTCTGCATACCATTCCTTGGCATAAACTACAAACATCAGGTCTTATCACTCCATAAACAGACTACGGTCTTAAAAATCCGCTGTTAATTTCAGAGAGTTCAGTTAGTTAGAAGAGGCTTAGCTGAAAAGTAAAATGACTGAAAGGAAAATTGGTTACCTCAAACCAGGACAGAGTTTTACTCCTTTTCTTAGCTTAGAGAAAGATCTTATGAATGGGAAAAATAATACGGAAATAGCCATAGTGTTATGAAGGCTGCAAAAGCTTTAAGTGGCATTAAATGGATTCTGTGCTTTTGTTTACACGACAAGTACTTCAGCTGGTCTTATTACAGCACAATCTTTTGTTTCCTAATTAGCTTTATATTTTGCACTTAGGGCTTTAATTACATACAGAATTATTGGAACTGGTTGAATTGTTTCTGCAAAAATGTTGAGGAAAAATAATGGGTTTTGAATAAAAAAGGCAGATTTTGTTTAGATGGAAAAAAAAAAGATTATTTTTAAAAACAGATAATATGTATCAGAAAACTGTTTCTGAAAATGAACAAGTCTTTGTTTTGGTAAGAAAGAGAATATGACTGTCCCCAGCTGGTACACACTCACCAACGAACAGTACCAGTGCTTGGGATTTACTGGTTTTCTGGTGGCTTCAAAAGGTTCAGATGTGAATCCTGGGTGCTGTACAGAAAAACTCATGGCTGTCCCCAACCTCTTCTTGAAGGCAGGAGACAGCAGAAGATGACCAGGAAAGAAAGATCAACATAATAGGCAGTGATCTGAATGCAACAGAAACAATGATATAGATGGATTAGCTGTTTTTTAAAGACACATGGTAGAATTTTAAGTAAATGTTTGATGCTATTCCATTGCAGAATTTTGTATGAATCCTTCCTGTTCATGATGGACAAAAGAAAGGAAAACACCATGCTGCAGAGGTGAACAGTGATGCTTGCTGTACAACTGAATGTGAACAACTGGAAGATCAGAGGTAGGAGCATATAATTTGAGAATATGTGTTCAAAATAACGTAGGGGCAGATCAGGAAAGGTTTTAGAGAATGAAGATCCATTGCAGGTAGGAGAACCAGAAAAGGATGTTTGAAGCAGTTTTTGACCAAATAGATTAAAAACTACCAGAGTAAAAAGTGTTGTTGAAGAAAGTCAATAGTATGAAGAGGCTGAAGTACCATTGTTTCCCCTAATGTAACAAGGGAAAAACAGAAGTAAAGAAAAACTCAGTAAATAAGTCAGGTAAAGTCCAGAATATAATAAGACCGCTAGGTATGGAAGGTTTTTATAGTGCTTGCGTGCAAGGGGACAGGCAAAGAAAGTAAGAAAAATGAAAACATTTGGACTGAGGTGATTTCAATGTCATGGGCTTAAGAGGAGAAGCTGAATAAATAGTCAGATGAACTACACATCAGTATAGCTCAGAGAAACTGTGGAAGCTCCTATAGCAACAAAATAACTGCTAGAAGCAATTTAAAATGAAATTGATTGCACAGAAAAAAATCAATGTGCACAAGTCAGACCAGAACAGGGGTGAGTGGTTAGAGGGAAAAATCTACGCATTCCTCTAGACCTTATTAATCACTTTCATTCTTTTATCGACACACATAAAATATTATGCAGTTTCCTCTGGGGCTGTAACAGTGCTTGCTGAAGGCAATAAAGGCAGCGTCTGGGCTTGAATGTCCAAGCAGTAGTGGTCATGTATAGGGAGTACTGAGGAAAACTTGTTTACCAGCATTTAATCTCTCTTTCTTTACCTTTTTTTTTTTCCCCAGGAGGTAAATCAATTTAAGCTTGACCTTTCTCCTCAGTGGCTAGTGCCAGCCACTCCACCACAGGGGTGAGAGTGCCTTGATAATTTTCTGATGAATAATAGTGAGCGATCTAATTCATTTAACATGTATCCAAATCAGCTACTTCTAACAAAAAAGAAAGGATGACCAATACAAAACCATTCACTGCCAACAAATATAATATTGTCTGTAAAGCCAGAAGATTTTCCTCTGGATTTGGTATTTCGTAATGCCTTGTTTCTTTTTGATGAGCCAACTGGATTTACTCTGGTGTAAAATAGAATGAAAAATGAATATAGCAAAGTAAACAAACACTTTTTCTTTCCACAAAACTGCTCTATGTATCTCTTTTGTTTAATGTATCCTTCAAAAATGCTTATATGCTTTTTTCTTTCCCCTCTGTAGACTTTTTACAGTGAAGGATTTTTCTATCCTTATTAAAATAAGAGCAAAAGTTATTTTAAAAAAAAGGGATGGGATGGAAAGTCTTCAGGTGGAGCTGATTCGCCCTAGGAAAAGCATCTGCTTTGCAATCTATACACCATCATCAGAAAGGCAGAAATTTACAGAAGTATGAAATTATGAGCAGGAAAGTCTTGGCTAGAAAAATACACTAGGTCTCAGAGTATCTGGATGTTATTTCTGGTCTGAGTCTTCTAAGAACTTAGGATTTCACTGGACACTTTTTCTACACCAAAGTATTTTAATGAGTGCTGCATTATCTTAATTAATTCTGTTCACAAAATTCTACAAAACCAAAATATTATCAAGAAGGTGTGAGGCTGGATTAACTAGATTAGATACTATTTAAATCCACTTGAAAAACGTTTGTTAAGCAGAAATACTCTGAAAGTTCAGAAGTTTTAGTTTACACTAGCTAACTTTACTCCTCTATTTTTACAGTGGCATCTATGTAACAGTTAAGCAAAAATAAAAGATAATTTCCATGTTTATTAGATGAAGAAAATACTATGACTCTTGTAAAGTGTCTGTTTTTACCAAAGCAAACGGGAGATAGAGCATTTCCTCATAATGCAAACCATTGCACCGTATGTATATGCGAGCTAGTATTAATTACAGAGAGTTTTCTCCAACACTTGTTAGTAACGTGCTTTTCAATTCAGCTAAACTGTAACCCACGTTGTGGCTTTAGCAAAGCTAGTGGAATAATGCTGAGGATGACTCTGGGTTCACTTAAGAAGCCCTCAAACAATAATGTGGCTGGATCTGCTAAGGTGATTTGTCTTGAATGAATCCTAATCAATTGATGGCTGAGTCTTTATGAACATATTTTAACTGACATAATCTATGGTAGGTATGAGTAGATAGGAGGAGATAGGACTGAAGATAAAAGAAGTAATGTTCTTTATTTATGTACAAGGAGATGATGATTAGGCATTGCTCTATTCTGAACCGCACAGGGATTCTGAGTCCCAACAGTACAGTAATGGCCAGTCAGTCCTCTAACATGCAGTTAGGACAAATAGTTAAGGACGCTGCTGAAAAAGAAGGAGGATGATTTGGAGAGTAGTAGATTTCCTTGGGAATTAAAAAGTAAGTGGCAATAAAGTTTGCTTCTGGGATCTAAGCCATGACCTTTGAAAGCATTAAATTCAACTAAAAAAAGCAGGGCTGTACTAACAGAGGGGAAAGATAGTTGTTCGTGGCATATTGTTGCTAGAACATTATAATCCTTCCTTGGGGCCTAAAATAAAAGTGAAAGTAGGTCACTTCTCTTCATTTAGATGGGTACTAGTTTGCACATTATCCAATGAAATTATTCTCTTATTAAATATTTCCAGAAAGTATAACCTAAATGGGGCTTTTTCACAAATAACTGGAAAAAAAAAGACTTTTGATGCATCAATGAAATGTTTTAACTTGACTCTCTTATAGGTGTGGCAAATGACAAGGAACCCCAGTTCAGTTCTGGGGGAGGCATAGCTCTTGGCTAACACTTAAGCAGAACATGTTTTCTGATTCTGTCCCTACCACAATCTGTATGTGACCATCCATGGGTTTACTTTAAATCAGGTTGTCCACCAGTGTTCCCATGTCCTGGAGTTATCGTGCGGTGTTAATAAATTAGTGTGTTTATTTATACAACAATTAGAAATGTGCAAAGTGCTCTATTAAAAATGAACTAGCATGTTTATTTTCAAACTTTCAGATGAAAAGTACTAAGTAGAGGTTTACTGGTTTTGTCTTGTCAATCCACTGATGTAACAGAAGCATGAAATGTGAAAGGTGTATTCCTACTACTTTATCAGTAATTTCAAGAAACATGTGGCTGATGTGCCTTCTGTACATTAACAATGTCTTGAAACTGAAGTGTTGGCTTCATAGGCATTCTAAGGAGACATGCTTTTATGACCACGTAATGTAAGATGTGAATAATCGAAATTATTCTGAACTCCAAAACACTCTTATTCCTTAATGACCAGAAGATCTAAATAAATGCATTGTATTGATCAACTTTTTGTTATTATAATCCTGCCTGCAGGATTTAAAAACAAGGATGATTAGAGGAAAAATACCATCCAAATAGTTGTGAAGATTGTTCAGTTCTCAGTGGAGCAGATTTATATTTGTAAAATATTCCCCTTTATAATGCATCATTTTATTTGTTTTTTTTAAGCAAATTAAATTTCAGTTTTGTTAGACTACTTGGTGGAAGAAGGGAAGTGGATTGGACTTGGAATCCAATATCTATTGAGCTGTGTTGTTCTAATGTGCTTTTTGGTTGTATTCCATCTACCCTATACAGAGATGTTAGGTCAAACTATATTGGCTCTACCAATATAGATATTGTGTTACATAGAGCTTCATGCACTCAGTCAACGGAGAGGTTTTTAATTAAGCCACTCTATAATGATTTTCTGGACGCTGGAATTCGTATGTAATTAAAGATAAACCAGTAAATTAAGTGCAAATTTCAAGCATAGTTCTATAATTCTGCTAATTTTTTTTCAAGAAAGTGTTTTTTAATTCCATCTTTTAGATGATATAATAAGGACTTTGCCTCTTTGAACACCGTATCTCAAAGATTAGCTATTTTTTTTCCCTTTCCTCTCTTTTCAATATAATGTTTAATTCCAAATGTAGATATTGTATTGAGAAGGCCAAACCAACAAGAACTTGTATTAGATCTAAAATTCTTTAATTTCCAGAAAAAGAACTACTGGGTTCTTAATGCTTAGATTTACGTCTGCTGTCGTATTATCCTTCAGTAGTAAAGGTTTGTTTTGCCTGGACCAGTTCCAAACTAAACCTTAATTTTGCAGTCTCAACAGATGCTGATATTTTCACATAAAAATGATTCATTTGCATTTTTAGGGAACATCTTCGCCTAGGTTTAATATCTAATTTTACACATTTGTAAGAAAGACTCTCTCTTGATGATAAGTATCTAAAATACTGTACTAGAGCTGACAAATTATTTGCAAAGTATAGCTCTCTAATCAGTCAAGTCAGATCAGAACTGTAAATCAATCTGCAATAATATGGGGAAAGTGCAGATATGAAATGTTATTAACCAATCCGTGACTGAAGACAGTCACCACTACCTATAAACTTGATGGCGGGGAGAGGAGGGTGCGAGAAAGGAAGGGGAAGGAACAACACAGAGTCTACTGCAGACATGTTGTCCATGTGACACATGAAAAAGTCTGCCTATTCCATGGGATTCCTGGAAAAGCCCCCATATGGATATGAATTTGGACTCTACGAGCATAAAGGAATTAGCTTTGCTGTGAAATGCATTGCTTGCCAGACTAACCTTAAAATATTCAGCGAAAGCAAAAAAACACCTAAAATATAGGTGTGGAGGAGTAAAAGATTTATTTTTCTTAATTTATCTACAGAACATTTTTAAGCCTGCTGTATGTCACTTTAGGCTTTCAAGGGCTATGATAATAAAGCTATTTTTATTCTCTTCCCTCTCCTCATCCACTGCTTAAAATATCCCAGCCAGCAGAATGGATTTGTGTTTTCTGCTCCACAGAACTTGATAAGAAAGTGTTCAGTCTGCGGAAGGTGCCTAGAACTTTCCTGGCCCTGCTTTGTACAGGAATCAGAAATTTAGCACCAGAGGGGATTAGGCAGTAGAATCAATATATTTGTTCTATTTTTGCCATGCGACAAAGAAGTCTAGAGTCTTTTAAACCACGGGGAAAGCTTGAAATATATTTTTGGTACTGTCACTGTGTAGTTTCCTTTCTGTGGAAAGTAGCACCAGCCCTGCACTCTGCTTTCCAGTCAGTGCCTAAAGGGACAGTGTCTTCATCTGCTCCTTTCTATTTGTGGCATGACCGAGGATAATTAACGCTTTTAAACAACTTGCAATTTGTTTCTAAAGGTCAGAAAAGATCTGCTCAGCTTGTTGAAGCTTCATTTATGAGGGATAATTTTTCCAGATGTGGAAGGAAAATTAAAAATTAAGCCCACTGTATTATCTACAGCAAAAGCACTTTTGTGTAGACTTTCAGCATTTTTTCATTAACAAAAATTTTAAAAGTACATTTTCATTTAAATGAGGCCTCCATTTTTTAAATGGTGCACATAGATCCATCATCATGTTTATGGCTTTTAAAAAGTTAACTTGACAGAATATGACACCTGTGATGGTGCTTCTAGTGCAAATCCTCCCCAAATAGACTCTGGGACTTGCCAAGGGAGATACAGAACAGGCCTCTGCTTCGAATCCCTGTGGAAAACTGTAGGAAATATTTGGAGGGTGTTTTGGGACATGGTGTAATCAGTATGCCTGGAGTACAGATAAATGCTCACTCTGTATTTGAAGAGCCTTCATCTCCAGTCTGACTGTCTAGGATCAGTGTGAAGCCATGGTGAACTTCAGATTTCGGACAAAACTTACATAAATGATGAGTAGATATCAAAAGTGCTTGCTGGTATCAACTTTTTGTTTGACACTAGCAATACTTTTGCATCCAAACCATCATAGCCAGGTTATTGTTCATAAGGTATAAATATGAACCATCTTGAAATTGGTGCATTGTATCAACTTACTCCTCAGCTAATATGAAGAACCACAGCTTATTTAATACAAAAGAGAAAAAGTAATTGATAGCTCTTTATGGCTCCCAAATGGCAGCTAATTTCAGATAATGTAAAGCAGATAGTAATACCTCACAAAGGATGGGCAAAGGATATGAAAGTATGCTTCGCCTTTTCAACAGGGTAACGTTCACACTCACAGTTTAAAATAACCAACTTTTTGGCATTGCTTTACTTCAGTGAATAAACCTTTGTAGGAATGCATCGGATCAAATCACATCTGTTTAGACTGGATATTAGGAAAAATTTTTACACTGAAAGGGTTATTAAGCATTGGAACAGGCTGCCCAGGGAAGTGGTTGAGGCACCATCCCTGGAGGTATAAAAGTCTGATAGACATAGTGCTTAGAAATGATTAGTGATTAGAGATGCTTAGAAATGGTTTAGTGATAGTTTTTGTCAAAGTTATGTTGATGGTTGGACTAGATGATCTGAAAGGTCCCTTCCAACCTAGGCAATTCTATGATTCTAAGACTCTGTAGTAGACATTTTCCCCTAATACATTGAATATGTAATTACTAGTAGTAGCTGTGCTGCTGAGCGTTTGAATCTTCTTCATATAAAGTGTATGTGCACGCATTCTCGTGAGATAATTACAGGTAACATTGTAAATGCCCAGTTGCTTGAAGGACATTTTTCAATTTTCTTGGTCGGTCGTCCATCTCCACCAAAAACTAAGCTAAACTCTGGTACGACCATGTTATGCAGCATCCATATGCAGCTAATGCCACTTTGGCCATCTCGTACAGTGCAGGAGAACATACTTCACTTCTTTCCTTTAATCCACTATTCTGTGGAGAAAAATGTAAAGCCAGCAAAAAAAATTATTTAGCTTTTGCCTTTGAATAAAATTCTTATGCTTCCTTTGTGTTTTGAAACATGCATTTCAGACTGTGTAAAACAATAGTTTTAGTCTCTTCCTAAAAATGTTGAAGCGATTGCAATAATTTTTAATTTAAACTGTAATTGGTTTTCCCTATCCTTTTTTAATGTCCTTGTTCCACTTGTGGAGAGAGATTTTCTGTACTCAACGAGTCTTAAAACAGCTATTGCCAAAATCTGATTCTTGAAGATAAATAGTAAATGGTCAGGGACTGGCTCAAGCCTGCAGTACCCTGTCAGCCCAGGGTGACGTGCATGCACTGCAGACACAGTAGCCTAAGGCAGAACTAGGATTGTCTCTTTGTCTGGAAAACTGATTATTTTAACTTTTTTTCTCTGTGCTGTATATTTTTGCTGTCTGGCACTTGCACCAATGCCATGAGCAGCATATCATGACAATGTCTGAAATGACAACAGCGAAGTTCTGATGTTAGTTCTTAGCAATCTCAGCCCCCTGAGTTTGTTGCTGCTTCTTATATTTGCATCAACATTCTGGAGTTACTGCTTACTGTATTATTAGGATTACAGGGCCCGCAGATATCTGCTTCCTTTATGCAGGACAAAAAAAGAAAAGAAAATAGTCAAAATTACCTTCTACCAGAAAGCCAGTGGCAGAAAGGGTTCTTTTTCAGCCTTTGTATTGGTGCCTTAAGAAGAAATGTTTTGGAGAATGTGTGAAATACAGAAGGATGTACTGTGAATGTTAAATATACTGAAAAGTCTTAACTAGATAACTGTCAGAGTGTACCAAAGGACGAAATCGAGCCATGCCACATCCTCCAGAAGTAAAAATCCTGATTTTGAAAAAAGTTAAAAGTTCCTTTGCAGAAGGTTACACTTTCAGACATACTATCTGAAACCAGTAAGATACACTATTCTAACCAGAGCTCAAGCTATACTTTTCTCCAGTGTTGACAACACCTCTATCAGTCTCAATTACTCAATCATCCTCAGGAATGCAATGTGAATCATAACAGATGGCAGTTTGTGGTTTCATTGAATCAATAATGTAGACAGTAGATCGCACAACACCAAGGATTTTTTTAAGGAAGAAAACCATGGTGCAAGTAGCCTAAGAATGGCCTTGGTTTACATCCAGCAATTTCACAATTGGGATGGTATAGTATATCTAGCATTTTCTAAAATTTTTATTCCATTTCCAATGTTGTCCTTCATTAATATAATGTATGTAAGCATTGCAAAGAAAGATTTTACAGATTAAAATATACTTAACTTCCAGCTCCGTAAGCAATGATTAGATGGCAAAGATAAAAAGGAGTGTTAGGAGGGCTTGTGGTTTGTAGACACCAAAATGGGGAATGAGTGGTTGCTGGGTTTAGTTTACTGTCACCTTTCAAACCTATGGGCTCCGGTGCCTCACGTGCACACAAGGGTGGGACTCAGTGGTTTTGCTCTGTGCTACGGCAGGTAAACCTCCACAGTGAGAACAGAGATGGTCAAAGTTTTTACTGCTGCAACTACATTTTTTTCACTGTAAGGATTTGTTATTCAGCGGAAAAATCTGGTTCAGAAAATGCAAAATGGATTAAATAATTGCAAGAGTGTAACCAGTCTAATAGGCCTCCATGCACACTATAGGTGATTGTATATTGGCATTGCACAATGCATAAATTACTCAGAATAATATCAGAGGTCTTTAATATAGAATCATGAAGTGAGTGCCTTGTGACCAGTCTTGCGTTTCTCTTTTAAATGCCCACGGTAAATAGATCATCTGAAAGTAAGTTACTGCTTTCTCATCTGGCGTTCAAAAGCTGTTGGGAAAGGGCAGCTGCTAGTGCTTTTCTGTAGAAGGATCAAGAATAGTTTTAGAAGAAAAAATACCTTCTTGTAATCAAGATAAGCTCGGTGGCTGTAGCGCTTTCTTAATACAATGGGGGGATAGAAATCAAAGTTACAGTGTATAATTTGAATTGCTGAGTTATTTACTTTCTCTGTCATGAAGCACCTCCACAACAGCAGTAAAAACCATGCAACTCTGAGAGTCTCTGCCTGCTGCAGCTGCTGTGGTAAAGCTGAAGTCTGACCCAGGGCTGGCAGCAGGCATGAGGGAGAAAAAAAAACCCAACAGTGTTATAGTATGGAAATTAGACTCCCTATTCTGATTATGCAACTGAAGGAGACCACCTTCTAGATTTTTTTGGTCTGACTGAAGCAAGACTGAGTTATGGCAGGTGGAGGGAAATCCTGGGAGGAACACACTGAATGTTAAAGGCTTCTAAGAGGTTCAGCTAAACACTCTTAGTCTGTAAGGTCTTTTGCCTAAAAATCTGTTAATATCACTGCTCGGTTTTTCTTCTCTGGCTTGAAAATTAAATTGGGGTATTGTACATGGAGGTTGTGGCATTCACCTGAAGAAGACTGCAATATTATAATAAGAAAATCTAGTAGTCTCATTCCTGTTACACCGACCAATAATAGCTGATTTTTTTTCCTATTAGTCTTAAGCCAAACTGTATGGGTTAACATAGTGCAGCACTCACTGGTTGAATGTTCAGCGAAAGATGAATAATATGTAATTAGAATAATTTAGCTAGATTTAAATTTTTACCCCATAAGAGGGAATTTTGATTGCAGAACCCTTTCTCCCTGGAGATAAACTTACATGACTAATCTCAGAGGGAAAACTTTTTGTGTAATAATGAAAACATAGAATAAAATTCTTGTGCACTTCTTATTATTAGTTTTGTGTTAACTTTGCTTATATCAAACCAAGTTGGAAATTGTATAATTAAGATTTTGGAATAAACAACATTTTCCTATGTATCGTAAGGGGGCACAGGAGTAATTGAGAAGACAGATCAAGCCCTTGCAATATGAACTACTGGCAGCTCTGTGAGAAATGGTAAATCTTGCTTAGCTCTGATATCTGTCCTGAATTATGATTACTTAATAGAGACCAGGCACAGACTTCCTGATGGAACTGAGTTATAAAATAAAGTAATATTCTGCAGCTGTCATGTCTAGAAGGAATAAAAAGTCATCTGATTTAAGTTAATGTATGTAAGAACACATAAAATTGTCCCTATGTTTACTTCCAGTTAGTTTTTCTGAAAAGAGAGAATTTGTACCACTTGCACACTTAGTTTAGGCTTTAGAATTCTGAGTTATACTCAGAGTTTCTTCAGGTTGGCTTGCTACTTATTTTTGTGAGTATCTCACAGCTGTGTTGGTTTAATCCATGTACGTTTTGGCAGAAGGAGCTGACCAGCCTTAGCCCTCAGTGATGGTGACATTGCTCCTGGCTTCTGAACTGCTGCCTCCCAGAGACCCTGCCGTCCCTGCCTGTGCACGGCAGCAGCCGGCTCGGTCGGTACTTGTGCATTTAGGTCCTCTGCCACCCCTCCATGCTCTGGCCCTTCATGTCAGTATAGTCAATTTGAACAAACCTGGCCTAACGCAAGTTCTAACAGAAGCAGATGCCAATAGCATCCTGGCTTGTATCAGAAACAGTGTGGCCAGCAGGACTAGGGAAGTGCTCATCCCCCTGTACTCAGCAGTGGTGAGGCTGTACCTTGAAAACTGTGTTCAGTTTTGGGCCCCTCACTACAAGAAAGACATTGAGGTGCTGGAGCGTGTCCAGAGAAGGGCAATGAAGGGTCTAGAGCACAAGTCAGAAAGCACCTTAGGGTTACAATTAGTCTTTGGCATCTCATTGGGATGCTTAGCAACAAGGCAGCACAGGTAGGGGATAGCAAATATTCTCTATCTTAACAAATATTGGTAGGAAATCATATTGCAAGCTAAAACGGCTTCCAAAGGTGTCAGTCCTCAGACAAAAACAAATCTGATGTTGTGCCAGATTACTGAGAGATTACCATTACCAAGTGAACGCCACCAGGATACTAATCAAATTTTCTCTCTAGTTTGAATTCACCCCGGCCCTCACTTACACCTGAATAAACAGTGTCTAAATACGATTGCTGATGATCTGCAATTCCTCTGCACTTTGTAAGAAATTGATATCATATGCTCCAGCAGTAGAAAAAGAGTGGTTTAGTTCACTTGCCAGTCTTGCCAATTAATACTAAATCCACGTACAGACCTGGGTTTCCTGAGCGGAGATTACCAGCCACTCTCACATTCACATTGTGTTCGTTGTAATGAGTAATAGGTGCTGGACAGGTTGGTTGCACTTCCACAGTGAGTGTGCTGGGGAAGTCATTCTTTCTCCCCAGCGACAAGGATTTGTGAAACTTTTGTATTAGAAAATACTCATGTTGAAAATTTTCTAGTTGCTAGGGTACAAATTTCCGGAGTCCCACATTAAAAGAAAGCCTCTTCTTTGAAACTTTGCTGGTAGCTTTCAAATAATCTCTAAAAATATTACTCTCACTTCCACAGCATGGCTTTGCCATTTGCAGTTACTGACCCCAATGGACCCTCGCCTTGCCAAAGAATTATTGTTAGTGTGTTGCCTAATGGCAAGATGTTAGCAGTGAATAGAGTATGCAAACACGTCTTCGTTCCTGCTGTTGCTTAATCTTTTGTGGTCTAAAGGCAGTAAGGGGTCCTACAAATATTGTTCATCCTGTCACATGAAAGCAAACATCTCAGGCTGCCACCTGGGCAAAGTTAGTGCTAGCTGTGTTAGAATCATATGTGAGGTAAATCTTACTGCAACTTTAACAACACATGTGTCTTACTCTAAGATATTAACGTGCCTTGAAATAAGTCCTTAACCATTACCCCCCAAATGTTAAGAAGCATCAAAAGGAAAAACAGTTTATGACCCAATAGCAGAGAATAAAATATTCATAGACCTATTTCCTTTGTGTTCTTTCAGGCAGCGATCATTTGCTATTATAACAGCCACCCACCCCCACTTTATCAGAAAAGAACAGTTGTGTAGCCTGGTCATCTCACATGCAGAGATCAAATATGTGATTTCCCTGAATAAAGCTATGACTAATACTTCAAGTCACGAGGATTCCTGTGATCAGCTTTGGCTTGGATATCTTGACAGAATAAAAATGAAGTAACAATAGTAATATTTTGTGCTGGAGCTCCACATTATTTAAGAGACTTCTTGATTTAACAGCATACCTGTTGACTGATAGATTCTGTATTTATCTTCAAAATGTGATACAAATGTGTTATATCTTTTGTTACATATTTTAGCATCTGGGGGGGGGTTGTGTAAGAATTCATGTGTTGCCAATGTATTTGGAGATAGTGGGGCCAGGGAATCCAAACTAGTATTTGCAGTATGAGCACTCCAAGCCTCAATCAAATGTCATTTCTCTATTAAGTAGATAGTGGAAGCTAAGCAGCTGTAGTGGAAACTTCGAGTCCTTAATACTTATGCATTAACAGAGCCTATTTTGTTGCTTTAACTACAGACCTAAGACCATCTGTGGGCACATAATATTAAAACTCCTGTGAGGTTTTTGTTGGTTGTTTTAACAAAGCAACTTCTTACACTTTTAGCTATAGAGTTGTCAGAGATTTTGCATTGGAGAGTGAACTACAGAGTGTTTGGCCTGAGTTGTAGTGTGTACTGTGATATTGTGCTTTGAGACCCATGTCCTGGGTGAGCCCCTGACAGTCAGCCACTTGGTGTCCTCATGTCTTTAGTGTCGCAGAATCATAGAATCGTTTTGGTCCACACATCAGAGCCAAGTAAAGAGAGAAATATCTTTTATTTCACATCTGGGTTTCTCGCAGAGGGACCTAGGACTGGAAACAGGAGTGAACTAACATGTAACTGGGATATCTGGGCTCTGACAGTGTAGCTGCCCCGTGGTTTTGCTATGTTAGCATACCTACATGCTATGTTAGCATAGCAAAACCAAGGGGCAGCTACACTGTTTATATATATATTTACATATAAACATATATATATATGTATAAACATGATAGATTAGTGACTGGTACTTCCCACAATACTAGTGTCGATTATGTTTTGTTCATTTCTCCCCAGAAGAGGGCCTAATGAAGAATTTCTGGGGGTGTCATATAGAGAGAGAAAATCCTTTTTTACTTTCCTTCCACCTGAGTTTCAATGGTTTTATGATTTGACTGGAGGAGAGAGTTTAGACTGAGAGATGTTTAGAGATTCCACAGTGCCTCTAAGTGTCTTCATCTGGACTTGATGATCTTAAGCGTCTTTTTCAACCTAAATGATCCTGTGATTCATGAATGCCTCTGGCATGTATCCAGTAGCGTCTGTATGCATCTATGACGGCAAAGGGAGTGGTTAATAGTTGTCACGTGGAATACTACTGTAGAGAAGTGTTTTGATATGGTGATTTTGGGTCCATTTCAAAAGATTTTGTGACAATATGGCAGTATTGTATAAGCCATGGGGCCATATACAGAAAACACCCACAAGATGCTATTCACCTCCCAGGAAAGTAAATCTTGGCTACAAACAGAGCAAATATATGCCATTCATGTAGTGTTATGGCTCATTTCTAAAGCACAGAACCCAAGTGGGAGACAGTGAGACAAACCTCCTTGGTCATGTTCTGGATTTTGAGTTCAGCCTCTTGGCTGCAGCCTTTATGGATGCACAAGGAAATGCACACAGCTCTTCTTCAGACTACGGAGTGCATTAAACTTGCACTAGAAATGAGGCTTTTGTCATCCCAGAGGAAAGAAGCTTTTCTGAATACTCAATGAATTTAATGCCATCTGTGTTGTGATCAGACAGCTGTAGGCAAAATAAAGGCACAAGAGTAAATGAAAAATAAACAGCACACAGTACAAATGCACTGTGCTGCTGAAATCTCTACAGATGCTTAAGGGAAATGGTTTAGTGATAGCTGGATGAATAGACAAAAATTTTATTTTCATTACAAGGTAGCATAAGAATGCCTCTGCTTACTCTGGTTACTGTGAAAGCAGATACTGTGTGAGCGGGTGGGGGAAGGGAGAGAAGGCAGAAAATTGGCCAAATGTTCATTAATCTATCAAAAATTGTCTTGACAGGCAGGGGAGGGTGAATAGCAGAGCTGCACAGTCAGCATTTTCAAACCAAGAGTGCTGTGTGGTACATGGATGGTGGTACTAAACTAGGAGTCTTCTCATTTTGGTACCTTCAGCCAGTCGTAAGGCAGGGAGAGATGGAAATCCAAACCAGGGAGTTTCCAGAGGTTTCGTGCTGTGTGGTTTGGGCAGGGTTTGAGTTGACTGAGCTCTTAACTCTGATTTCCCCTATCTGCTTTCCTAATGAAGCTGAACTATTGTTAAGCTAAAGGTCTGTGCACGCAAGAAGCCAAGAAGAGATATTCCTCTTGAACTAATGCTACCCTGCCAAAAGCTTTGCAGGAGTTTGGCTCTGCAAGCTCTTTAGCAGGTGCACATCTCCCACTTTCACATGAGAATGGTTAATGCAGCATGGCCAAATGAGCATGACAGTGCCCAAAGTTAAGGAGATACACCTCCATAATTTCCAGCAGAATGTCAGCTATACTTCTTTTCTGCCTTCTCTTATCAGTGTACTACATTACTGCTTTGTAAGAAAATGACAGAAGTCCAAAGAGGAGTTAATTTGTCTTTTTTTCTTTTTCCTTTTAATCTTTTTTTCTACTTTTTATTTTTTTCCCGTAAGCTTTTACTGTTCTATGTGTGGTATATACTCTGCAAATGATGAAGCTGCTTGCTAGGCTCTTGTATTTTCTTTGAAAAGCATCCTTAAGTGATCACCTTCTTTAACTCTTTCATAATCGAGAAGGGGAAGTGGAGATAAGGGAATGGATTCACCTTATACTGTACAGGCAGATGAAAATAGTGGTCTTGCACTGGATCAGTCCCTGTCAACTGATGTCTGTCTACATACTTCAGGACTTCACAGAAAATTCTTCTGTAATAATTCTTGTTCAGAATTTTTAGATTTTATGGCAGAAACTTACTGAAGTGAAAGATAGTGTCAGCTCTACATAATTAGTGGCATGGTAGAGGACCTTGTGCAATGAACTCAAAAATTTTTTTTAAATGTTCTCACTTTTATGTTTTTATGTGGTCCTGGGATCTTAAAGATTCTTATCTCTCAACCTCCAGTCATAACTTTACCCAATATTTTCCTGTCTGATACCAGTTTCTCTACACCACACATTAAAATGGAGTTCTTATGCCAGTGATTTGAGAATCTGTGGCAATGAAGTAACTTCTAAAGCATAAAAACTCACAATCAGTGAAGTGTAATAGCATCTGTGCTCACAAGATTTTGTTTATCTCTTTAAGATTGCATTAGCATTCTGTTCTACATACTTTGGTGGGTTTCAGTGTATGAGGACTTTTCTCCTGACAGGCACTGGAAGTACTTTGTCAGAATAAAACAGCATTAAAGAAGAGAGAGAGGAAGCTCTGTCAACTTCACCTATACCTTGTAACAGGCTTCTAAAGCTTCTTGCATGGTAAGAAATTAAAAACAAACCACTCCACAAACGTAAGGATACGATGATGTCTAAGTATGTCAAACAGCAAAGTGCAGGGAATACAAGTTCTTCAGTAATTTTTTCAAAGCATTTTGAAGAAATCCTGAGGCAGGCTGTCTCTAATGTAATCTCTTTGCTAATACTCTTGCCATTATAGCATCACGCTGAAGACCTGAGCTTGTCACACAGGAGCTCATACAGGGATAGTCAGCTAGGAGTTGCAAGACCCCATTTCCTAGCCTCTGTTTTCAATAGGTAGCAAAGACTGAGGGCCTGTTTTCCTGCACATTGTGATCAAACTGAACTGCTGTTTTAGCATTGAGTTCAGTGGAGCAAAACAAGGCCCTTGCAATTCTAACTGCAGCTGTAATGTGGGGAAACTGAATAGTTACAGCTGAGGGCAAAATTAATTCCAGTATTTGGAGAGAGGGAGGGAGTGGTACATTTGCAATTATGAGGAAGAAAAAATGTTTTTAATCAGTCACAGGACATTCAGTGTCGTAATAGGAAAATTTAAGGCTCTTGCATAAATAAACTCTAATTTTTTCAGAAATTTGTATGCAAGACAGAAGTAAATAGGCTGAGCTAACAATCCTCACTGACAAAGGATTGGTCATGTACAATTATTTGTTCGTGATAAACCACTACTGAAGGCTAAACGGGAAAAATAACGTAGAAGATTATTTCATTGCTGACACTGGACTAATTTTATATCCAAAGCCTGAACATAGATTTTCTGTAAGTGCATCAAGTATCACCAGGTTTAGTAAGGAAGGCATAGATAAATTTTGTATTTTAAGCAAACGCTTAGCAGCATTCCATGGCTAATTTCTGCTTTTGTCATACTTTTTCAAGCACAAAGTGCAAGAAATATCTCTGAACTCAACTGCACCCATATCAGAAGAGAGATGTGTTTGTTCTATTCATCACACAATTCTTGTGTAAGGGGAAAACTCAAGCCACAGTTTTGTGGAGTTACAAACGCAAAGATTTGAGAAAATTATTCCAAATTTAGTGACTTTTTGCATAGAATTAATGTTTATTTACTTTTATGAATTTGCATATATTCAAAGTTTCTGTGATCTTGAAATAGCTCCAAGTTATTGCTCCAATTTTCCAATGACAATCTCTACATTTAGGCACTGCTGCTTAATTGAGAACCTTGTGGTGGCACCTCAGTGATCTAAATGATCACACAGAGATTGTTAGCATGCTGCAATTGCTTTGAAATCCACTTTCCATAAATGTTTTTGCTAGTAAATAGAGTTCTTGGTCTTGCATCAGTATTCAAAGGGCATCCAATCTCCCTACAGCCAGTGATATAGAAATCTAGCTGAATAGTCACAGAATGATTTAAAAATAATTATTTAAGCAGGTCATTGTAAGATGGAGCACAAAGTAGGATCAGATCAAGAACTGAATGTGCAATCACCCGGTGTCCAGAAAGCTTTACTAGCAGCAATTAGAAACTCTGTCAGCAGCAAATTGTAAATGTGATTAACATTAAATGGAAACAATTTTATTAAACTGAAGATCTGATTAGCAACTGAACTGCACAATGCAGATTTTCCAGCAGGAGTTAGAATACTACTACAGCCTACAATTTAATGCTCGTTCGAGTTAATTCATGATGTGGTATAGAAAGCTTCTTATAAACCAGAGATGTCCATCTTCAAAATAATTCCTAGAGGATTTATTGTTGCTGCCTTGTAGGCTTTGTTGTTAATGACTTACAGAACATTATGAAAGAAGGAAGATGGCAGCTCATTCATACTGACGGGCATCTCTTGTTTTAGGAACTTCTAGGGTAGGTATAGCAATAGGTATTGCTGCCTCCCCTTCCACTTTCTGTAGTGATACTACAGAATGTCCACAGTTTGTTTCTGGTATCTTTCCTTCCAAATTGCAGTAGCATTAAGGAAACAAGACAGTCTCTGTTTGAAAGCTGTAAGAAATTGTAAGAACTTGTGCAAAACTATTCCATAAATTCCTTTCTTGTTTGTTTTTTAAGCTGTGTGGGTTTGTTCATTCAGAACTACCCAGCTAAGGTGTGATAAACTGAGGGAGCCAGAATATCTTATCCGATGCCTAGTACAGTAATTGCTTTTATCTGTTCCGTGTATTAGGCTTCTCCAAAGAACATGACATACAACTCATTACATACTTGGAAGCAAGACCTTATGTAAGAATCCCCATGGATCTAAACCCACCATGCTCAGTTTATGGAAGCAGTGAATGTAGGCATGGCTCATGGAGGTGGGAAGACCATAGTCTAGCTTATTGAAGAGTCCATGTATAAAACCCAGTAAGACAGGAGACTTCCTTCATTCATAATTTCTATGGATGTTATTCCTCAACTCTTCTTTATAGGGCTATATCTTATACAGTTGAAGGAGAGCTCTACAAAGAAGAGATTTTACCATGAAAGTGATGGATCCGAACTTTTCCTGTAGCACTTTGCCAGTTCTCTGTGGAGTTTAGTAAACACAGCACACCAGTTTTTATGTATGTATGCGTGTGTGTGGAAACAAAGTCCTGTTCACCATTTTGTACAGGAAGTGAAATGTTCCTGCAATTCATCAACAAAATAAAAGAGATGTCCCTTTTGATACTTCAAGGCTTGTTATCAGTGGTGCAATGATGTAGGCTTTGACATACACTAAACTTTTCTTGTAGGGAGTCCAGTTTTTGTTTCATGTCTGGGTGAAAGTAGTTCATTTCTTCAAGAAGAATGAATGGAGTATTGTGCATTTGGTGCGGGGATGTCTAATCCTCATTTGTGAGTCTTCTGTCATTATAACTGCCTCTTTTGTCAGGGAAACAATGTTCCTTTTCCGCTGCCTTCTAATTCCCTGGCCAGTGCTGCAGTTCATGCAGCCTGTCTGCCACTGCTGCGTCGTCCCTGCTGCCCCTCCACTCCACAGCATTTTCTATGGGAAAGGAATCTCGTTCTTCATTCAGAAAGCTGGGAATATGGCTCATTAGGATCTTGGCACCATGAACGAAGCTTCTCATTTAACTTCATGTTTCATTATGGCCCAACAGAAGATATAATTTGTCAGATAAGGAACAAAATTAGTACACTATATATTTAGTCACCTTTTTTTTTTCCCCAATTTAAGTATGCTTTTCGGATATAAAGTAGAAGAGTTTAAAGCTCTCACTGAAGTGTTTTTGAAAGTGATCCCATTTCTTCTAGACCTCTAACTTTACTGTGCTGCTCTCTTTCTTTATACTGTCTTTCTGACAGAGAATCTAAAGGCGCATAAGGAAACTAAGTGCAATGAATATGATGCAAGAGTTGATGAATGGCAAATCCCTTAACAGGGGAAATAACTTACGTTTATATATTTCCCTTCAATTCCCAAAGTGTCTCCAGGTGCTTTGGAGACCACTTAAAGGATTCCACCCTTCCTACCAGTTCTGGGATGAAATTCCTTGAGGCTTAAGGAATATGCACAATCCTGTCTAATACTGGAGAAAGACACAATATGCTCACTTCCCAGTTTATGATCCTGTCTAGTATGTTGAATTCTTTTGATCTGGAATTATTCTATGTTACGGTTTTAGGCCTGTTTCACGCCTCTGTGTGATGTCAGACCTACTGTGTTACACCCACTCCGTCAGTCAGACCTGCCACTGCGCTGCTTCTTTCTTGCCCCTTTTGTAAAGCACACATCCTCTGTATATATACTGCAGTTGGGGAAAAGGCTTTTTCGGCTCCTATATAGTACCTTCTTTTTGATGAATGCTGTCTAAGGAGACTGCAGTTGGGTAAGTTATTTAACCCTTTACTAGTGGCAGAAGAAACTTATGATGCAAGTATGCATTTCCTCCCTTAATCAGTGCTGAGCTCCAGGATGCTCTTGCCCTCATCCTCTAGCCCTGGCTGTGGTGGGGGACAGGCAGCTGCTGTCCTGCATGAGCCCTACAAACACAACTACACAAGGAAGGGAAACAGGGGAGGTCTTTCTCAGTATTAGTTTGGTCTTGAAAGCCTTGGGCACAACTCGGGTAGCCCCTAAACATGGTTTTCTACTTCCAGAGAGAGACCCACCTTTGTAAACAATTCAGTTGGACATATGTATGAGCCCTACATAAGCATCAAAAGTAGATTTGGCCTCCACTTCTATAAGGCAAACATGCAAGCAGGAACAATTTAAAAGACTAAGGCATTTTGAGTTTCTTACAATAGGCCATACACTATGTACCTAAAGCTTTTTTTAATCTTTTATTAAAGTCTAGATGTGCCTTGTGTTACTCTTGTGGGAAGACCATGAATAATACAACTGCTATCAACAAAAAAGAGGAGTCTGGAAAGTGTATGAAAGAATCTAAAGCCAAGTTCTTTGATGCTGGTGTAAATCTGCAGTAATACCCCTAGCACTAGCAGAGCCTGATTTACACTGATGTGATCAGGCAGAATGTGTCTCTTCGTTCCCAGAATGAAGGAATGAAAAGACAAAAGAATCCTGACACAATATGCTATGACCATTGCAAAGGCAAAGGTATAAGGAAGGACGTACTCACTACTCCTTTTAGCCCCTGTGGGATCCAGTACATTGAGTTTGAAAATAATAAAAAGAAAAAACATCAGAACCAAATAACAACCAAGAAGCATGGTGAAAACTAACAAGATGAAGTGATATTACTGAGAAAGAGGTGAGCAAGTAGGGAGAAAATTGCAGAAAGAGGGGAATCTACAGGAATGAAAATGAGAGGTAGCTGGCTGTACAAAGCTGCTGCTGCGGTGACTGGAGCCTGGGGCATCTGTAAAGTTTTCACACAGAAGCCTTTGGGGACTTTGCTCCTTCAGAAGAAAAAATCCGTGTGGGTTGGAGGTCTAATGCTTCGCATTCCTATGTGGCAGAAGCAGGATAGATATGAAGTTTTATCCCCACTCTTCAACCTGCAGATACCCCTTTGCGATCTATATGTAGATTTTAATGTGATATTAATTGCGTCTCTATTGATGCGATTCTTTTTATCATGTTGTCCTATTTTAACAGGGATTCCTTCTATGTACCATTATGTTGTACATAGGTCTCTGTACTCATGTCATCCGTACTGAGAGGTGCAAAGTTCCACTTTCACTGTAAACGGAAACACTGAATGTCTGTAAGTCAAATGTCACAGCCTCACTAGATGTGTATAGGCCAGTGTTGTCAGAAAGACTGGAAGCTCTCTGAAAAAGCACCAATAAAAACTTCGGTTATTACCAGGAACAAGCTGTTTACACTTGTTCAGGTTGTAATTTTTGAGCATTTAGAGTACAAGAAGGTATATGGACATCTATATCTTAGAATGAATAGAAGTTTCAAATGGCCCAAATGACACTGAAATTCATTTTTGAAAAGAGTCTGAAGCGGCTTTTAAATTTCTACCATATCTGTAGTAGCTGAGCTGCAATGAGACAATCTGTGGTAATGAAATTACCATCACTGAAGTGATTTCCACTGATTTAACTAGACTGGATATGACTCATTTTATTTTTATTTAAACTGCAGTTTAGACTCAGTAACTCTCTTGTGTGAGCAAGGCCTCAGAACTAAGTGTACACCAGAACGCATCTTAACTCAGCCCAGCACATTCAACAACACTTGTTTTCAGATTGCATCTCTTTTTTCTAACAGGATGAGGAGGTGCCAGATAAGTGCCAAGTCACAACACAAGACCTGTGGTTAAGTTATCTCTACAGTCTGGCAGCAATGAAACTGGCAGTATGATTCTAGTGGGTGAATCAATGCAAAAGTCATCTGTCTTCTTTTGTTTCTTTGCAGACACACTCAGATTTTTCCCAGAAGTTTCTTAGAAATGAAGCAGATTGTGATCTGAGCTTAAGGCATGGGTGTGCTCTCTTTAGGGCACTTTTTCCCTATACTTGGTTGGAGTACAGACTTCAAGTACTTTCCAAACATGCCATTTTCAGTGATGCCATAAAAATTCTAACTGCAAATGATAGAACTGCTGTAGAAAAGAATAGCTGCCATCCTTTATTAAACAAAACATTTAAGTACAGAGAGAGTGTGTTAAAAGAAATCATAAATTACAAAGCCAAGCACTTGCTGTGGTTAAGCTTGTCATTGGGCATCTATTTTGTGCGATGCGAGTGACCGTATTAACACGTCAGATGCCTTAGATGCCTGAAATTGGGTAGGTGAATAGAGGTCTAAAACAGTTTAAGCAAATTACCTGATTTGCTGTGGCTTCTGCAGCTAATAGTGATGAAAAATAACTGTAGCAAAGATGAAGTCTGCAATCAACTAAAGACAATATACCAACGTTTAAGGCTTATGCCAAACAAAGACTCACTACTATTTTCAGTGCACTGACTGAGTTACAAGTGCCGGTGCTGTGTGAGCACTGCAGCAAGTTCTCTACTGTCAGTGCTGATTTCCGTGGAAGGAGAATGGAATAGTTACTTCTGACTGAACAGGTGCTTGAACTGAGTGAGAAGGGGAAGCTGAGATGTGCCGTTACCATTAGATTTTTGTTAGTAGATAAATACTAGTACTTTATACAAGTGCCTGTACTTATACCAGAACTTTAGACAGTGCTGTTTCTTGTAACTTAACAATGGGGAATGACAACAGAAAGGCTTCAGCCTGCTTTATGAAAAGCTTGAGTAATTTCTCTAAATTAAAAAATGCACTCAGCCCGTAATGTGACTTTGTGATTTTATCATATGCCATACTGCCTAGCTGGTTTTGGGCAGAGCAAAAAATGGTTTCAGGCCATAACTAAGAAATGTATTTATACAAATAACCTGATTTATTTTTTTAAGCTCTTTTAAATAATTTCATCGAGTTTTCCTAATACCAAGCAAACCTATGTTCCAGATTTTGCTTTTCTAGTCTAATTTTTAGCTAGTGTATGTTTTTACCACTACTGATGACAGCAGAGATTCCCCATGCTGTGTTGCTATCAGTGAGGTAGGCTAAAAGGACAGGATATAATAGCTCTGCTGTAGGGATGACTCAGCCATGCACCTTTAGATCCCAGAGAGTGCTGCCCTGGGACTTGCCAACACAGCTCGTTCAATCCAATGTTTTCTCCTGTGGGAGGAAAGCAATGGAGTACCTGAAATTTAATGTACCTACTCTAAAGTATTAGATGAAGGATCTTTGCAATTGTTTTGTTAAATTTAAAAGACACTCTGGCTCTCCGGAAGTTCTAAATCTAAATAGGCTTTTGTATTAAAAGCCTATGTAAAGCCTATTATAAAGCCTAGTTTTCACCTTATTGAAAGTTTTTGAATGTTGTTTAAAACATCGCTAAGCAATTACGTCCTAGATACAAACTACCCTGTTCTCTGCTTACATGAACTGCAAAGCTCAGTATGTGTCTTGGTGCTACTGGCTGCAAGACATTCTCCAGATATGTTTGATGGGGAATTACATGCCCTAGAAAGAAAACAAATAAAGAAATCTGCTTTCAACTCTGAAATTTTCTCCCTAGTTCTTCCTGTGCTTAAAAATAAAATATTTTAATATATGTAATCCTAAGACCTAAAATTATGCAGTCCATTTTTTTGTCATGACCAGGACTACAATAACTCAAGCAATTCACGGGAGAGTAGTGGGAACTTTGCATTATCTCTTCTTTTCCAAATGAGCTGGACCAGAGTAAATAGGCTGTATACAGCTCTGAAAAAACCCAGCTTGTGTCAAAGGGATCCTTTCAGCTGCAGACCATTATGTCATCCACTCTAAAGAGCTGCCCAGCCCAGCAGCTCTGAGAGTTGGGTAAGCTCAGGGGGTTTGTCCTGGGGGTGGTTGAACAGGTTCCAGTATTCTGCTGCACTTGGGATACAGGGTGAGTGTTAAATGCACACAGGAACTGGAGATGAGAACCATGAGATGTCTATTGTATTTACAAAAGAATTGTGATTGGGAAGACTTCTGAGTAACACTAGAAAGGTGACAGTGTGCTATGAAAAAGATATTTATAGCTTATCCTTTAAGAATCTAAGAAGATGTTTTTATTCTGCCATTCTTTGTGGAAGTATGACCAAATTCTCACAGAATGCTGTGTTCACTTTTCAGGACTCAGAATGTGTCTCCTGCAGTCTTTTGTTTGATGACTTACCACCAGAGTGTTAAGCTTGCCTATTATAAGATCTGTGATGAAATGCTACTTCTGTTACTTTTGATATATAGGTTTCGTCCACTCTGTTCACTGTGGCGTGGCTTTAGTATGCATCCATCTGTGCATGATAAGCAAATTCTTTCCTAAATTGCAAAATAATCTGTGATCTATAGAGGCAAAGTTTTTTTTGACCTTGAGGTTTCTCACCCCTTGCTTGTATCTCCTTGGATAAAACTTGCCTTTTTGTTTAATATCTTTTAGCATCCTCATTTTAATTGGTGAATTCTCTTTCTATTGTTGCTTGGTACATCTGTAATAACTTCAAGGTTCGAAATACTGGCAAAACTTTTTTTTTCCCCTTTTAGGAAAAAAGGTTAGTTTATGAGAACATACATTTGTAATATCCCTTTACAATAAAGCTTCTCCAAATTGCTGTATCTATGGATGCAGGGTCCAGATTACACTGTGAATTTCTAAAGGGAAAGAAAGAAGAAGATTTTTGTACGCAGTTTAGGGTGAATCTAAGTAAAAGCTTAATAAACTGAAATTGAATGCCATTGGTAAATGACTGCATGCTACCATGCTTAAAACCACTTGTGACATCCCCCTTCAAATTATTTACTTTATTTCTATTTGAGATTAATCACTGAATTAATCAATGTTCAGTTATACATTACTCAAGAGGAAAGCAAGAGTACAAATAAACACTGATCTTAGATGTGGTCAAACAGCATTCTGAATTATTTAGAGGCAGATGATGAGTTTCAGCGACTTTCATTGCCTAGGAGAATAACATTCTGTATTACTGGTGATCTAGAATGCCTTCATGTGTTTACTTTTTTTTTAAATATATATTTTTTCATGGTATTAAAACAGGTATTGAACTTTGATGCGTTTAGTGTCACTTTGAGAAAGATGATTGAGGAGTTGTCAGAGCTGCACAGTAATTTTCTGCAAATAGGTTCTTTAACTCACAACCTGCAACAATCCTGTTGTCAGCAGGGATCCTTGAAAGTATAAATTCACCTCTGAACACACATTTAATGGTTTGAAGAAACAACAGTACCTTGTGGAGTTGCAGGCAGGCAACATAATGGGAATACATGAGTGGCACTGTGAGGTGAGGCGAGACAAGGTTGTAGGGCCAGAGTCTGTCCCGCCCTTGGTTCCCACAGCTCTCCTGATGCGAACCCTGCAGCCAGCGGGGGCTGTGTCCCGCGGGACAGAGGTCAGAGGAGAGCTGCTGTGGTTCCAGAGGTGGGATGGCGTGGGAGCACAAGGTGGAGGAGGAAGGATGACTGAAGGATCAGGAGTTGATAAAAGGTCTTGTCAGGAGTGGGAATAATATCTCATGTATGGAGGAAGCAAAGGATGAAATGGAATTAAGTTTACTTTTTATTGTCATACTCTAATTACTAGTAGCTGTCATACACTTGTCTAGTTAATAAAGGAGCTAAAGGGAAAGAGGGTGGTGGTAGTTCTGCCATCCTGATGGAGGTGGAAGGAAGAAAAAGATAACTGAGCTCACATATAGGGAATAGCTTGTATCATCTGGAAGGAATCTATTTGTAACTGTTTAAAAAAATATTTAAAAAGGAGCACAGGTGATATGGAAGAGAATACTGTTTTGTAGCAAGGTAGTAGGTGTGGGTTGCTACACAGAGCTCTTGCAGCTGGGGGAAAAAATAGACAGAAAAACATGGAAAGGATGTAGAAATCTATTTTCAAAGTCATATGTGTAGGAAGGAAATAGTTGTAGTAATCCATTGAAACATTGTCTGTCCAAATAAATCTTTGCTGTCTATAGTTAGCATTTTGCATGACTTTTCTTTTGGAACTTACATTTCAAATGCAAAGATAACTCTGCAAGTTGATACTATAAAATGGAGTTTTGCCTTTTCTTGGAGCTTTTTTTGTGAGCCTGAAAAACTTGGATCTCGAGTAAAGGAATCTCATTTTCCACCTAGGAAGAAACATCAATTCTAAGAAAACTCTTTGCTAGAAAGTGGAGCTGAGTTTAAGACAGGGCAATGAGCTGTCAAGGAGCTGTGTGTGTTGCGTGCGGCACTGCCATTATTTGGCAATTCATACAAAATAAAATAGCAAAGAGAATCTACAGCTGTGTATGTGCTGTTGGTCTTTAATCATTAGTAGTTACATCTCTTCAACAGAGACAAGAAATCTGTTTAAATTATGTCACCTAAATAATAATATAACAGATTAAGGGTGTTGGGGTTTGGTTTTTGTTTGTTTGGTTTTTTCCTTTTGGGGAAGAAGGTTAAAAGATACAGTCAGCTTTCCAACCCAGGCTGCAGGTGCTTCTGTCTTGTTTGCAATCTTGCACAGAGTTAAAAATATTTATTGCTGCAGGGACAGGGAGCGGGCACATTGGCTCCTCTGTGCTGTGTGGCCTTGAAGCCAGAGTAGCAAAAATTTACAGATCCTGTAACCCTGGTGGTTAGGGACACAATATGCTTGCTTACTGGCGTGCAGGTTACAATCTAATGAGAGGACAGGGGAGCAAGCAGTCCAGCCTCTGGTGTTGAGCAGAGTTTGCTTTTCATTGTGAAACAAGCAGCCAGGCAACTTCACAACTCTTGTGCTTTCTGGCAGTGGTGTGGTCACTTGGACTTTTTTACAGCTACAGCTCCTTCTGTTACTTATCCCATGGTCTGGCACCACAGTAACTAAACCTTCAACAACAGCATGTTGCAGCAGAAACATGCTCTGACATACGCCACAGAAGATAACAAATGGTGCACAGTCTGTGTAACAGCATAGAGGAAATGACCAGAAAGACAGCAAACATCTAGAAAGCTATTTCTGGGTCTCCTCTTAATAGACAGAGGCAGTCCTGTTTCATGAGAAATCAGAGGGAATATGGAGGGACAGATGAGTAGCAGGGTGCTGTTCTACTTAATATAACCCTCAACCAGAATGCCTTAACATATCTCATAACATCCTTTGTACAGCCTCTCGTTCTCTGGGATAGAAGCAAGTGGCTTATTACCACTCCATTTCCTTTATATAAAAGGTAGACACATTGTGAGAAAGATATCTTGCTGACTTGAGTAATCAGCATTTTCACAGGACAAAAGTTTACCTTTACCATTTCTATTGCTGTCTAAGGCTTGCCAAAGGCTACTACAGCACCAAAGATATGTTTAAGTACCACTTGTCTGCTTCTCCATCTGGGTACGAGTTGCCTGTGAGCAATTCCTCTAAACTCGCAGGAAGCTCCCGCTGTGGATTGTGCTGCCATGTTCTTGTTGTGTAGTCTGAGGCTGTATGGAGTGCTCCCAAAAAGTATTCATGGAGGCTGAGCGAGGCACCAAGGATCTCTTGCCAAGGGGTGCCTTGTGCACTTCCCAACTTGAGCAGCATGGTCAGGGTGAGGAGGTATGCTGGTGCCCACAGAAATATATCTCTTAAGGAGACCTTTCTCCCCAAGCAGCAGGCTTCCTCAAGAATCTTTCACCCATTTCTTTTAGTGCTGATCTCACACTTCTATTGTGAGCTTTAGTAATCTTCTGGGGGTTTAGCTGCTAGCAGCACTCTGGCTTTTCACTTAAAAGGAGAGCCCTGTGTTACAAATAAATGGCTGAAAGAAGACCTAAAAGGTGACACTTGAGTCTTTTTGGTGGGATTCTGAAACAGTGTCCTGATAAAGTGCTGGAGCTGTATCTTTTTGTACTATCCTATTTCTCAGATGCTAATTTTATCTAATTCAAATGAAAAGAGACGGTGTGATAATTTCTAATTGTTCTAAATGTTACCTGTGAAGCCTATTTGCATTATCCTGCAAACCCAAATAGGGCAGCTTTAATTAATAGGTCCTGTTAGTTTTCAATGAATCATTTGTATTTCCAAGTTTGCTTTCACATAGCTGCTGAAAGGGCAGAATAAAGAGTTGTCAGTTACAGTCCTGGCAGGGTTGTTATCACCCATCCAGTTTTTGCAATATAATTGAGAATTCAGTGCATCTCTTGCTGAAGAAAGCGAGATTTTGGAGTTGCACTGAGATTTCGTAAGTGCTTCAGATAACCACAGCTAAAAGCATCTAGCGTCCTTGTACTGAAGCAAAGACAAGCAGATTTTTTTTTTCCTTATTTTCAGGTCAGTGGTTCTGGAATAATACTGTATGGTTGAGCACACAGCCTGATTTCCAGAAGGATGATATTACAGCTTCAATTTTAACACTAGGGCACTATAAATGCTAGCCTCAATGTAGGGCTGTTTTTACCAAATTAAAATAGTGCAACAGCAGCCTGTTAATACAGCAGTGTGATTATTAATAAGTAAATTCAGCCCCTCCTACTCTTAACACAAAACTGGTCAGTGCTTCTTAAAAAAAAAAAATAAATCTTTGAATCTATGCAGTATTTCATATCTGCATCCATTTTCTACCTATAGGGTGGGGAGAAGTAAATGATACCAGGTGAATAGATGCTTCCTGTCTTCCTGATCCATGCCAGCTGTCTCCTGCTCTACAACATTGCTCCCTTCTGACAGACTAATCCTGTAAAACACTGACTGTGGTGGAACTTGGTTTGGTCGGCATCTGAAAATCTGCTACAATCTTGTCAGTCTGAATTTAAGAAATTAGTAAGAGTCTTTGGAGTAAATTCATGTCTGCTATTAAATCGGTGAAAATACATACATTTTTTTCCTTGTGATTTTTAACCTGAGACTTGCAGCATTGAAAGCTGACTGCTTCTTTTGAAAGTTTCAATATGCTGTTAGGAGTAATAAAATTAAATTCTGGTATGGAGAAGAAAGTAATAATTTTGTAATATTTATCCTGAATTTTCCTTTTCATCCTCTATTCTTGCACCATAATATAATAACATCAGGGGGGTGTTGCATTACCAGCTGCAGTCACGTGTTTTAGCCTGTCTCTCTCAGTATTTCTAGAGAGTTGAGTCTGAAACCTCTATAACTTTACCACCTTCAGAGATATTTCTTATGGAGCTGTATGTTACAAAGTGTTTGGAGACTCTTGATGATAATCCCCAAAGAATGTGTCTTGTGCAGTTTCTAAAATAATAATTCTAAATATACTGAGTTCTTGCATTCCGGCTATCAAATTTGAAAAAAACAAAACAAAAAGCCTGAATCTTTCCATGCTGTAGCAACAATAAGACCTGGCAGAAGCTGCTACAGGTAGAAACAAATTTTGGATCCCAATCTGCTGTACAGAGCCCTTTCTTCAGGGAAGGCACAAGGCATAGTGGTAAGAAAACACAATTCCCACTAATTTAGTTTAAAAGACAGTTTCTTTTTTTCATTTCTCTCCACCATAACTAATTAATTCACATTATATGAGACCCATTCCATTACCCTCAAGAACAACTAATAATTGAATCTCTAATAAAGTCTGACCTAAGCCCACACTTCACTCTATAGTACCATCTCTGAATACCAGGTGGAGCTCTCAACCATTTTTGCTTCATAAGCATTTGGGGATGGCAACAATCCTAAAGGAAAAGATATTCTGTGGGAATAGGCTTGAAATAACTGGAATAAATACATTATTTTGGTCTATGTTTCACATGCAGAATCTGTAAGTTAATTCATTACTTAAATTCATACATAAAAAGATATGCTGTAGTTTCTTAGAGTGGTAGGACACTGAGAATAGAAACAAAATGTGTCTGCAGGAGTTTCACCAATTTGTCCATTTTAATTCCACTTTCTTATGATTTTTTTCATATTCGTAACTAATCTGAAAAATATCGACAGGCTGACATTTAATTAAAAAGTATGCAGCATTGCCATTATTCCTTTACATGGGGAAATTGGATGCTGATTTCACACTGATTTAACATTGCTCTTCTGGTCTGCTCTTGTAACTGACATTTCTGCCTATCCTCTGGGTATCCAAACCCAGTGTCTGAACTAATCAAGAATGGCTGAACATTGAATGGTTTGGGTGTTCTGGAACACAGCAGGCATATTCCAACTTGGAAATAAATGAATAGAGAATGTATTAATAGTATCATATGCAGTTATAGGTCCACACATACTGATTTATAGAAGAGAAAATAAAATGCCTGGTTTGCTAGAGCAACTTTTCATCTCTTTTTTCAAATTCTCAGGATAGGTAGCATACTGATATTGTTGCCGACAGTCACTGGTAGCCTTGTGGAGCAGTGCAACTTCATATAAGATGGAACACCAATGCGAATTTTGTGTGCCTGGGTAAAAGATTTTTCTGATGGGGACATTCCATTGCACACTGTGTAAATCTGTCTGTGTTTGAAATGGAGAGGAGACATTGCATGGACATGTAGCTCCCATTGTAGAGCTGGAAAAATTAATGCAGATTATATTTTATATATATAAAGTGTGGGTGATATTGGGGGGCTTGGGGGCAGGGTGGGTTGGTGGTTTTTTTTATTATTATTTTTAAGGAACAATTGGTGTAACTTCCACCTCTGCACCTGAGTGATTTTTAAACTGATCTTTTTTCCATCTTGCTTGTCATGAAACACACTAATAAATAATGGACTGTTCATAACATTTGCTCAAAACACAGTCCCATAATAATCATGCACAATAGAAGAACTTCCATGCTCTTATCTCATTGATTCAACTCCTCTTGCAGCTGTGGGCTTGGCTTTCCTGTGCAATTTGCTGGAGGTCAGCTTTGGGGGCTCTCTGAGTAAAGGCACTTCATCTGATGTTGTCAGTGGTAGTACTGTGCAGTGGAATTACTTACTCTGTTGTACAGCAATTCAGTAAACAAAGTAGAAAGTGAAACTTGGATATTCTGACTGCCACTGTTTTATTCTACCTATCAGCTGTCCCCTCATGTAGCTTGCTTATTTTCAAGTACTTCTTGTTGGGTGTGCTCAGTTCTTGTCTTCAGCGAGCCTGTAAGCAGACCTGATGCATGCTTAAGAGAACTTCCCTTAAGAAGGAATAAAGCACAGGGGTGCAAAGTAGGAGCTGGAGGAGTGAGTGATAGTTGAAAGCAATAATATTGCTTCACTCTCACAAAAAGGCCTAACCTTGTGCAAGATGAAATTTAGCCCCAAGTTTCCATAGTCTCTTTAGCTTAAATGCCAAAAAAGTGCTTTTAGTGCCCATCTGTTTCTCTTATAGCACTGCTGGGCATTTTCGCAAGTTCTGTAGAACTGTTAACCTTAGAACGAATTTAATCTAAGTGTGATTTCCGCTTCACACTCACTATTAGCTAGTACACAGCTTTGAGCACTGACTCTACATTTGTCCATTGTAGCTTCTGAGTGTCACCGTGCTGAGCTGAGAGATGCCCTTGTTGGTGTTATTGGAAACCCTCTACTTTCACTCTGAACAGTCTATCGCCCAGTGGATTTCTTCTTAAAACTTCAGCTGCAGCTGGTGGAGGAAGCAATATTGACCCAGAATAATCCTTGAATAGAAATGTGATGTCAGTATTAGAAATGTTTTGGTTGTTTTCAATATATTGGTTGTTAAAGATATATATAAATATCAACAAACTGAGGAAGGCTGGAGGGTGGATGATAAGGGGGGTTTGATTATTATTTGATCACTGGAAGAAAAAAGTGGAAAATCCTGATGTTGCAGTAACAGCAAACCTGCAAAACTTTGGCAACTTGCTAAGTGTATCTGTTGGAACACTTACACTTCAGCCACTCGGTGCCAGTACTTCTGAGCTTAGCTGGGAAACACTGCTTCATACTAGAGCCCAGACAGCTCCACGTCCTTTTGGCCCTTCAGTCTGCTGTCAAAAGGACAGTCATATGCCAAGGATCATTTCAGCCTTATTGGTGGCTTGGAAACTGTCCTAAACTGTAGTGGGTTCATTTTAAAAAAAAAAAAAAAAAAAAAAAGTCCAATGCTGTCTCTATAGTATTAGTAATGCTAAACTAATGACAGATGGCAACACGGTCAAATTTGCAGAGTGGTAGGTCCTTTTATTAGGCTGACATAAACAAAGTGACCTTAAGGCACACCTCATCTGAAGACAAGCATGTAGACTTGAAAATGAGCTTCATAGGTGAGTCTAATAGAAGAATATCACCTCCCTGTGCAAACTTTATTTCAAAAAGTATAGTCCAATATAACTGTGAGATCCAAAAGGGACAGATGGGTCAGTTGTATTCATTTAACATTTCTATTTCTAGCAGCATCTGTGGCAGGATGTGGGGTGGGGGGTATGTATTTTGTTTTTTTAATCTGAACGGACCTACTGAGAGGTGTGATAATTTGATGCCTTTTTGGTTATCGGGTATGTAGAGATAAATTCTTCTAGACTGTTCTTAGTTTCATCTTTCTATGAAGCATTGTCATCTTCATTCTGAATTTTTTGGGCTTTGGTCAGTCCCTTCAGAGCCCTAAGTTCTTTCTCTTCCCACTCTTGCCTGCTTCTCCTAGGCAGTGAGATAGACACTGGTAAAAAAAAGACATGTGGTAAGGTTATATTCCTGCTCCCTATGATGCCTTTGCCTCTTGTGTATGACTTAGCTTGATTACAGCCACATGAAATCTCAAAGAGAAAAACTGGTTCCCCTGGATGACAGACACTTTCTGTTTTCCATGTGAACTGAAGTTTCTGCTTAGCTCTGAGGCAAGTAGATTTTCAGATTATATAAGCAAATGATGAAAATAATTACAGACAACTTTTCTTCTGTGCTTGTCTAGAAGGATAATGAAATCAAGAAGGATAATTACATTGAAGCTTTTTTTCTCCCATAGATGTTGAAAGCACTTTGCTGTGTCCGTTCCTTTTGGACACAGCATATGCCATCTTGTGGAGAAGTCACATTATGTCTGAATCCTTGAGACAATTATTTAAAGATCGTGACATTCTGTTGTGCAATATGTAAAATAGTACATATTTTTAGCTCAGTGCAAACAATCCCTCTTCTTGGACACTGATTTTGTAATTGAAGTTACTTGAGTTTGACTTGGTTCCTTTACTTTTGAGGAAGCTGAATTAATTTTGCTAGGATATGAATCTCTTGTTATCATTTGTACAACTATCAAACATAAAATTCTTTGCAGTTTTCTTCTTAGTTAAGTTTAAATCAATGACCTAGAACTGTTCATCTGGGAACAAAGCAGAAATAATTAGGAGAAACATCTGTCAAAGCAGCATAATTGCTACATGCCAATAATAAAAAGAAGAAAACTTTAGAAATTTCCTTGCTTCGAGCATGAAAGTGAAAATATTCTTATTAAAGAGACAAACAACTTGTACAAATATCTTTTTTTTTATCTGAAATTAATATATCTGTATTCTTTGTTGACCCATATTAGTTTATTTGATTATTTCTTGGTAGAAAGCAAATGACAACTCTTAAGACAATCTTTAGTGACTGAAAAGTCCTTTCCAAAAGCAATAAGGATTTTTTTTTACAGGGAAGGCTTTAAAACCCCCCAACCTTTGTCAAAATATTATGCTTGCTGAATGAGATCATTTCCCTTTTCATGCAGAGATCAGAGTTCAACGGATCTTGTCTTGTAAAAGTCCTTTAGAGATATCCCACTGCCTGTTTCTTCTAAAATTTAAAATAAGGCAGGTTTATGGTAAATGTTTCCAAAAGCAAATATGTAACAAGATGGTTACAAGGTCAAGTTTTTGCTGTTAAATTACGATTCTAATAGGAAAAAGCCTCAATTCAGTTGATCTAACTTAAAATCGAATTTGAACTCAATTAGAAGCTATTTTATGTATTAAAAAAGGCTGTAATTTAAATTTAAATTCATTAATAAAAATTGCTGGACAAATAAAGTAGTGTCAACCACATGCTAATTAAAGAAACTGTACTGTTCATTGTGCTGACAGCTCTCTCTATCCTGCAGGTAGGCAGAGCCATTTCTAGCTTCAGAGCAGATATTCTTGTTAATTGGTCATGAAGAGATACTGGAAAGGTGGCTGATTTATAAGCTTTCACACTATTCTATTCATGTGCAAGAGAATTATAGTGCTGCAGAGGTGTCAGCAGCTTCTGGTAATAGATTTGTCGCCCAATATTGCCAGGTACTGCTGAAGTACTGAAGGCTATCAAGCAAGTGGCAAAGCAGCAGGACCAGATGGTTCTACTGTTGAGATGATATACAAATGTGGGGAAGGTACCTGGTAAGAAAACTCATGACTTACTAAACAAACACCTAGGAACAAAACCGAGTGTTGCAAGTATTTGAAGATACTAACATTGCCCATCCATAGGACAATAAATGAGGTCATGCACCTTGTGGTAATCATAAATAACTTGGTCAGCAAACACAGAGCTTATGAGCTGGGCTAAACTGAGCCATGAATTTGTGCAGAAGCAGTTTATTTTTAGTTACTGTGGATTCTGTTCTGGTTGTGGCACATATCGCATGATTTTTTTGCAGGCCAAATTCAGGAGCTGCGCAGACAATCAAGACTTGCAGAATCTATGCGTACTGCTGATCAGCCAGCTCTCAAAATCCCCAAGTGCTTTCAACCATCACATGAGGGTTTCTTGTTCACTTATTTTTATTACTAATGTTTGTCTGTGAGGATATTCAGTTGTTTACTGATTGCCTTGCTTGTCACTAAGGATTAGTCTGAAAAGACAGAGGATTCATTTCAACTGAGGAGTGTCCTGAACATTTGGCATCCACATGTAACAAGCCATTCAAGGCTGCCAGCAAATTTGGTGAAGTGCTTTCTTCATGTGTAGCAATGGATGATGAAATTGCATTTCACCATAATTAGTCATCATTTTGGTAAAAGGGTATTAATCCTCACATTGCTATCGCTGTTTTAGCTCTGTAGCTCTGACACTTGTGCCTGCGGACAAGCAGTATCAAGTGACAAGATATGCTAAGTTCAAATGTTTGTAGCATGAAGTGAGAGGAGAGTGAGAAAACAAACAGACCTTGGCCTCCAGCTTGGCACATGATGTGCGTGGGTGATGCTGGGAACAGTATTTCAGGAAAGTGGGTATTTAAGGCCTTAAGGAAAGCCTCATTGGAAAATTATGAGTTTTAGCAATAAAGTCTTAATTTCTATATCTATTTCATATTTCTTGCCTATCTCCCAACTAGGTTGTAATAATTCTGGTGTCCAGATGACAGCTGTGTGAAAGATTACTATGTCCAAATTATGCAGAAGAGACTACTGTATCATTCCTTATTTGCTTCAGATCCACAGAGTTGGATCAAAGCAGTTAATTAAAATAAGTCTGGCTGATGCCTTAAAGAAAACAACAGAAAGCTTAAATGTAACATTTACATCAGTGGTTTCAGCGGTCAGATACAACACGAGCCAGCAAAGATGGTTTACAGCCAAGACTATACCACAGCTTGGCCAAACAGCAGGTCAGGCATTATTCTGGAGGAAGGGTGAGAAGATGTTTTTTGCACCGCTTTGTTCAGCAATGGCATCACTGCAGTTGAAATTGCACTTCAGTTCTGTCTGTAGAAAACATAATCAGGCAGCTTTATTTTTAAAACCATATCCTTTCTGTACCCTGTCAGGGGAGTGGAAGATTAATTTGAAGGATAAATGGTTGGAGAATCATAATCTTCCTCTCTGTTTTCTGATGGCATTATTAGAGAATCCATCAAAAAATGGATGACTTAAACAGCACAGATCTGCCAGTTTTAAATGTGAAGCTTTTCTATCATAACCATTTCTTTTTGGTTGTTTATACTAGGAGAACCATAACTGGCAGTGAATGATTATTCTCCTTGTAATTCTTTACATGAAGTGCCAAGCGTTCTGGGAGAAATAAATCTATCGTTACCTCTTTTGACACCACACTGCTGTGTCGCTCTCTAGGGGAGATG
This sequence comes from Chroicocephalus ridibundus, assembly GCF_963924245.1. Classification (NCBI taxonomy): domain Eukaryota; kingdom Metazoa; phylum Chordata; class Aves; order Charadriiformes; family Laridae; genus Chroicocephalus; species Chroicocephalus ridibundus. The sequence continues at coordinate 45,738,409 of NC_086291.1, read as the reverse complement.
ATATGATTTACATACTCAAATGTTTTGCTGTAGTGTGAAATAGTGTTTTATAATCTGGCGGCTGTTATTAGCTGTTATGATGATCAAATAACACTATGGGAGTTGGTAATTAAGAAGGAAGCAATACCAAAAGAAGGACATTAATACTTAGGTTTGGATTAATTTAGCAATTCTGTCAGCCAGGTACAGTCTGGGGGGATCGTTTGCAGTTTCAGACGTGATATTCTACTTCTGTTTCATGTAACAAATCCATTAATATTCCAGTCTTCCACAAGTATATTACCCCATGTATTAACCAACTCGCAGATGAAAGAAATAAGTCTTTTTTTTCCTTAATGGTCATAACTTTTGGAGTGTTCATCCTTTTCATCCCATCGGTTCCCAGCACCCAGGGGGCTGGATCACCGGGGAAGTGTAAAAGGCACTAGAAGAAAATGGGAACAGAGAAAGAAAATGGTTTTATGTAAGGCAGCACGTATCTGAGAGGGGCCTTGAAGTCATTATTTATCTATCATGAGGGTTTGTCTTGGGTTTTCCCCCCTTACCAGTTCCATATTGGTGTGGAGCAATAATTTTATTTTGATACATGAACCTAAGCAATGATGCTGTCAGTCAAAGGGTATTTATCTTCACAAAGCAGTTTCTGAAAGGGAGGATGTATTGGTGTATTTGTGGGTGTTCTGTTCTCTTTTTTTTTTTGTTTGTGGGTTTGTTTTTTTTTTTCTTTCCCCTTCCCCCTCTGTCACAAAGAGAATTTATTCGGGAATAAGTTGAATTTATTAACTCTCAAATCAACATTGCAAGGTCCACTATCACAGCTTTTTTTTTTTTTTAAAAGCCAAGTGTTTGGAAACGAGTGTTCAAGATAACCTACTTCCTGGCAGCCTTGAAACCTAGGCTCTGCTCTTATTTCACACAAGCAAACTGCACTTTCAAATGAATTTGGCACATTTATCAGACTCTTTGATACCTGTACATGTTGGTATAGTTGTTTTTATTGACCAGGGCTAGTGCTCACCCACGCAGAAACAATCCAGCAGTGTTATCTAGGCCTGTCTCTGCAAGCTGTTAATTACTGCATTGTTAGCTCTGAAGAATGTTGTGATTAGTATTTCTGTAGTAGTACCTGAGAGGAAGTATACTATGGTTGTACCTAGTTTTGATTATTGCAGAAACTTTTATGTGCACTCACTGTTAAAAGTAGCTTAGAGAATAAAACTGAAGCTGTCTGCACATTACAATCAGAAAGTGCTGAAGTTACTATAGAGTGGGTTTGGAAGCTGATGAAACCCTAAACCCTGAGCTCACCAAAGCTTCGAGGCTCAAGTGGTTCCTTTAGCTATTGGTCCTCTGCCCAACAGACTTCGAGAGGACCATGTAGAAGTTGAAATTAATTTCTCCTGCACTAAAGTCAATTGAGTTAACTTAGAGTAGACATAAATATTATGTGGTAACATTATTCCTTCAAAATGTAGCTCTTGCCTATCCTTCGTTATCTTGACACACGAAGTAAGTGGCAGATTTTTTTTATTTTATTTGTTAGTATTTACCAAATCAACTAATATGCTGTCCCAGTCTTTGTTTTATCAAAGCTCTAAGCCCTGGATCCAACTCAAATGAGAACATATTTAAAAACAAAAGTCAATGACACTTTCTCCTTCCTGATCAAAAAACACACGGAGTGCCAACCATTTAAAGCACTGTATAAACCCCCATAGAATTAGTTAAAGGGACTCTGTGTTCTACCGTGAGTGTTTTGCATTCAGAACCTCAGCCAGAATAGTTCTGATTACTCTACTGGGTGCTAACAAGGGTGCTGTTGGTGCTTTAGTAGGGATATGCAAAATTCCTTTTTTCATGCTCCCATCTAATATTGAAGACCTGCTTAGGTAACCGCATCTCATCTGGGCAAACTGTGTGCCCGGCTCACAACGGGTAAATATTATCAGTGTTTTGAGGACATCTCAGCAACGTGAACACGTGCTTTACACTGAAGTGTGGGGTGTGTGTCATGTTTTCAGCTTTGAGGCTTAAAGTGTGAACCTCAAAACTCGTCACATGGTGACTTGGCTAGTCAGAGAGAGAGAAAATGCTGTTAGCTGGAGAGGCAGCAGAACATCTTCATTTGTACCTTGGACCTGTAGAAGAGAATATTGATTTACGCTTGTGAGACTGGTAGTATGTGTATTTTATTATTGTTTAAAACGCAGGTCAATTTTAAAGAAGGGAAGTTTGACCAAAGTCACTAGATATCAAATGGTATAACAGCAATTTGTACTGCTGTTTTGTGGTGTAGTGTGTGTGTGGGGGGGTTGCTGGTGTGTGTTTTTTGTTGTTTTGTTTTGGTTTTTAACTGATGTATTGTAACATTACAATGACATTGTAAGTGTAAATAACTTGTTCGTCAGTATTGATCCCATCCGGAAGTTCATGCCCTTGGGATTTTGAAGTAGGTTTTCTTCAAACAATTGGTGCTTGTAGCAGGGAATTATGCAGACATGATAATTTTGGAATTTTGGTTGGTTTGGTTTTGTTCATTACTTTAAACAGAAATCTTCCAAAATATTTGAATTATTATGCTTCTCGATGGCACTGCTGTTTGTGGGTTTTTTTGCTTTTTTCTTTTTTTCTCAAACCCGTCAAGCTTACCTGTTTCTCTTTTAAAATATTTATATTGTGGAAGCAAACCTACCAGGCTTAAATTTTAGCTGTTACTGTAGGTCAGGAAATTGACTGGCAACTGCAATACCAGAATGACTGGCTGTATTTTGCTTGTACTAACTGTTCAAATTCTGTTGGAGTTCTTGTTCTGTTTGCTTTGCAACTTGAATCACCCATTGCAACAGTGGGGGGAAAAAACCCAAACATTCTTTCAGAGTATTTGACTTAATGTATCTACCTTGCTTTCTCCGCCTATCTATGCATATACATTGATTACTGGTCTGAAACTGCATTCTAGCACAACTCTCCTTAAGTATCTAGTGTTATTGATCAAAATAACATTATTGATCAATTGTAAGTGATCAAAACTCATAGAAATTCTTTTCTAGCCTCGGCAAACCAATATATGCAAAATGACCGGGGGTAGGGGGGGGGGAAATGTATGTGTGCAAATCTTACTATTTCCAGGCAGGAGAAAAATAAGTTGACATTAAGGTTTACTTATTGAGGGCATATTACGGAAGTAAAATATGGCTAATAGGCTTTTAAATGTACATCAGCTTCTAAACTTCATTTTGTTTCTTTGGTGGAAACGTAACTGTGGTAAAAGCAAAAGCTAGTAAATCTAGCATGCGTTCGTTTTTGGGGCTAAACTGACATCTGCTGGTGTTGCATAATACAATACATGCAATTAGTGTGATGACAAAATACGCACAATATTCTGTGTATGTTTCCATTTGGGTGACGCTGTTAGCAGACCTGTCGATGACTCAGTAGGGTGGAGACAAGCGTAACAGCCAAACAGAGCTGGTGGGGCTGCCTGGCACATCATGCCACTGGACAGGGCATGGAGCACACTGCATTTGGAATCACTTCAACCTTCTGAAATTGCCATCTGGCCTTTTTTTCTTCTATTACGATTTAAAAAAAAAAATATAATCTTCAGAACAAAAATATTCTAATAGGTACACAGCTCATGGCGGGGGGGTGTAGATAATAAAGATTTATCTTAATTTCTAGCATGCAGTGGGCTGGTGCTGCCCATGTGCCCACCCGTCACTTGGTCTATAGCAGGAAGAGAACTCCTGTGGTCACTCTAGGGACGCTGTGCGGGGTTTGCCCAGCCCAGGTGGGCCGGTGGGCTGCAGCTCGTGGGTGCTGCGGTGACCTGGGCACACACAGAATGGCTAAAGCTGATGCTGCCAGTGCCAGCCAGCAAAGGAATGGAAAGAGAGGAACTGGGGAATGGTGCGACAGGTGGGAAGGAGGAGGGGTAGTGAGAGGAACTATGCTCATGCACTGGTAAATGGATGCTGACTGCCTGCTGTATTTGGACATTTGGTGGAAACAGTAGGAGGGCAAAAGCGAACAACGTTATTGGGGTACCCAAGGAGGAGTAAAAGCTGTAGCGCAAGCTAGCCTCTGAGTAGATGTAAGCAAAAAACACAGGAGAGCATGGCACTTGGAGTAAGAAGGCTTTCAGCTGAAGGTCATGCCTTATTTCACCCTGGGAGATGTGTTCAGTCGTGGCTTCTCTCTCTTGTGGTTTCTAAGCTGCTCATAGCCATCTGGGGAAGGGGATTTAGTTACAAAGAGAACAATTATTCCAATTTTAGTTAAGCCAGGACACCAAAGCCAAAATTACTCATATTCTGCTACTGAGAAAAAGATCATAATACATAATATGATCTATTGATAATGATGAAAATGTATTCACCTCCAAGTCTAGTTCTGCTCTCAGGTACAAAAGTTTTTTTTTGTAGGAAGGACTGAATGCTGACGAATCAACCCACCCACCCCAAATCAGGGGACTGAGAGTATTCATGCTGCCAGAGCCCTCTATTCCAACACCTGATGCAAACCCTGAGAAGCTGTACCTGTGGGTGATTCAGTAGATGACTGTGACTGTAGAGCTCTGTGTTGGGCTTATTGTCACCAGGACTAAGAGCCCCTTTTGTCCTGTGAAACCTGAATCCTGGTTCTGGAATGGGTTTGAATTGAAGCTTTATACATGTTATTTAGGGTGAGATCCAAGAAAGGATTTAAACACAAAAATAGGACTTTAACGGATTTTACATGTTTTCAGGCAAAAGGCCTAACGCACAATCCCTGCTGAGCCCTCAGGGGTTATTGACTCCCTTCAATCTAAAGTAGATTAAAGCACTATTGCTAACTGGTTCCCCTAAACTACAGTGGGTGAAGTCCCTGTTGAATCCCTGTCAGGGATCTGGCCAGTAATTCGTTTTTTGTTCTTATCGTTGAGCAGTTGCATTGGATAGAGGAAGGAGTGACATACTCTGTATTTTCCAAAGACTGAATGCAATTTAATTGCCTGTAAAGGCACTAGTTAAAATCGCTGTATCTGTTGAAGGTTTCTTTGATCATTTTATGTCTCCTCATATGCGGTGTTGTCTGAAGTAACTGATGTTGGTAACATCAGGGGTATGATGGAATTGAGGGTGTTTTCCTCTTGCGCTTCCTGGAGCGTGGCTACGCTGATTACGGGGAAGTTGCAGGTCGCTTGTTTTGTCAGTCTATGAGTAAGCCTCTTGGCCGGAGCCGCGCAGCCCCCGGCAGCCCTGGCCGCCCGTGGCGTGGGCGGGAGGCTGGCGCCGCTGCCCGCCAGGCACTTCGCGCTTCCACGGACTTTCTTTTCCCTCCCCCTTCCCTTTTCCTGCCCCCGGCTCGGCCGCGCCGCTCCCGGGGGAAGGGGCGGAGGAAGGCGAGGGTGGGGACGGGACAAGCCCTGCGGGACGGTGCCGCACTCGAGCGGAGAGGAGGGCCGCCGGGCACCCGCTGCGGAGCGGTAAGGGCCGCGGGGCCGCGCCGGGCTCTGTTGCGCCGCCCGGAGCCTGGGCTGCGGACGGACGGACCCGCGGCCGGCGGGGCGGGGGGTTTGCTCCGCTGCCGGGGCCGCTTGCGGGGGGACCGAGCTCTGCCCTGCCCGGCTCCTGGCGAGGCCGGTGAGCCCCCTGCCGCGGCGCCCAGGCAGGGCCGGACCCCCGCGGGTCGGTTCCGCCGCGCAGGAGCCCCCGGGGCGCTGGGGGAAGCTGGGGCTTGACGGGACGGCCGGGAGCGGCCGTGGGAGGCGGCCCTTGCCCGCGGGGGTGCTGCGGGCGAGGCCGGAGCCGGAGCCGGAGCCGGAGCCGTGAGAGAAGCGAAACCCAACTGTTGCAGGGACGACCGGGCTCGGGCGGAGCGTCCCTTCCCTCGGGGAGCGGGCTGGAGACGGCGCAGCGGCCGTTCGTTGCCCGGGCCCGGGGAGGACGTTTGCTGGCCTCGCCAGCACCGAGTGGAAGCCACTCACAGGATTCTTCCGAGGTCGTTGGTTACTTGGTAAAAGTAGCATACGAAACGTCTGTAATCTCTGCTGCTGGGGAGAACACACTGCGTAGTAGTACCACTTCTGTTTTGCCGGTATAAAGTTCAGCTTGACCTGAATGGCATTTGTTGTCTGACTAAAATAATAATATATCTAAGTCTTTTTTTGTAATTATTACTGAATTTTATTCTCTCACGAGCACCTGGGAAATTTATTCAACTTTAAAATACTATTTCTCAGCAGGTTGGTAAACTAGGAGGTTGGTAAACTGCTGTCTGGAGTTCAGACAACCAAGATAGTGGCCCAAGCAAGTGCTGTGTTACGGCTTGCTGCGGTGCACTGCAAAAATCCCAAGTGCTCCGAGAAACCAGTATATCCTGCCTGATTGTTTAAAAAAAAAAAGATTAGCCTTCAACCTGTTGCTGCTGATCAGCAGCTGTCTTAAACTGCTATGCAGGGAGCCCCTGTAATTACCTGTGGTGTTGGCGAGCAACTTGGGATTTCTAGTGAAGGGGACTGAGTAGGAATTCTTTAATTTAAGGCATTAAATCATGTCAAAATTTAGCAAGAGATAAAGAGTAAGGAAAGGGCAACAACATATTTCCTTGGCTAAGCTGGGTTAGGAAAGCTGTATTTGTAAGCAATTCTTTTTGGTTTTGGTTTGGGTTTTTTTTTTCCAACGCCAAGCAAAGAGGTGGGTTTTTACCCTTTCTCTTGTCCCCTGGCTGAGCTTCAAGTAGTGCCCAGGATTGAGACACACATGTTTGCACTGGCTGTATGAAGTAATAGTTCAAATGTCTCATCAAAGTTGACATTTAAAGCAGAAGGGACATCATCAAAATTCAGTTGAAGAACTGAAGTTGTGGTTACCTCCACAAAACTCAGTATTTTGAAGAGATTGTTTTGTAGTCCTGATGTCATCTTGTTCTTTATTAGGAATTTCTGTTTTGATAGATCAATTAAAGGGACTGATACTTGGTTTTAATTTTATACCATTCACTGTAGTACTTGGTAAATGTTACCTGTGCTTCAGATTTGAAACTTTAACTTTGAAAAAAGAAAAGGAAGGCACAGGAGAGGTGTTGCCATACCAGGGATGTTGCCAAGCGCAGCAAAGACCTGAGACGTGTTTGCATCTGTCTTCAAGAAAGGGAGGAAAAGGAAAAAAAAAGGTGAAAAGGCAAAAAAAGCATAGCAGTCATTTTTAAATTGAACCAGCTGTCCAAAACTAGTCAGTGGTAAGAAGTGAAAAATGCAACATCATTTAAAAATAAGTATTGAATGTTAAATATCAAGACTATAAACGTTCATGCTGGAAATTATGATCATGACCATTTTGAAATCTATGAAGGGGTGTTGACGTCTTAGAACTCCCTCCTCAGTGAAGCAGAGGTGAGGATGGTCTTTGGCTGCACAGTGTCTGTGCAGCTGAAGTAGCTGTGTGTTGTGGTTTAACCCCAGCTGGCAACTAAGCACCACACAGCTGCTCACTCACCACCAACTGACTGATGCCCAGCCGGCCCGCGAGCAGCAGCCCCCCACCAACCTTCCCCCAGCGTTTATTGCGGAGCATGATGTCATACAGCATGGAATATCTCTTCAGCCAGTTGGGGTCAGCTGTCCCGGCTGTGTCTCCTCCCGACTTTTTGTGCACCCTCAGGCAAAACCAGCACGCTGTGACTGGGGGCAGTTGATCAGCATTCAGCTCTGTAGTTTAATCACAAGGGGAAACTTATTTTTCTAAAGAAATGAGTTCAGTGGTTTTTAAAAGTATAGCTGTGGAATATTTAATACTACAAATACCGTCACAAAAACTTACAGAGTTTAGTCATCTTTGACTGCTGTCTTCTTCCTTCTTCAGTCTGCCAAAGCTGTGGTGTGAATATGAGAAGGGTGTGAAAGAGCAATGCCTGTTCTCAGAATTATTGTTCTGTGTACACACTGTGCCTGTAGCCACGTCTGTCCTTCAGTACCAGCTCTGTGTTTGTCGGGGCTACGTGGCTACTGGAAAACCCACACTGGACTGAGTACACAATTCCCTTTCTAATAAACCTTTCCGCATTTCTGCTTAGTCTACTGGGAAGACCGTGTGACTACTGAAATGTATAAATATTAGAAGTGTTTACTGATGTATTACCATGCCTCCAGTATAGCAGATTAGTCCTGTGTAACCTGGAAGAGTGAACAAAGTTGTGACAAGTTCTGTGTAGAAATGTTTATAGACTTCACTGAAATCCTAATGAAATCTGTGTCGTGTAAGGAAGGCAATCAGCAGTATTCCAGAGACTTTTCTGCACTCCAGGAAAGCAGAGAGGTTTGTGTCATTTTTGGGAAGCTTGTGTGCTGGGTCTTATATGTACTTTGTGTGGATGGAGTGACGCCAGCCCTAATCGGATACTTAAGTGTGAAATTCTTTTCCTTTTTGTGTTGTCTTTTGTACCTTCGAAGTTCTCTGTAGGCATCTTTCAGGTGTTGAAAGGGCTTTTTGACCTGAGAGACATGGTCAGAAAAAGCGTGAAGAAACTTTAAAGAATGACCGTGGAAACATGTATGTGAATTGGCCTGGTTGGAGAAGAGCGGTAAGGGATTACAAATGAACTTGTTTATGTTGTTTAGAAATAAGGTTTTCTTTGAGGTTTGCAGTCTGGAGATATGTGTCCACAGAGTATCCTTGTAGTTGAAGGTTTAAGGGAGAGATTTTTGGATGGTAAGTGAAGAAAAGGCTGAGTAAGTAGCTTACCAGAGCAGGAACCAACAACAGTTTTAGATTTCTTTTTTTCTTTTTGTATGTGGACAGGTGTGTAGGTGGTATATACGATAAGGAATTTAAGTGCCGGCTGCTGACTCATCAGGGGAGTTGGCCCACATGGCTACAGAGGCACCGAGGGTGACTGGCTGCATAACTGAACTCTGCACTTAACGCAGCTGGTGTGTGGTAGTAGTTGATTATTCCAAGGTACAGTGTGGAAAGGAGAAGATGGGTGATCCTGGAGGGCAGCAGTGTTGACATGGACAGTACAGACATGAGTGGTGAAGAGACAACATGGGCATTGTAAGACCAGCAAAGGTTTACCAGGCAGGAGACAGTTGTTCAGAACTCGGTTGAGAAGTTACATTAGTAGAAGTGTATGAGATAAACATTAGGATATATAACTGCTTAAAGGATGATGTAGCCACAAGAGAAGATGGTTATGAGTTAAGGCTAAAACTTACTACAAAGTTTGGAACCATGATAGACTGGAGTTTTTAGAGCATCTCACAAAAAAAGCAAGAAAATCAAGCCCGTCTTAAAATGGTTTGAAATTCCTGTTTTCTCAAATAGGTGTATTTACATTATGTCTTATGAAGTAAGGAAAAAAGTCAGGTCTACTAATAAAGCCGAGCTTCCTTTTGACATCAAGATGCTGATCCAGAATCTGCATTCCATTAGGTGTACAACGGTACTTGGGGCAGAATGAGTATTTAATAGCCATATGGTTCCTATTGTTGCTGCCAGTCTCTGTACTTGGAATGAATTAGTACTTCTCTGACCTGATCCAAGCAATGGAGACAGCCCGGCAATTAAGGCAGTTTTCTGGAGAATTATCCTCGTTGAAGAAGTCGTTAAAGCAAATTGATTTGTTTTGTTTACATGATGACTGGTATCTGTTGCATCAGTTTTGTCATAACTTAGTATTTAGTCTTTAGTGTATGGATAAAATGGAACTGGACCTTTGTAATCTTTTTCTAGTACACTAAGCTAACTTCTGTTTTCTGGGTTATTATAGGGTAATTTAGGTTGGACAAGGGATCTCTGGAGGTCATTTAGATCAGCGGCCTGCTTAGGGACCTACTTAGGTGAGGTTGTTGAAGGCCCTTTGACTTCATATTCTGTTACAGCTTTCTATTTCAAAGTGTGTTTCCTACTTCCGTTCTTGTTACGGAATTATTTACAGCCAGCTACAGTCCCAGTGGGGAAATTCTGCATTATTATCTGGCTAGTTTACCGTACCTTTTGTTTGCTTCTAGTAAAAACTGTCCAGTCATACCTTCTGTTTCCTTTCAGTTAAGCCATTCTTTGGCCTTGTGTGTGTTGCCTACAGATTTTGCTGGTATTCCCAGTGGGTGTTTTCCTGACTTAAAAGATCAGGTATCACATTGTCTATAACCAGCAAGTTTCTGCTGTGTTTAACAGCAGAACCCAACAACAACCCAAGTCAGTCAAACCTCTTTTTTTTTCTTTTTAATTATTTTCTTAGTGCCTGAGACTTCCCCCACATGTTTCTCTCCCCACCCAGTGCAGGGTGTGCTGTACTCTGCGCTTTGGGGCCTACCTAGTTTAATGTCTTTGGGTAATGTCTTTCCAATTGAGGTGCGTAGCGTTTTGGAATAAGCTTGGGCAGTGGGGATATGTAAAGGACGTTATATCCAGGAGAAGGAGATTTGGTTGGGAATAGAGCAGCAGGAGTTGAGAGTGTGGCAGGAGTTTCTGAGACAAGCTGCAAGCTTTCGGGGTTCGATGGCAGTGACAGGGAAACAGTAGCTTGGCTCTCATGCTTCTGGCTACCACGTGCATCTTCTGGTTTTGTTCTGTGTGGTGTCTACTCCCTTGCTTAGCTGAAGCCCCTCACATGCCACACTGTTTTTGCAGCCTTCCTCTGGCCCCATTTCTCCTGGCATCTCCTCTGCTGTGCTCCCAACAGCTGGTGCCCGCCATTGTGTCTTCATCCTGGGTAGAAGCTAGTGTGTCCCTGCTTGGGATCTGCTGTTTTGCCTGCAAGCGTGAATGATCAAATTTAAATCTGTCTTGTTTCTTTTCATCCAACATATACGCCATTCAATAAAAGTCCCCTCCAAATGAAAACTGTTAAGAAATCTAAGAAAATAATCACTTATTACACTCGTATAAAAAGTATGCTTTTTTGATGATATTGCCACCTTGTTCATCACTTGGATAGTCTGATGCAGACTTATTTTATTTTCTTGTCTTTGCCTTGTCTTGCATGGCATCTTTGCTAGTGTGTTGTAAAAATTCTCTAGAAAGCAATTTGAGGTAATATATTCAGATAAATTCCCATTCAGCAACATTTCCTTACAGTGGGAGATAAAAATAAACTATGTACTTCTTTTCTAAGTCATCGTAATAAATATGTGAAACAGAAGTGTCCCTCCTCTTGATGAGAGCGTGTATGTATTGATTTCGAGTTTTGGAATGATGCGCTATGAAAGTGAAAACAGATGGTCTGAAATGTTGGGTCTGGTTTCACGACCTGCTTACGTTCTGTTGCATTAGTGTTGTTGCCATCTCCCCTTATAACTCCAGCGTTTATGCTATTGTGTGGCTGGTGAGACTAAGGAGCTGATGTGGCTGAAAACTCGCTACATAGTGGTAGGCAGCTGAAGTGGCAAATTGGATCTTTTTTTTTGCTAGAAAACAGTCTTCGATTGATTTAGGACGCTTGCTGTTGCAATGCTTTAAGGCTATAAATTTCTTCTGATAAAAGCAGGAAAGTTGTAAATCGGTACCACACAATTGAAGTGTTCTTAGTTTAAAACTTTCATGTACCTAACAATGCTTATCTTTTATAAAAATGTCTTATGATAGACATACACTCTGATAGAGACTAAAAATTGTATTTTCTTTATAGTAAAGTTTGTTTTGGAAGGACTTCAAGCAAACACAGACATAATTATTTAGTTTCAAGGGAGCCTATTTAAAAGCAAGCAGGGTATTTTTGGTCTGTACCTGAATAGCCAAGGAGGATTTCAGATAAAGAAAATTGTTCTGTAAGGTAGCATGTGTATTTGCTCTTCCATTCTTAGAGGAGCCGTACTTGCTATTGCATCAAAAGCAGGTGCCAGGCTCAGGTTTGGTTGGACAGGGGGAGAGGGATGACTCTACAGTTTCCTCCATCTTCTCCAGCCTCCCAGGAGCAACACTTCTGTGTGTAAGTTTCTCCTCGCGTGGTGTGTTAGTGTGGGAACTGCGCAGACCTCTTTTTATCCCCTCCTGGTAAGGGGCAGAGAGATTATCTACCCACAGTTACCCTTGAGGTGCTGTTGCTGTTACCTGTGTGCTGCTGCAGAGTCCATTTCTACTAGACTCCTGTGCAGACCAGGAAACCAACGGGGATTAAAAGAATTGTTGCTTAATGATTCATCTAATTGTTAGGTAGGGCATGAATGACTTGACTTACCTTTCTGCTGTTGACTTGTTCTCCTCCTCTTTTTTTTTCTGTTTGTCTTTCGGCAAAAGGTATTTTTCTGCATTCTTAGAATGCACATTTGCATCCTGTCTTCAGAAGAAGGATGCAGTTTTAAACTACGTAATGCTCATATACCAATCTGGGCAATATCAAAAATTCTCATAAGTTGGGAGATGCATCCTATGATCAGAAGATGGTAATAAATATGTATTCTATTTTGGGTGTGGAGAGGACAATTTGCAGTTACGGTGATTTATCACTAGCTGAAGAAGCATGAAAGGCGTGTGAGCCAGACTCTGACCCTGACTGGTCTGCATCATGAATGGAGTGTGAGGAGAGAAGGGGAAGATGACTGCAACCCTGTAGCTTTGTTTGTCTCTGAATTTGGGAGTATGACACAGATAATGGTGCCCTAATGTTCTGAGAGTGAATCTGCCCCTTGGCAGGAAGGGACCCTTGAACACATTTCCCTTTCTAGAACAGGCAATGGCATAAGTTAATGTATGAATGTGTATTATCTGGCAGATGTAGCAGGTATAGGATATCACAGGGCAACCTGTTAAGTAAGATCTGTGTAGCTTCTGGACTGTGATAAACGTACACTCTTTCTTATTCTCCCTGTAATGCCGGTATGCATCTTGATGAAGAAGGTCAGAGTAAGAGTCTTCCTCATCTACACTAGGTTTTACAGTTTGATATTTCAGTTAGCCTTCTGAAGAAACTGCCCAGCATTTTACAAACTCTTGTTGTTGGAGGGTGTACTGAGGAATGCTGTGCAGCTGTTTTAAAAACCATGTAGGTCATAGTCTATAGTTTAATTAATTACATAGATGTTATTGGACAGTTGTTTTGTCTGATGAGATATAACCCTGCTGAATCCTTCTGCGGTGTGTTGCTCCTCTGAGCATACTGCTACTTTCAAGTCAAAGTTTTACCTTGGATGATTTCAGTCAGATACAAACCCTGAAGCCCATGACAGAAGGCTGTAAGAATCTTGGCTTTATAATGAACGCTTGGTTAATAAGTTCTTCAGAGAAGTTACCTTAGAATTTCTAACTCAATTCACTTTCTCCAAGAGCAAGATAAAAAGAAGGTTTAGCCAGGTGGTATGCTTTTTCTAAGGTATAGCCTGCAAATTCTTTTGCCGTGTTTAAATTGGCAGTTCTGGGTAGGGAGCAAATGCAGACCCTGCTTCTGGTTTCAGATTGCTGCATGGAGTTCGAGTTTAGGAATTAAAAAGGGGGGGAGTGTTTGAATTAGCTGAAATACAATTTTATAAAGTGCGAAACCCTGCAAAAACTGCTGCGCAGCACTGATTTTTACTAAGTATTCAACAGTTTCAAAAGGCTTTCATTCCCCCAAATTTGTGTGGCTTTAGTGCAGTTCTAAAAGTGACAGAGAACTGTGCTGCACCCTTCATTGGAGAGAAGGGTATGATGCAGTAGCTGGTGATACAGTAGCCTTGAACAGCACAAAACGCTGGGGTGGAAGGCCCCTCGGGCCTTACTGATACTGAGTTAAAAAGAACATATGGTTCCCTCCTTACTGGAATGATGTAGGTAAGTTTGAAATGCTTTGTAAGCAGATGGGTTAGACATCTGCTAGGTTTAGTTGGATAAAAGGAAGTCTTGAGACATTGCATCCTTGAGTAGAATAGATAGGGAGAGATGCTAGAATAAGCTAGTTCTGTGAGAACAGGAGTTGCAAACTAAGCCAAAAGACAAACTGAGTATGTGCGAAGATCGAGTTCAACCAGCGGACACCGTGAGGAAGACTATCGACGACCACCAGAGGACCCTGGCAGACCACCAATGGACATGGGTGCACATGCGTCAAGGACGTTTGCATGTATTAGTGAGTTCTAGGTGATAATATGAATATGTTAATCATTTCTGGGAAAGGTCATGAATATGTAATTCTGATTGCTTATAACCTTTGTAGTTGAACAACTCAGCGCGCACACTGGGCGGAGTGATCCCCTGTGTGCCCAGCACTGCAATAAAGAATGCCTGCTTTCTAACATTCCAAAATTGAGTCTTAGTCCTTAATTGCCAGTTTACGGTATCAGGTATCCATGCATCTTTCTCTTGGTAGTGTTTGTTACTTGTCTTCCTGGTCTCTCCAGCGAGCATAAGTAACTAATCTGGTTTCATTTGAATAGAGTGGTTTGGGAATGCTTTGGCTTTTACCAGCCTTTTCCCTGCCTTTATGCCAACTTTCTTCTGTACGTAGAGCAATAGACCTCTGCAGAAAGGAATGAACTGGAAGGGCGCTTTGTCCCATGCTAATGGTGTTGCAGTGTGTGCTTGTGAAGCAAATTATTTGGGCTGAGTGCTTGCAGCTCTAAGTGCTTATTATTCTTTCTCTTGAGCAAATGAACAAAAAAGAAAAATCTGGAGGAGGGAGCTGGTGCGTTTGCTGCTTTATTAGTTCTTCTCTGGAGTCTGACTCATGTGCCCAAAGTCAGAGTGCAGCTGGGCACAGTGAAGTCAATGTCCACCTTACCATTCTGCACCTGGAATAGAAGAGGGTTTTTTTATGAAGAGTAGAAGAATGATGTGGGATGGGTAGCTGAAGCCATTGGTCCTTGTCTGACCACATGCGTTTCTAAAGACTCAAAGCAAAAAAGTAGTGAGAGTCTGGGAACAGAAGCTAGAATTGCTCAGTTCTTCTCTGCGCTTAGTGGCTTTTGGATCTGAAACTTCCAGATGTAAATGGAAACTTCTTGTGTATCAGTATAAAAGGCCTGGTATTGCCTTTAACGTGCTTGTTGGTCTTTCAGTGTTTGCATATTCTGGTTTGAGATAGCTTTAATGTTGCCTAATGGTTTGCATATACGCTACCGAGACACCTTTTTGTGTATTTGACTTCCGTGTTACCCATCTTATCCTTTGTCTTTTCTTGCAGTCAGGTACCCATCACCGAGCAGTCTTCCCTTTTGAATTATTTGGGAGCAGTATTTGAGAGTCTGCTTTAAGAAGATAAAACCTGTGAGTTCATTTTCTGCTTCTGCCATCAGCTTGCTTTTGTGTCTTTTTATCTCTCAGTTAGGAAATCGCTGCTATTTCCTAAGTAGCTGGGTACAGTTCAAGGTGTTAGAAATTCAAGCCTTCCCTATCCTATGTGGAGGCTTAAGATTCTGTATCACTTTTTATATGACCTGGGGTTGGTTTATAATATTAATTATGTGTTGTCTTTGTAATCAGGTATTATACATTAGTTGCTCTTCCCAAGCGTGTCTGTATCAGTGGTATTTTATATAAGAATGTGTCTGTAAAACATGAATAAAGTTATAAGCTGCTCTGTACCTATTTGCAGGGAGCAAAGTGCAAATGGAAACTATGGAAAGTCTATTAGTGCCCGAAGTAATTTCATAGGGAAGTATGACACACAGTTTAATTACTAACCCAGGCTGTCAGTGTTGCCTAAGCTAAAATAAAGTGCTGAAAATCCTTTCTAGAACGTCCCCCTCACCTTCATTTCCATTACTATTTAATTCTTGAATTAATGCTTGTCGCCATATCAATTCACTGCAGTTACTACCTTATTTGAAGCTTGAATAAGTTTGGTACTCAGAAACTCTTTATAATAATGATTGGTTTGTTAGTTGGTTTTCAGTTAGTTCTAGATCCAGTCTTGGAATGATCTCTAGGGGCAGGGGGTTGTTTGCAAGCAGTTTGTTCAGGATTGGACCTTACTTTCTTCAGAAGGTGTAGCATCTCCCCTCTGAAATAGCCTGCATAAAAGTAGGTGTTTAAAAGGCGTTGCATTTATTTTCAAAAGCAAGTGTTGAAATAATGGAAAATTAAGTTGGAAGGGATGTGAAGAAGTTCTCTAATCCACTTAGTGCTGAATGATGCATAATTTCTGACGTGTAACTATTCTTAAAACTTTCAGGAGGGAAGGCTCCACAACTCTCTTGATAATTTATCTAGTGCTTGAATAGTCTTATTAATAGGCATAGTGAAAAGCTTATTATTTTAAAGCTTTTCTTATAGTTTTCCTTAAAGTTTACACTCAGAGGAGTTTGTTTAGTTCTTTGTTGCTATGTGTTTGTCTTCATTATTCTTTCTAGTCTTTTGAAACTAGGGAAGGTCGATTTCTTTGGCTTTTTCTCAGAAGTCCTCTTTTCTAGCCTTTGATTATTCTTGGTGCTTTTCTTTGGAATCTGTTCACCCATTTGTTTCTTAGATACTGTACTCCCATGGGGGCTTTCCCAGAGCAGCAGAACTTTTTCAGCTGTCATACAGATACTGGCTTTGCTTACACATCTCTGCATGTTGTGTGCCGTTTTCATGGCACTGTCAGCTTATATTCACCTTCTGGACTGGTAGATCTGCTGGATCCCTCTCTGCAGTCTAGCTGCTGAACTGATTGCATTCTTCATTTAGAAGAACTGGTACATTCATTGGGGGATAGGTGGAAAGACATGCATTTTAAACAATACAAAAAGCCAGATTTTAGGAGACCAAAGGAAAAAGGGGGTTTATTAGGCAGTTCTTTCATAGCTCACTAATAGTAGGACTCTACATGTTAATTTAGAAGTCTGTGATGCTTTGACCTCAGGGTGGCTGCTACACAAATGTGTTGAAATGGTGACGAGAAGATCCTTTTTCAGTGGAAAAGTTTTGTATCTGTGCACAGAATAGCTACGTTCTTTCCTGGGATGAATCTTGTTGATGCATTTGGTCATTAAACGGGTGCTTTTAAGCACTACAATATACTGAAAACATCAAATGAATTCTGGATTTTATCTGCACACATAAACAGAATAGAATGAGGTAATCTGGGAGAAGGTGGTTGTAGATGCATAGTTTCACAATAGTTATCTCTACTTTGGAATAGTAAATTCTCTGATAAAGTAATCATTCCAGCTTAAAAGGATTATTCAGGCCACTGTGGGGGTGCACTAGGTCATTGCACAAGAGTTGTAGGTTGGTTCTCCCCTGACTGTTGTTCCTCCACTGTCTGCTGTGTCTATGCATGATTTCAGTGTGAAAGAAATTCTGATCTTCCATTTACTCAGGAACTAAAGTTCCTCAAAGGCAATTTAACAATTTTAAGGATTAGTCATGTTTTTCAGGTTTTATGCTGAGATTCTTCCCCCGGCCCTTGTCTTCTGGGCCAGCAAGTCTTCACGGGCAATGTTACTCTCTTTGATTCTTCACTGTTCTTTTCCTTGTCTTTCTGTGTAGTGACTGCATATTGGGCAGCCAAGTTACAGCATACTTCCTGGATTGTAAAAATCCACAGTGTAGCTTGTGAGGAAAGGATTGTCTGCTGGTTGGCCTTGAGAGTTTAACCAGGCCTGAACTTTGATCTTTACTGTTCAGCTTTGAATCAGCTTGTGTCTGTACTTAACCACTCATCTCTCTGGAGGAGGTGACATTTTGGTATAAGGTAGAAAAGGAAGTTGGGCTGTGAACCTTGCAAATACCTTTCTGAAGCACGTGACTACCGAGTTAGCTAAGTTGTGTATGTTTAGGTCCTGTTACTACTGTGCAATGCAGTGGTGTCCCAAGATGTGATATGAACAATGAGGGGAATGGTTGAGCTTAGAATGCCTGGTGTCTCACACCACAAGCCACTACATATATCCAGCAAGCTGCTGTTTTCAAAGCAATAAGCTTTGAAAGTAATGCTATATTGTTGTGAGTATTTTTACTTAGCATACTTTTTTTTCTCCTTTTTTGCCTCCTCATCCGTGCAATTTGTCTTACTCCTTTTATTCATACTAGTCCTATGGTTAATTATACATTCTATATTACTGTAAGAATATAGAATTAATGTTCCAAATACAGGTTGCCCTTCCCAAATAGTACTGAGTGAAAAGACTTGCATGTATACAGAGCGATCGAATGTGCAACAACAGAGAACGGAGTGTGGTTCTCGGAGAGCTGTCTGATGGTCCTTAGGAGGAAGAGAAAAAAGGAGATGCTTAATCAGCATTGATGCCGTGAGAGATTGTTCAACAAAGGAGTTAGTGGGCAGAGTATCGGAAGTGTGTAGACAGGGAGAAAGAGAGGAAGTCTGCATTGAAATCACAGTAATTTCTTTCCACTTTGGGAAGAGGTAATGGTTAGCATTCTTACACTCTGTTATGAAATAACAATTGGTGGAGGAAAGTCGTATTAACAAACTCATGAAAACTTTAGTAAGCAGCAAAAATGGCAACCTTAGAAATACTTGAGAGTCGTAAAAGCGTTGAGTTGAGTTGGATGTACTTAATTGTTTGTTTGCTTTTTTTCAATATAAACTTTTTTTTTTCAAATCACAGCAGAGATAAATAGTCATCATCTTAATATTTGAGCTTCATCACAAATCAGGCTCATGTTAGTAACTACCATGTGGCCTATCGTACTGTTTGATTTTGTTTTCAGGGGAATGAGAAGGATCTGAAATACTGTTCTTGGAGAATTGGGAGAAACTGCCAGATGGCTTAGTATACTAATAAAGATGCCTCATGTCCCTGTTGTAGGATTTTTAATTTATAAAGGAAGAATTGGTAGTGGGGAGAAGTGTAAAAACTATCCTGTGAAAAGGAAGAGGGAGGGAAGCAAAACCAATGAAATCAAGATTAACATTTAATACTATCAGAAACAAATAACAGTCAATAAATTTTATGCTGGTAAAAGGTGCATTTTAATCTAGTTATCTTCTTGATTTCTGTCTGAATAGAGCCTAATTAGTTGTCACTTGCCCTCAATAAATAATGTCTTTTGTTATAATTTTCTCTCTATTATGTTTTAGATACAATGTCTACTCCAAGTGGTGTCCCTGTCCCATCTGCGCCACCTTCTTATGAGGAAACAATAGGAATCAACGTGAGCCATCCTCATGCCTATCCTGTCCCAGAACATGGCCAGAAACCAGATGGGAAGGGAATGAACCCTCCCCCATACATGGGACAGCCTGCACCAGTGAATAACCCTGGTAAGCCTCAAAAACTCTGCTCTACCTCATGTTAAGGAGGTATCAAGTGGCTGTGTGTAGTGGGTGCTGTGCAGAAGATGAAAGATCGTGGTTCACAGGTGTTCCCCACCTTCCAGAAAATATTTTGAAGGGAATAAGGTGAACAGATTCTTGTGAATTGTTCAGTGTGAACTGATATCAATAACATCATTTGGCTTTCTGCGGTTTTTAATGCAGCCTTATTCTTAAAACGGTGTGTTTCTGCATTAGGAAATGCCAAGGTGATTTCTCTTTATCATTGTGCATTTCATTGCTCTGAGCCTCAAATATTTCAGAGTAATAGCTGGTTCTAGCTCAGAGCAAGTTGATTAACTATCCTTTTTTCCTTATTTACCCATTGAGTAAACAGCATATTTCTCTGCTCAGTTACAGTTCAGACAGTGTATGTGCAGCAACCAGTAGTATTTTATGACCGCCCGGTTCAGATGTGCTGCCCCTCCTGTAACCAGATGATAACGACACGTCTCTCGTATGACTCGGGAGCTTTGACTTGGCTGTCATGTGGTGGCCTCTGCCTGCTTGGGTAGGTTGATTTCAATTTGCACTTTATTTTTCTCTTCTTACATGATCTTTTATAGCTCTAAGCAATAACAAAGGTCTCAGCTTTGTTGCTTTCTCATTCTGTCTGGGACCTGACCCTTTATGGTTTGAATAGCCTGCATCTGCATTTAAGTCCTATAGGACCTTAAAGCAGCTCTAGAAGTTCTTCTTATAGCTTCATGGCACCAGCTTTACTGATGGCCTTTGCAGGAAATATATTTTTACCTTCTTGTGTATGTAACACAGATTGATTGTTTTTTTTCTTTGCATTGCAGGTGTATAGCTGGCTGCTGCTTAATTCCCTTCTGCATCGATGCCCTAAAAGATGTGGATCACACCTGTCCGAAATGTGGTGCTCTTATTGGTTCTTACAAACGTTTGTAGGCAATGTTTAAACACTGATGATTAAATGATGAAGTTGGTTAGCACCTCTACAAGCCCTTTCTGAAGCTTCAAGGAGTCTTATGGTTGTTTCTATGCATTCTGTCACTGGAAACCAATCAAAAGTAATGTTTATTGCTAGATTGTTTGAATAAGAATTTGCTTGAGAGGATTCTGACTTAGGTCTGTAAAAAGCATATGTAATCTTTATGGGCCGCTCAGTCCAGCACCAGTTGTTAGCAACTGATTTTTTTCCCTTTCTGCTTTATGCAAAACAGGTTGGTGATGTTCTTCAGTTAATCTTGTCTCAATGATGTTGCACACTGGTGTGCTTGCTTACAGTCTGGGCATAAACCAGGAGGAGAATGTCTATGGAGACCTATATAGTCTCATGCTTGGTGGTGATGCTTTTGCAGCAGCACTGTTTACAAACTGGCAGGGAGCTGCTTGCCTCTGAGACAGGTGCCCTTCTTTGACAAAAGAATTGATTTGTTGGCATCTTTCAATAGCACTAAAATTCACTTTAAAACTCTCTTAGTTGAAAGAGAACCAAACCTAAAGGCTGTTTCCTTCATGGAGGCTGCTTTACCAAATGGACAACTCAGGTTATTGTGCATCAATGGTGATTCAGTCTAGTACCTGAATTTCCTTGCCAGTTTCCAGTCTAGTCCTAGACTGCAGTAAAGATGTTCATACAGGATTTTTTTAATAGATATTTGTTCAGTGGTTTTTGGTGGGTTGGGTTTTGTGTTTTGTTTTGTTTTTTTTTTTTTTTACTGCTGATTTATAAGTCTGTGAAGTGTTCTCTTCTCTCCACCCCAGTGGAAATGCCCATAGAGCCTTGGTTATAGCATTGGAAAACTTCCTTGTACCTTTATGTAAATCAGCTGATAGATCATACATATCTGTAGGCGGGTTTATCCAATCTTAAGGCTTGAATTCCACCTGCAAAACACAGATACAGGACCTGGGCTTTTAATCGTTGATCTGTTTGTTAATTACTGTTTCTTCATTAAGAAGGTAACACGTTTGTTAAGGAGTTTCTCTCATGATTATTTCGACTTGTGCTCTGATTTTTCTAAATGATTTTTCTAAATGAAAGAGAAGTTCTGCTTTCAGAAACTTAAGCTGGATGTGCTTATTTAAGATGATGATCACAAAAAATTAGAGAATGAGGCTCTGAAGGTTGAAGTATTTCACCACGTCATAAGGAGCAGGCTTAGTCCAAATAACATCTCGATGCATTTGAATGATACCTGTCTAGAAAAGGCAGACAGGTGTTTGAACAAGGCTATGATGCTAACACTGTATTAATCTCTGTAAAAGTAAAAAGCTAAAATAAATACAAATAAAAAATACTGCATTTACTGTTCTTGCTGAATGTGCCTTCTATAAATATTTGGTATAAGTTAACTTTTGAAAAGTCTTTCAGCACTTCAAATTTGAAATGCAGGAGTTTTGTGGACCACAAATACAACCTCTAAGCCTGATGTTAGTTAGTTTTTGCAAACTGCTGCTGCTTGTGGGTCTGTGTGCAAGTGGTTTAAGAGCATTATGCATTTGGAAAAGGTTTCTGATCATTTCTCCCTGTACCATAAGAATTTACATCAATAGCTACTAACTGGCAAGAGAATGATGGAGATAAAAAAGTTGGTAATTTTGTAGCTTTCTGCTGTGATGATACAAGCTTGCGTTTTTTGTCTGCTGCTGCAGCACTGTAATGCTTTCCATGTTCTTTAAGGGCCTGGGTGATGCTCCATTGAATTTTCTGTCTAATGACACAGGCAGTGGTTCTAACTTAATACGAGTCACATGTGCTACTGTCAAGGAGTATTTCCCCCCCCCAGCACTGGATTTCGCTGAAAACTTACTACTTGTCAGTTTATCATCAGAGCAAGACGGGAAGAAGCAGTGAAGTGTGCACTGTTCCCAAACTTGATGTTTGCTTGCGTGGTGGGGAGGGTTTTTAGTACTTTTGGTACCCATGTCAGTCTGGTGTGGATAATCCTGCCATATATTCATTTGGTGAATCTTCAAATTGTTATTCCCTTAGCTCTCCTTTTCCCTACAAAATAATGGTTGGAAAATCTGAGGTTGTGGCACCAGAATGCAGAAGAACACTGACCGAAAAAACAATTATGTGGGGTTTTCTTTGTTTTGTTTTATGGGCACAGTCCATTGCATGTCTTTAAATTCCTCGTATGGATTGAGAATAGGAGACATAATGTTGGCAGCTATTCCATCTAATTAAGCATTCTGCAAAAGTTTCTGCTGCTCCTTCTGTACTTAAATTTCCTTAAATACAAAGCCTGTGTTTGTTCTCCTGTTGTTCTCTTGGCACATACAGAATGCGCCAAAGTAACTTGCTTTGTTAAACTTATTTTAGCCAGACAAATGCAGGATATAACTTGCTTTGTTTGAAAGTGCTTTGTGTTTGATTACGTCGAAGTTACTGTTTGTTTTTAAAACTGATAATATTTAAAATAAAAACTTTGTCTTTCATATCTAGTGCTTGTAATTGGAAAACTGTAGCATTTGGAATGTTTCCAAACACATGGATGGCTGAAATGTTAAAATTAAGTCAAGAAATATGAATAGAGGGTGAGATTTTTTTCAGAATCTCATTTGGGCCAAGTCTCTGATAAATGGCATTCTCTGGCCTGCAAACCAACTGTTTACATACAGAGCCACATTTGAAAATGTGTTGTTTTCTTGCAACTTGGTCCCTTTAAATACTTTTTCAGTTAAAATTCCTTTGGGTAAAACTTTCACTTGCAGTACAACTAAACACACACACATAGATATGGCCACACTTCTATGTACCAGTGACCAGTAGGGAGAAAATAGATATCAAATATCATCATGTTCAGTTGGAAAGAATCCCTGTTAATCATGCGAGAATACCCTGCTTTTTTAATGTCTGATGCACTTTTTTCTGTCTTTTTTTTTTTCCCCTCCTCTTTTTCTGAGGCACAGAAAATACAGGAAGGCAAGATTAATACCTCAAATAATTTTGTTCTAATGCATTGATTTTTTTTTTAAGCAACTTTTTGGTTAATTTGTTAATAAGCAAGTTGAGTCATAACAAATAGTATTTCCTCTTTTGATAGATACAGAAGTGGCATGCTGACTTCATGTGCTCATGTTGTTTCCACAAATAACTAAGGAAGGAGTGTGGGCCATCTGAAATCTTCCAGCCTCGCACGACAGTTTTAATGAAGGAGGGGGTAGGGGAAGGCTTCACCCAACTTTCCAGGATGACAGTGCTTTCTGTTACGCTTTGACAGTGTTATTTCCATTAGACTTCTGTTTTTAATTGACAGAAGTTGCACAATGTTCAAACTTAGTTAATTCTGATGAGGCTTGAGCCAGAAGGAAATAAAATTTGTTTTGTCATGCAAAGAGGATCCAAAATAAAAGCTGTTAAAACAAGTAAGAAGCAGCTGGTAGCCTTCAAGAGGGAGTTGTTAAGCAAGAGCAGAGGGGTTTCAGAAAGCTGCTATTTATTGCGGTGTTTTTAAAAGCACTTCTGGCAGTCTAACCACAAGTTCTTTTTTGAAGAAATGAGTTGTGATTTGTGTACTCAAACCCAGCTAATTTTTCTTCATAATGGAGCAGCAAAAGGTGAGTAATGGAGTATACACTGTCATACTGGGAATAAAAACTGAGAAGTGGAAGTACTGTGACAAAGGTGTGAAATGTTTATAGTTCAAGTCAATCTTATTTTAGAGCAAATTAACCATTGTGTTCCTGTTTTCTCTAAGATCCTGCAACGTGATACAAATTCATTATCTTTAGGATGGCTTTTCATGTATTTTTGAGGTGAATAGCTTTGTGTATGATATGCTGTATGTGAATCCAGTATAGAAATAAATTATCAGATGAGTGTCTTACTACTTTTTCAAACGAGGACACAAAAAGGTGCATGGTGAAACCTGCTGATTTCAAAGAAAGTGCTTATTACCACTTATAATTGATGTTTTGTTAGGAATATTTTTTTGTTGTTGTTTAAGAATCTGAAAATCTAGTGTCTGTTTTGAACAGGTGGCTGTGTGGGTTGGAGATGCTAAAAGTAGTCATGCTCAAGTCTAGAATAAACCAAGTAGGAGGCTTCTTGAAAGTCCTTTTGTGGCTGGATGTTTTGCTTCATGCAACATCCTGGTCTTTGTAACCAAAAAAAAAAAGGCAAAAAAAAAAAAAAATCCCCAAACCACTTCAGTGAGCTCCAGAGGATTGTTGCGTTATTGCTAGAAAGGGCTGGAGTGCAAGTCTTACGAGGAGCAGCTGAGGGAGGTGGGGTTGTTCAGCCTGGAGAAAAGGAGGCTGAGGGGAGACTGATACCATAAGCCGGCAATTAAGGACTCTCTGAGACTCAATTTTGGAGTGTTAGAAAGCAGGCATTCTTTATTGCAGCACTGGGTGCACAGGCGATCAGTTCCCCAGTGTGCGCGCTGAGTTGTTCAACTACAAAGGTTATAAGCAATCAGAATATACATATTCATATTATCATCTAGAACTCACTAATACATGCAAACGTCCTTGACGCATGCACATCCATGTCCATTGGTGGTCTTCCAAGGTCCTCTGGTGGTCGTCGATAGTCTTCCTCACGGTGTCCGCTGGTTGAACTTGATCTTCGCGCATACTCAGTTTGTCTTTTGGCTTAGTTTGCAACTCCTGTTCTCACAGAACTAGCTTATTCTAGCATCTCTCCCTATCTATTCTACTCAAGGATGCAATGTCTCAAGACTTCCTTTTATCCAACTAAACCTAGCAGATGTCTAACCCATCCACTTTTACTGTATCAAGACGTTATCGTTCTCTACAACCACCTGAAAGGAGGTTGTGACTTGGGAGAAGAGAAAGAAGAACCTGAAGAAAGGAGGTTGTAGTGAAGTGGGGGTTTGTCTCTTCTCCCAAGTAACAGGCCATAGGACAAGAGGAAGTGGCTTCAAGTTGCGCCAGGGGAGGTTTAGATTGTATATTAGGAAAAATTTCTCCACTGGAAGGGTTATTAAGCACTGGAACAGGCTGCCTAGTGACATGGTGGAATCACCATTCCTGGAGCTACTTAAAAGACGGGTAGATGTGGCACTGAGGGACATGGTTTAGCAGTGGAGTTGGCAGAGCTAGGGGGGTGGTTGGACTTGATGATCTTGAATGTCATATCCAAGCTCGGCAATTCTGTGATTAACGAGGTGTATGGCAGACACTGCTCCAGGATCTAAAGCTATGGGGCATTTGCACCTGACAACAGGGACTACACAGAAGCCCTGAGCAGTTTCCCCCTCCTGCCCCACGAAGCCTCTGAAGCCCTTTCTCCTCTCACGGTCCCCCGAGTCGCTTTGGTGGGAGGGGGATGGCAGCGCCTGCCCGGGCCGCTCTGTCTCTTGACAGCTCGTTGTACGAAAGTTCCCTGGTGGGCGAGATCCCCTTTTTTGGCGCTTTTCGGCGGCCGGTTCCGCGCGTCCGCAGCACCCCCGGCCCGTCCCAGCTGCTGTCCTGGGCGACGGCGGGGGCGGGCCGGGCCGGGCCGGGCCGGGCCGGACCGCCTCGCCCCGCCTCAGCGCCGGGCGGCGTTCCCGCCTCCTTAGCACGGCGGGTCTCTCGGCTTCCCCGGCGCCAGGTGAGGGCCGCCATCGGGGCCGGCCCGCCGGGAGGCTGTGTGGAGTGGAGCCACAGCCGCGCACGCTGCCACAGCCCGGCTCAAGGCGGTTCGCCCCTTCGTCGCTTCGTTCCTCTTAGCAGGCGGCCTGAAAAATGTACGTGTCTCAAAGTGCTTCTCCGTTTTTGGGCCTTTCCCCCCCCGCCTCCAGGGAAATAACGTATCCGGAACCCTTTCCCCGAAGCCTTGCCCTGGGGAACGATCCCTTCTGTGAGGGCCTCCCCTGGCCGCGGGCCTGCTCCGGCGGCGGTGGGTGCAGCGGGCTCGTTTTGGGGTGC
The DNA here is from genome assembly GCF_963924245.1 of Chroicocephalus ridibundus. Classification (NCBI taxonomy): domain Eukaryota; kingdom Metazoa; phylum Chordata; class Aves; order Charadriiformes; family Laridae; genus Chroicocephalus; species Chroicocephalus ridibundus. Next base: position 45,712,405 of record NC_086291.1, on the reverse strand, counting down.
AGAACTGGGAGAATCTGCCAAGACACCGAGCAGTTGTAAGAGCAGGTCTGGGGGCTGCAGCAGCCCCTGCTGCCATCTCGGGGGCGGCGGGCGCGCAGGTGTTGGCGTTTGGAGGCACCATTTTGGCCCATGGCCCAGGGAACCTTCCTCCTGCCGTTGGCTATTGAGGTTAAACGTGACTTTTAGAGTAATATTAATTTAAAAAAACTTGTGAGGCCTTTATAGAATGTACTTTATCGGTTTGTTAAAGCTCAGGTTTTCTTGGCAATACTAGTGTAGAGTTTTCAGGTGCCCATGAATATCCTTATTCTGTTGTGTGCTAGGTGGTATTTTTGGTTAAATTCATTTTGCAAACTTGAGTACAATGTCCATTAGAATGGGTGAATGCTTTTCTCAGACTTGCTGCCAGTGTCAGTCTCCTGTGTGTCATTAAACCAGTGTCTTTGCAGCATACGTGCCTGATTTTCTTCAATATTTTAATGTTATCTAGGGCAGCACCACAGTGGAAAGTTCTCTTTCGGAGGTTCTTTGTCTGCCTGTTTTGGGGGTGGTGGTTTGATTTTTTAGAAAAATCTAATTTTGGAAGAGGTAAGGGAAAAAATGCTTAAAAGATGTTGAGCTTATTTTTCAGTCTTGAACCGCATCCTGCCTTTACTAGCTCACTAAAATGAGTGAAGTTAGTCAAGTGCACAGGACGCTAATGTTGATGCTGTGTTTTGTCTTAAAGATTTGGCTTCGTCATGCGTTTAGGAGTCTACTGCAAATCAGACATTTAATTCCTAGCATAGAAGTTTGAATGCAAAGTGCCCAAAATCTGTGATATACTGAAAAAAGCTCTTTGAAATATTTTTGACAAAAAAGCCAGGGAGTTTTGTTTGTGAATGTCTTTGTTCTTTGGTGTATGAAATTGTCAAGATTGAAGCAGGCTCAGATTTATAAATTCTTGAGTGTGCTCATACAGCTGTGGTAAGATTTTTTTTTTCATTTTTATTGATATAGTTTCTTCCCTAAGAAATGGGAAGCCACAAAGTTAAAACTTGAAATTAAAATGCAAATTTGATTATTTTGGAAAGTGTGATTTACAGCTGTAACTGAAAAAGCAGAGCAAGACAATTTGAACAAAATAGAAATTTAGATGTAGTTACCAGGTAACATTGAATTCTATTTTCTTTCTTCAAGCCAAAGCCCAAATCCTTGAGCTTCTCTGTTCCAGCAGTCCTTTCCATATATAACATACCTCAGGATCACAGCCTGAATCTGAGTTTGAACATGAGCCTGACCTATGAGTCTCTTAATATATTGACATGTAACTCATTCTGTAATTAATGTTTTTACATAGAAATTCACTGTATCTGTTATTTTACATGGATCTTCTATGTCAATATTCAGTCTGTGGCTCACAGTGTTATTACTGGCTGTTGATCCTCAGTTTGGTATGAGCAAGGGAGAGACTCAGCTACGCTCTGGTCATGGTGATGGCTGAAGCTGGACCTGTCCGGTTCTCAGACACTGGGATCACTGGTGACTTCTGATGGAAAGTTTTGAATAGCTGCTGCTCTGTTCTTACAGACATTTGAATTTCTCTTAACTCTGCTCAAGCATGTATTTTGCATCTGCGTTTATGTGATCCTTTACAGTTAACAAGATTGCTTGTGCTTAAAATTAAGTGTACATGTAATAGCATTAATGTCCAATGTTGATAAATGAAAACTGTTGCTCCCTTTTGAATCTTTTCAGAAAGTTTGTTTCCTAGTGCTTGAAGAGAGCCTTCCCATGACATGCCAGCTGTTTCTGCATGAAAACATTGTTACTCTAGAAATTGTGATTGAAATGTTAATGTCTGTTGCTAAATATTTGTCTTAAAGCTATAAAACATGTCTCTTACTAAACACTGTCACCTTCTCAAAAAGCTCATCAGAGAGTCTAGTTTTCTGAGTGTGATGCCTGTTTTGTAACCTCTTAGAAAAATGCTCTCTCGCCACTTGGTAAGACATACATGCAGTGTTCTTGGTCTGCACAAGTGCAGCAGTTCTGAGGCATCCCCAAATCTAGTGTGCTGCAGTCTTGTGAACAGATCTGACGTTTTTTGTCCATCTGGTTATACCCTGCTTTGTTTCAGGGACTTTGGGCACAGACTGTCTCTCAGCATAGTTCATAGAACCTTTCCAGGTCACCCTCTTTCTTAAAGCTCCTTCCTTGTGGGAAATGAGTTGCATGAATTATTCTGGGTGAAAATTAAAAATGTAACTGAAAGAGGATTATTTTTTTTTTAATGAGAAACCCACCCACAGAGCTCTAAGGAAAATATAGCTATTTAGAGACAGAAAGGTTTCTTAAGGAGCTTCTGGTGTTTGAGTAGGGGATAAAATGACTGATAAAACAGCCTTGTTTCAAGAAAGCATTTAGATTTGAGCACGTGCTTAATTTTTGGTGTGGGTTTATGCTTAAAATTAAGCACCTGTTTATGTACTCTGATGGCTCCGGACACTGGTTCCATACATGAGGTTAACATAAACTAAGTGGAAAACTTCCTATAAATTCATTAATATGTGGGTAGGGCTACAAATGCTCAGCACACAAACACTGCTTGTAACTAGTTGCTATTTGGTTACGTTCTTAGGAGAGCCACAATAAGGCAGAAATTCCCTCTAATTCCAATTTTGATATTTCCACTGAATACAGTGTAAGTTTTATGTCTTTATGTTATTTTGCAATAGCTATGTGAAATATGTTGAAAAATCTTACTATATAAACAGCTAAAAGTCAGACTACTATGGAGAACAGGCAATAGGAGTGATTCAAGAAAAGAAATGTCACAATATAGCAATTTTCCAGTAAATTCATCATGTTTTTATATTCATGCCCAGCTATTAACTTACCTGCTTCTATTGATACTGCTGATAGTAGACCAAGAGCTGAATGACTGCAGGGTAACGTATGGAGCACATACTATGCCCAGGTGTGCTGTAATCTTAAAATGAATCATTAAAATGAATTCAAGACTGAGTAACTCAGCAAAGCAAAAATGGGAAACCCAGCAAGTCACAAGATTTCCATAATGAAATCTCTGAAGCAGTTTCAAAATTAGAATATTCTGAAAAACCACAATGGAGATGGAAGAAGGCTTTCTGTTACCACTTTGGCTTGATCATAGGAAATCTGAGCTGCTGTATGAAATCCATAAGATGATTTTTTTTTTTTTTTTTTTTTTTAAATTCTGTTTCAGACCTCAGCTGCCCCGAGTTTGGCATTTGGTAGATCTGGGATTTTGATAAAGGGGCCCAGCATTTGTCCTGGAGTATTTTATTAAGTCTTTAGACTTGACTTGTTCTCTCTCATTTTCTGTGGTCATTGATCCATGCAAAGCACAAGTGAGAAGTTGCTTTCCGTTTAGGTAAAATTGATAAGCATTTTGAACTGAGCAAATGTTACCTGATGGAGAAAGTAAGTTCAGGCAAGAGGCTGTGACAACACAAGCTTGGTGGGGGACAGTGGTACTGGTGGCTGGGATTGTTATCTATGATTTCTGTTTGTGAATCTGGTTTGAAGTAAACAGTAGCTTGGGGTAAACCAGAGAGGCTTATGCAGCGGGAGAAAATAAATCTTTGTCTGTCCACAGCAGGTTCCTTCAGAAGGTGTGCAAGCATAGCTGAGTTTTGACAGTGCCTCCGTGGTGTAAGTGACCATCGATCCTATTACATGTGGAGAGTAAATGTGGCCACAGGCTGCCAGGGAAGGCGTGTGATGAGAGCCCCCATTCTAGAAAAATGAGTCAGCAGAACAGGAGGTAGATGGTGACTCTCTCTCAAGCAGGAGTGGAAGGTCTTTATCACAAGTTTAGTGAACCCTGGAAGACCCACGTCTGATGTGTTGTAAAAACCTGATTGCCACCAGAAGGACTGTAGTTTAGTGGTTTTGTGTATTGTTTACACACGATTTCACCCATCTTCGTTTTGGGACTTTGGTTGAGGGGATGATCTGCCTCACATGAGTTTGCTTGCTCCCAATGGAAACACCTTCCCTTCAGCACCAAAGCTTTTGCTTTTGTTTTCATTCTGTGCACTTTTTGATTGAATAGTCATCAGAGAACGATTGCTAGGGTGATTTTTAAATTTATTTCTTTATTTTAAACTTACTGCGAGGATTGTTCTGAGCATTTGCTATGTTGTAATGCTGTATACTTAATATCTTTTCCTTGCAGTTTTGTGGAATTTCTAATAGGTTAGCTTCTCTCTCTGTTTTTTGCAAAAAGGCTGAAATGCTGTTAGAGACTGGATGAATATTTGTGTCTATCTCTCCCCTTACCACACACACACACCCGCCCCTCTGCAGGCTGCCCTGCCAGAGCCCCTCCTCTGGCTGGACGAGGGGAGTTGAAAGAGTGAGCTCCTGCTTTGTGAAGGAAATTTTCTTTTGCTGGCTTGCTCAGAGGTGCCTTTGAGAGGAGAACTGATGTGGTTTTGTTAACTTCTGGGCCGAGGAGGTGATTTCGATGGCCATGGGGCTGCACGCCATCATTTTACTCTGTGCTGTTGTGGCAGGAGCTTCAGAGAGTAAGTAGAACATACTTTTTCCTCTGCTAAGATTGATCTCTCTCAATGCAAAATACTTCTGTTAAGGAGTGATCTCACTAGCAAAACTTCTGAGATGCTGTAAATTATTATAGCTTGTAGGTTTGCAGTAATTCTTGTAGCAGCTTTGTCTTGATTTTCAATACCATGTAGCAATTTGCTTTACTGAGCTCTCTGGGTGGTACTGGGCAGGTGGGAGGGCTCCCACCTATAAAGGCGTGCAGTTAAATAGCGCATCTTCCTTCAGCATTACTGGGGAAAGCAACAGAAACATTGAGATTGTGCCAGTCAATTCATTGTCTCACCTGAAAATAGCATGTTGGTACTGTCTCCTAAAATTGTGCTCACTGTGGTATTTGGCAGATGAAGGATCATGAATAGATCGTGAAATGTCAGTGATGTGGTCCTTTGTTACTCTTGTCAACTGGAAAGAAATAGGTGCATGCTGCTTCTCGAACCAAAATAAATTATGGAAGAAAATTTTAAATTTAAAAAGAACAAAGCAAAGAGCAGAAACTCTAAATTTAGGCACCTTAACAAAGTTAACAAAGTGCCTAATTGTCCAGGGTGCTCAGCCTACCGCACTGTCTGTGATAAACACGTTTAAAAATTCTGAGCACAGCATTTGGGTATCCACATGGGAGCTGAGAGTGCTCTTAAATCTGGTCCTGGAGAGGTGTACTCAGCATCTGAAAAATCTGATGCTACATAACAGATGAAGTTTGTCTTACCGTATTTATTTTAAAGTTCTTGAATAAGTTGTACTGATTTTTTCATTAAAAGCTATTAAATTAACACTACCTTTTTCCACTGTTCGAAAGAAAAGGGTGAGCTTGATAGCCCTTTTCTTACCTGATGCACTAGATCCTTAAGGATGATTTTTTTTCCCACAAAGAAACTGATAAGTGTATTTCTTTCTCTCCATATGCAGTGTGTTTGGAATGTTAAAATTAATGCATATGTTTTAAGTATAGATAGGCATGTTTATAAAAATTAATAGTCGAGTGATAATTTTCAAGTTACGTAACCTGGTCTCTCTATGCTAGAAAGTACTCTAGTTTTGCAGATAGCCATAGCACTAGACCAAGTCTGCTTGAAAACAGCATGTTATTCATACTTTTTAAAGGTAAAATCTGAAGTTCCATACAGAGAATTAATTCTGCAAAATAAAAAGGAGCATTTGTTGGAAGGAAAATATAAATGTGGGGGTAAGATCTTTTAAAGAAAAATGTAATTCTACTCTCCAGAAAATTAAATTTTAACTTGGGAATAAAAATTGAGTGAGTCCTGAAGAAACAAACACTTTCTTATTTTTGTTGCAAAGCTGTGAATTCCCTTCTTTCTTCCTACCAATAATTTTCACATTTTAAAAAAAGGCATAAAGAGAAGGGAAAATATGGTTCCAATAAATAATATTAATGGGGGTTTCTAAATGTTGTAGTTTGACAAGAGCATTTCCTTCAGGCATATAGCATATATAAAACATCCATAAGTACAGAATCGGAATAAAGAGTCTTTTAACTTCTGTCTCCAGTGGGAAACAAAGCTGAGCAACACAGAGATGTTAGTTAACGCTTAACAGGGAGGTTCTTTAGCATATAGCATAGCATAGAGGTTGGGGACGATTATACTTAGTACTGAACTTCATAAGGGAGTTATTTTTAAGAAATATTTATCAATAATGGCAAGTTAGGGCTGAGTGCTTTTAGTACTAATTAAATCACGTAATACGTGATTTATTAATAAAGTAGGATTTTCTTTCACTGTGGTGCATACAAGTGCCTTATATTGAAGTGCAGCAGGATCACATATTTGATTTTGGGTGTTCCTCATCTATCACTGCAGTGCGTATGAGCAGCTGGGATCTGACTGATTTTGCCATTAGCAAGTTCCCATCAGTACCTAGGACTTGGGATAACTTGTTGAGTTGAGTGCTGGGGAGTGTTAGCAGTACAGAATGTGTTCATCATGGGGCTTCTCTCTCAAAACTCCTGTAAATTAAGCTCAAGTGTATCACAGAAGTTCTCAAGAAATTGGGGCCAGTAGGCCAGTCTTCAACATAGTACCTGTGTATTTACCAGAGGTGAAAGAAATCTGCAGTGTTTCATGTGCTGAAGCATGATTTCTATCAGTCTAGCCCTTTGAGCACCCAGTCATCATGCTTGTAGAGACAATCACAGTGATGCACAGGAAATAGATAAACTAAAATTTTCGCTGTTGCTTAACTTCTCTATGAGACAGATTTTTTCTTCCAGTTCATCATGGACTTTTATGTTGTCTAGCAGTGCTTGCAATAACTGATGAATGTAATTCTGCCAGGCTTATTTAAGGTCATTCAGCATCAGAGCATTAGCGTGAGTCTTACTAGTTTACTGTGCAGATGTGCATGCACAGAGTGAAGAGAAGGAATGGAGGCTCTGTATGTAGCAGCCCAAGTGTTTTCCCTGTTCGTGCTGATGTGAATCTGAAGCAATTCCATCTGTGTGGTTTAAGTGTGTTCTGCACCCCCTTGAATTCACTGCCCTCACAGTCAAAGTCTGAATGAAAGTCATATTAGAGGACAGGCTCTCCAGTATTAAAGGATGTCTTAAGCAATTGCCACCTTTGAGTTGTGATGTTTAAGTGTTCCTTAGTGTGCTGGTGCTGGAAAAGTTTTGCTTGGGCAGTAAAGCTTGCTCTTGTTCTGCTTTAAACGATACTTACGATTTCTTGAATGGCCATGTGCAATAAAAATCTTAGCTAAGTGGAAATTTTCCCTACTTGCAGTAAAGTTAAAAGCCTACGAATGTAAAAACGTGTGGTGTATAAAATGTGTATTTCTTTCTTGGATTAAGAACCTCTTTTTTAATTTGCTTGGCAATCCATGGTATTGTTGCATTTCCATACCTACCGTAATAAATACACTCAGGTATGTCATTCCTTTATGTATGTGCTTGTGTGGTACAGATGTGGAGAAAGGAGCAAGAGCAGTCTTGTTCCTTCATACTTGGTAGCAAAACTCTCACGTATTTTTTTTTTTTTTTTGAGGGCCATGTTTTGGTTTTAGTTATTTCATGGTAATTGAAAAGCAGAAGGTCTGTCCTGAGCTGCACACAAATTTTCAGTGCTTTTCTATTATCTTACTTGTCATTGCAGGATCCTTGGAGAGTTTAAGTTACGCAGTTTCCTGTTTCGCGGAGTGTGTAGGTGAGTAAAACAAGACTGTATTCAGGCCTTGTATGTGATAAGGAAGGAGGGATTTGAAAAATTCCTTCTCTTCATCAAGGATGTTGTGTTCTCAGAAGAATGATACTTGTCTGGGTGATCAGCGTTCGTGGAAATAGCAGAGAAGTTCCCCTAAGCTTCACCAGACTCAGACCTGCCTGAAGTTTGCATTCTGTGAACTCAGAAAACTCATAGACATTAGAGCTAAGCGAACTACTAAACCCATGCAGGGCAAGACCCAGCCATATATGAGCGTCTTTTTTTTCCAGTACCCACTGTTAACTCCTTTAATACTGAAACAGGCCTTAAGAAAGACTTCTCCTTCAGTAAGCAGGCACAAAGCTTACATTCTGTAAAGGAGAAATGGATGGGAAGACAGGATATTGAATTGACCTGGAAAGGTTTGGTTGGCTTGAAGTGTAGTTTGTAACTTACGCTTCCAATTTACATTGCCAGCAGGTACTTGAATGTGCAAAAGTGCTTTTCAGCGTAAGAGCAAGGGGAGCTCATGGACGCAAGGAGATCTTTCGCTGGTCTCTTGGCTACCTACTCAGACAGTGCAGCTTAGAGACCCTTCATTTGTTCAACATTGCTTCATTTCTGTGTGCCTTTGTCAGTGAAAGTGCTCAAGTGTTGTAGTGCCACTGTGAGGTAGAGAAAAAGAAGCTCTGTATTATGGGAGCTACAGAGGTCATTTTTTCCAGGTGGTATCATCTTCATCTGAGGGAAGGGAGAGTGTTTTCTTTGAATTTTCCCTCTTCTGCACTTCAGTGGTCCCAGTTGAGGTTGTACCATGTCGTCTTATCTTTTAGGGACACCGTATTGGTTACATCGTTCTCATCCTTTATAGTTAATTCTCATGACCTGGCCTAGAAGAGAATCTCCTTTGATTAGAGGAATACAGAGACCATGTAGCACACGATTGTATCTGACATTATATTCAGTAGAAGACAGTGCTACCCATGGACACTTGCCAGGTCGTAACAACGTCTTCATACAAATACAAATAATCATTATCTTCCCATGCATTCTTTTCCTTAGCCTGGATCTTTTCAGGCAGGCTTTCAGAACCACAGTTCTTTACTTAAAAACTATGTCATTTAGTTTGTCTGCATGTGTGTAGCTCACAGCGTGGGCATGAAAAGCACTGAATGCATCAGCAGGTCTTTTTCATCTTGCTGTTGCAAAAGTCCTGCTTTGCTGCTCTCTGAAAGGTGTGCAAAGACTATCACGCCATAAATGCGTTGACTTCCTTTTCTGCTCTTGGAAATCAGATTCCTGCCTCGGTGGAAATTGTGAGGCCATCTGCATAGGAGAAAGCAGAATTCTTTTCACCATCCATACTGGAGCTGTCACTAGCATGCAGGGTGCTTTCAGAAACCCAGTTCTTCCAATTGCAAGTCCAAATGGGAAAGGAACGTTCTGAATGAATATCTGTCCCTTTGTTTAGCTGATTTCAGTGGCCAAAAGATTAAAAAGTAGGGAAAAAAATAGGGGTAGGGGTAAGCCTAGTAGACTAAAAAAGCATTTTTTTGGTTTTTTTCCTAGGACACAGTGCATCGTACTTCCCCAAAAGAGCTAGGTACAGCTATAAGTATTCAGCCGTCACCAACACGTTTCTGCAGGGAGGCATTTACAAAAGCAGTGGCATCTCTCTGGAGAGCACAGTGATCATTGAGGTATTGGGGAATTGCCAGATGGTTTTGAAAGTGAGTATTGTCATAATCGTCTGAGTGATTGGGATGAGCTGATGTGGAACTGTATCTTTCTTTAGGATTACTGCTACGTTTAAAACATTTGTTTTTCTTGTAATTAAAAGCCAGTTCAATTCTGAACCTTATAATTAGAGTTGCAGAATTGCTTTGATGTGACACGGCTTCAAATTAGGTATTCGCCCGTTTTAAACGGCAGATTAAACAAACCATTGTTTTCTGTCCTAAGTGACATTACAGTTTCACAGTTTTTTCACATGAAGTGTGGAACTGGAGATTAAGCTAGTCCCTTTGAAAGAAATTTGGTTTATTTTTAAGCACTTTCATATCTGCAGCAGTAATTTAAAAATGGCAAGCATTTTAAAGAAAACTTGAGAAACTTGTATGATGTGCTGGATTGGTGCCATTCCTAGCCCAGTGTAAAATTCAGTCTTGTAACACTCCGTTGATCTCGACAGGAGATCTCTCTCTCAGTGACAAGAGCAACAGACTAGTTTCAAATTACAGACCTTTTCCTGGGATGAGCCCTGCGGTAGGCCAGTTTGAGAACTACAGTGCTTTAGCAGGGGGAGCATGAAAAATAAACTTCTCTCATCTGCGTTGTTTTTCCTTCAGGTTAACAGAGGGGATAATTCATGGGTTCTACGGGGGGTTGACATGTGTGTACTATATACACATATACATGAGGCCAACAAAGAATAGGATAGTTATCCCTGTCCTAACATGGCCATATGGATAAAATTAACTGGTCAGTGGTCCTGTGATTTTACATGAAAGATGAGAATTTCGGTACTGTCTTCTGCCTTGCAACATCAGTGGCTGGATTCCCCAACTTCTAGCTCTTTATCTTAATTTATGGCCTCCTAAAATAGGCAAAACAATGTGTAGTTGAATGCTTGTCTTTGTAAAAAAGTAGAAGATACTAAGAAAAAAAAAATCACTAACAGTTGCAGTCTATGCTGTACTTAAAATGGGACAGAGTGCCACTGTTTTTCATTTACCATTTGAGAACAGTGCTTCCTTACCACAGCCAGCCAAATTGCAAGTACTTTAGGAAATTTCATAATGAACTTAAGTATGCATTTTCTCCTCTGAATTCAGTAGAAGCAAGCTATAAAATGGCTACTGAATACTGAGAACTTTACCTGGTATAGTCTCAAGAGTCAACTGAGACGGGTAGTCATTTTGCTTCTCAACTGGGTGTAGAAAGGACTTATGTTTATGCAGGCTCCTACTTTACCCCAGACTAGATGATTGCTTCTACTAGAGATATAGTAGATTGCTTCTACTAGGGATATAATAGTGCTGTATAAAATGATTTTAATAGTGAGTGAAACTTCTTTGTAGAAGAAATTTCTGTAAACCATCTCAGATGTGCAACCTGAAGATATGGCTATTCTGGTTGTGTTGCTTGCAGTGATGAGCCTTTTTTCATTGTCTGTGACATTCTATGTAGATATCCTTATGTGACAAAGTCCACAAGTTCCTGTTGACAGTGATATTTGTTGCTCTATAATCTTTGCTCCTAGGTGCAAGATGTACAGATTAAGAAAAATCTTGCATCCACAGAGGAGCCTCTGAAGGAAATGGACAGTCTAAGGTAGAAAAACTAATTTGGTCTAGTTCTTGGGTTTTTTTTGAAGCTATATGGCTTAGCAGCTGTTGACTGGACATTGTTCACACTGTTTCATACTGTGTTTAGTATTAGTTGGGTTTGTTGGTGTGTTTTTTTTTGTTTGTTTTTTTTTTTTTTTTTGAAAAAGCAAGGATCACAATAAGAGCACCCTTAGCAAATTGAGAGGCATTTGGTCCAAAAAGGTTTTTTTTGAACCTAATTTTAATTCCTTTGTATATAAAAACATTTGGAGAGTAGACAAACTTATTCTGGGTACAAATAACCAGGCCTCTAGCTGGCTGTCTCACTAGTTCTCTAAATTGCAGTTGTTACTTGTACAGACTCTTGAGTTTTGAAGTACATTTCGAAAGTTCTTGGTTTGGAGGATTCTCACCATGAAAAACATTGTGGTTTTTTTTTATTCCAGGATATTTAAACTGCATTTATTCGTCTAATGTCATTTTCTTCCTTTTATGTTTTTGTTTTTAGTAGGTCATTCATAACGTATGTCAGTGTGTTTCCCTCTGACTTGCAAAGGTATAGACTCTAGTGAAGATGCCTATACAAAAAGGTCTCTTCAAACTGTGGAGGCCTGGTATTTTCCCAGAGAGCTGATGCTTCTTGTGTTGTCAAAAAAACTCCGTTCTGTTGTCTGGTTAAGCTCAGCGTTGTAATCTATCTCTTTGTCCTGCCACTTGGATTGTCAGCCTTTAAATGGCACTGAGAACTGAGGTAATTGACTCAATTCAAAGGGTCAAAAAGAGCAAGTTTGGAGTAAATGCATCAATTTTTATATTCATCAGGAAGAGCTTTGTGTTCCACAGTACGGGTAGTGGTATGGGAGTTCAAACCAGAGTACAGGCACATCATCTTCTGTGAAGTTATTTGTAGGATTTTCATAGGGGTAAAAGCAGTTGTGTCTTGTTCTTTGCAGAGAAGCCAAAAAAATAGAAGTAGTAAAGAAAGCATTCAGTGAAGCTTGGCTATTGAAAATAATTATTCAGACGAGTGAACCTTATTAGCATTTGCCTCAGCCTATTGTGAATATACAGTGGTCTAGCTTGTCCTCTGAACATGCATGTAATTTCCACAGATAGCAGCAAAAGCATCTGCAGTTGCCTAGCAGTTCAGAAAACCTTATCCCATGTGCACAGTCTCTTCTCCTGGAAAGACTTTATCCGGGTGTTGATGCATTAAAAGTTTTTCTCTTACGTTGTCTTTGTGACCCAGTTGATTAGACAAACAGCTAGTTCCAGAGTTAATGTGCAGATGAACTGTGTATTGCCTTGTACGGGAGCTGACCATTGGACTACTGTAGAATTCTTCTTTTGGATGGCTCTTTTTTTCCCCATTTAGAGGGAAAATATATGATTCAAGTGCATTATATTTGGAGTGAAAATCAATGTTAAAAAGTAATCTGTTGGCAAAGTAGAAAACACCGTACTCTCAATCTTGGATAGCAAAAGAAATCAGGGAGTGGACTGACAACAGAGATGGGGGGATAACTTTGGGATAGCGCCCAAGTACGTACACCTAGTGGAGCAGGAAGATACAGGTTGATTGGAAAGCAGTTTTTCTTGTGTGTATCACAGCTGAAGAGGAATGATAAAGAGTACATGCAGTTACTTTGCAATTGAGATACTTACAAATGATAAAGGCACCCTGAATTGTAAAATGGAATTTCTGTTGTATATTAAACAAGAATCATTGCCACTAAGTAGAATTACTTGTAAAGAATGTATCAGGAGTTGGCTTTATTAAGCATTACAGTTATGTTGAAGATGCTGTGATTATCTTGATAGGGTTTTTGTTTTGTTTTAAGGGCTCTTAGCATCAGGGTGAATTCATGAAGAATAGAGGCATGCTATAAAGAGTGGAGACACAGAATAAGACAGATCCATTGTGGAGGAACAGCTCTGTTCAAAAAATCTCAGTCTAATGTCAAAAGCTGACTTGCAGCCACCATTTGAAAAAAGCAACTATAAACTATTTTATTGCAGGGAAGTACTAGAACAGCATCCTCTTCATTTTTCTTTCCATGATGGGAAAGTTCTGAAGCTCTGTCCTGTGAGGAATGAACAGACCTGGGCACTGAACATAAAGCGAGGCATTCTCAGTCTCCTGCAGACGTCGCAAGCATCCACTGCTAGTGCAGTCGTTGAAGAGGTGAGATGATTGGTAGAGTAATGCTCTAGGGTGGCTGGTAGCCCTTGTACACATTGAGTCTATTTGTAAATAACTAAAGGCTTTTGCCACTTGTGGCTGGTGAGCGGCTGGTGGTGGTCGTCTGATTGCTTTTTGTAGTGAATGTTATGTAATTATCTAAAATTTGCATTCTTGTTTAGGGTTGGAATCCACTGCTTGATTACCTGAGGTAAAGCTGTGTATGGCAGAGTTCTCTGAGCAGTTGTAACATCAGGACTTGTGCTTTACCAGTTTTCTGGGAAAAAATTCAATATTTGTTAATCATGATTATTCATCATGACTTGTTTCATTAATTTCAGGAGGCTTTAGGAACAGGCTTCTCAGAACTCTTTGCAATTTTTTTTTCAGTACTTGAGCTCAAGTTCTGCAGTGTTACACTGCAATAATATTCCAGAGTACCCCACTGTTGCCTGTGTGTTTGCATGAGTGCAGGTGAGATACCTCAATGGCTGCACGTCTTCTGTTGTGAAGAGCAGTCTCTAGACTGACCTTCAGCATGATGTGCACTACCCTCACTCTCGTGCTATTTCTACATATCAGTGCTTAAATAGATGTTCTGCAATAAGGCTTGGGACACCCGTATGTAATTACATTTCTTCTGAGTAGAAATGCTCTCTGAATGAATGCTTCCCTGCAAACCCACAAAATCTTAAATGAAAAAGCGTACGTCTGTAAATGATCTGATTCAGAATAACACCATGAAGTTAAACAAATCAACAAACCCTGGCTATTAATAAAGTTTGACCAAGGTCTTTAAAATGATTTGCCTTTCCGTGGCTTTTGTGGTGAAACCAGTGTCCTGCAAGGGAGATTTTAGGTCTCTGTTGCATTGTTATTACAACAAAGCGATTATTAAAATTAATTGTAGTAGCCCATAATACTGGCTTGTATATGTCTGTATGTGTGATTCAACACTGTACGTTTGTTACTAGGTGGATGTTCTGGGAATATGCCCAACCAGGTATCAGCGAAAAGGTCCTATTCTTATGAAGACAAGGGACTTAAACCTCTGCTCTCATCGGTATTCTGGCTTTACCTCTGTGCAGTCTGTTGTTCTTCCTCATGTGCCAGTAAGTGTTGGGAAATAACGCTGATTCTTCCACAGGACCTTTAATTTCTTTGAAGAGTCAAAATGTAAATGAAAACATTTTTGAATAGTCATTTATGCTCAATTATATTTGTGTCTGCCCAAACTTGAATCCTTAGCAAAGAAATGATGAATATTGTTGTCCCTGTAATGCCTGTTATTCACAGAATTTGTTTTTAATGCAAATTTGCATTGTAGTTGATGAACTTTGTATAAATGCAGGAGGTTGTTAGGCGCCTGGATTAAACTCTGTCATTAAAATATGTTATAGTGGTAAGCTGAAAGTAGAGAATGAAAGAGAGGAATAGAGATATGTGGATAAGAAAAATACATTATGCAAAGAAAGCTGTTATTTGCAGAAAATTTTGGAAAGATGGAAGCTTTTCTAAAAACCAGACGCACAGCTTTCTACTGTTCATGGCAAATACAGTCAATTTTTGTATCTTGTGCCATTTTTATTAGGTGCATATTACTTGTTTCTTGTATTGTACTAGGTAGTCGTAATTTACCGGCCTTTTGCTTTTCTCAACTCTGCTGACCAAAAATGTCTGCTTAACACTGATGTTTTGTGAACTGAAACGAATTGAGACCATTTGGCACTGAAAGTTAGCAGTTGCATTTCATTGATGGAAAAATTAGACTGGAAATAAAGAGCATATTAACCTCCACAGGCTGACCTCTGTCAAAGGTCTAGACAAGAGACTTCACACTGTATCACAGAACTGGAATTCTGTGTGAAGTTGGGAGAGAAAGGATTTGGCAGGCTGACATAGATCATCAAGACTTTACCTGAAGTATCTGTTCTTCTCAGTCTGAGCAGCGGATCCTGTCCTCCAAACTGGAATGTGTTCAGAGCATTAAGGATGGAGTCCTGTCAGAGGCCAAATGTACCGAGTCCAACCTCATTACACTGTTCTCTCAGAAGGGCAATGGGGCAAAGACACAGACACAGTCTTCACTGAAACTCTTCCAAGTGGAAACAGAGACACTGGACAACAAAGGTAGCATGGATGTTTCTGCTAAAATAAATTTACTTTATTTCCTAGAAGAATCTTGGGACTGTGTCTTGCCTGTGAAAACTCTTTGCACCTGATATTTCCTTTAATATATTAAAGTGGATGTTTTTACAGGCAGGGCTACTGAGAGCTGTCACTTCTTTGGGACTTTAGGACCTGCTATAAGAAAGCTGGGTGGGTCTCCAAAAGTGATTTCCGTAATGGCCAAGTCTTTTTTACCTCCTTTATATACCTAACCCCCTTGTACGCAGAGCATCAGCCTTCTGGTGTCTATGGACAATTCCTAGTGTGTGTACAAACGGAGCCTAAATAATTGCAAATCCTAATGGAACTAAGGATGTGCCATGTCAGAGAACAGTTTAAATTTTTGCTGCATCTTTGCTCTGTGGACTGTTCCTTAGGAGAATGATTTTACTGAAGTCAATGGGAGGCTTGCCTGAGGAAAGATTTTAAAGTTGACCTCTAAATGTTGAGAAACACTTTGTATTATTTTTTTTTTGTCTGCTTCTAAATAATGTTGTTTTTTTTAAAAGAAAAATCCAAATTTCCAGGACACTTTTTGTTTATAGTTATGCTGACATATGATGACAAGATTCTTCCTCAAGAACAGGTTAAGAGCTGAGACATTTATTTTTCTTGACACCTAGATGTTCTGTTGAGTTTTTGGGACGTTGAAGTGTGGGGCTGAATGAATGATTAGATGAAATTTGAAAGGGTGATGAATGTAAAGTAGCAGGGCCATTGTAAGAGGCATATTGATGGAAAGCATGACTTTTTTATGCGTGTCGTCTTTGTTTTGTTTCTCTGACTCTTTATTTCAGGTCACACTAGTCTTTAGGCCTTTATTCTGTTGTGTTCTTAAATTCAACTTGACTGCAGGCATTCATATTCATCCTTTGGCTTTACTGAGTCTGGAGAGATTCTTACATGCAGAAATAAAGGGTCGGAGAGAAACTTTCCCCTAGCATTTTGGGTTAATCATAGCAAATGGCCAGCGACCACCAGATATCTGATTTTTCCTTATGTCTCTCCAGTGGACTCCAAGGATCTGTATGTGACCAGCATGCTCTATGAAAAGGAAAAAACTGAGAGGGAAGTAACTGGAGGGGAAGTGACTGAACTGGTGTGGAAGCTTTGCTTGGCACATAGTGCAAGTTTTGAGGTAAGCTTTTACAAAGAACCTCCATTTCCTTGTAAAGCCCTTTGTGGTCTGAGAGTTCTCCTACACAGATAAGAGGTGACTAGAAGGGCAGCAATTTTGAAATACTGAAGTCTTACATTGCTTTGGGAATTTTAGAATTATAGAAAGATAAAATGTTTTGAAGTGTCATTTTCCTATATAAACAATAAATCAAACTGAAAAGAAGAGTCAAAATGTCATACGGCCCCTGAATATTTGGCAAGAGCAATTTTGAACTGTATTCTAAATGAACCTGAAAGAAAATGTTCCTAAAGTTCTTTTGCCATGGAAAAATAAACAAAAAAAAGTGTCTGGTTTGGGTTATCGCTGATAGTTTTGATGCCTAATTCTAAAAACTCTTATCTACATCTTTAGTATGGGATACTACTCCTGGTAGTGCTGTTGTTTCCATGTTTGTTGGAGTTCCGCAGTCCTTCTCCTGTTCCCTCATCCCCTCAAAATAGTTTGCACAGGAAACCCTTGCCTCTGGATCTTAGCTAATTAGTTCCACATGCTTTTGATGAATTCTAGTAAAAACCATCATGTTTTCTGGGGATGCTGCTTGGGTCCAGAGGGGATCTCTTCTCACCTAAACCATTTTAATTGGTGGATGCTGCTAACATAGGCTGGAATATTCTGGTCATGTGGAACATGCAGTGGCTTAATTTTTTTCTATGATGACCATCATTCTAGGTGAGGGTCTGCCTGTCTTTGTAGGACACTCAAGTCTTGTAATTTTTGTTGTTACGGGCAGCAACTGGATCAGTTAGCATTTGTCACTGTCTTTGAAATTAAGATCCCTATCTTCTGTGAAATTCAGAGATTGTGAAGAACACCTGCTATATGCAATACAGAAAGATCAACAGATGATGGTGCATAATCATTGCTGACCTGAGATGAACTTAGGGCGGTGACCTAAAAGAGAGGGCACTTCATATCCCGTTATCCTTCAGATGCAGTGGTTCTTGCTAGTAATTAAGTTCCTATATGGGACAATGGGGAAAAAAATGTAAATTTAGAAATAGAATAACACACTTCTGTGTTCTAAGTCAGTCATGTCAGGATTTACTAGAAAACAAGTATGGGCTAATGGGGAAAGCACTAAACTGGACCTTGGTGCGTCCATCAATTTGCCACTGATGAGGTTAGTCAGATCATTCCTGATACAGTCCCTGTCCTCTGATGTTCTTGTCTTGTTAGATTGTTCATGCTTTGGAACAAGGCAATGGGGCTGTGATCTCTCTGGTAAATGCATGGAGGTACAAGTGGTGTTAACAAAAAACTTCAGACCTAGCTTAGGAGAAGGCACTTGCCCTTCCTTTGTCCAGGTTAAGTCCCATGTCAAAGAACAAAAGGTCTGACTATCTGTTCACTGGGGGGGAAACAGATACTGGGGGAGTACTTTATGGGGACTGGAGAAGTGCACTGCTGGATTACAGCTCTGCAGGGCCAGTGGTACCTCTTTAGAAATTAATATGCTATGTATATTCATGTTTCTCTTAGCTTTAGGTGTGATTAATGAGCACAAGTAGATGTTTGTGTAATGTGGTGTGAGACTTGAGGCAAAGGCACAGGGTGGAGAAGGATCACAGTCACAACTGAAGTGGGCAACTTCAGTCCGCTAATATAAATCACAACCCTGGCAGTTACTCCCATCCTATTAAATGGTGATCATAGTCTGAACTGGTATCACAGCCTGCCAAAGACCTCAGGACAGGGCTGAGGAGAAAGCAGCAGGTGGTCTTTCTGAGTGGTGGTATATAGGATAGGTTTCTTTCTCAAAGTTAAAAGCAAGTCTGCTGTCTTTTTTAGCTGCACATTAGGGAGATTGGGGCTATAGAGAGCTAACAGAGCCATAAACATAATGGTTCTTGCTAATGTAAAATAAGAGCAGCCTCTTTGGTTATGATAACGCTTAATTCTATGTGGCTGTCATTGTAACAGCAGTATGCAATGGCATTTAGGAACAGACTAGAGAGCTACATACTGTTTGCAAAATGTTGAAAAAAGAAATTACTGCAGTGGACCTGAGAAACTTTCTCTAAATCCTACCTTCTTTTGAACATCCATAATTCAGTGTCTTTGAAAGAATGGTCGACGATTTTTCCCAGTAACAGTGGGATGTCACTTCAGTCTCTAAAGAGGCCCACTGGCTTCATGTGTGGGAAATTTGTTTTGTAAATTACTGAGATTAGCACAAGCGGCTGCTGTCCGCGCCACTGCCTAAAAAAGAGGTGAATTATTCATCATATGTCTATCCCAGCACAGGGTTCGATTGGTTGTCAGCCATTTTCACCGTTTCAGGGTGTTCCTTCTGTGTGACAAGACATTTCAAAGGGGATCTTTATTATCCCTCATTCCAACTGATAAAATGTCCTTTGGGCCAGGAAAGAAGTTATGGGAATGCCCACAGCGTTGCTTGGGAGACAGCCCCACTGTTACGCATGTATAGCTTGTTTGTCCCCTTATTGTTTGACTCTGAATGAGGTGAGATTATGCTTTTCTTTCAGGACACAAAACCAAGAATAAATGGAAGGGAAAATCCCCAGCTCCAGGGAAAACAGTGGAGGGATGAGAAAGTGGGGGTGGAGACTGTGTCATTTCCAAGGAAGCAAAGTTGTTGTTTAATTTTTTAATGCTATTATGAGACAATATTGAATTTCAATGTGGATGTAGATCAGCTAATGGACCATTAAGTGAACAAGCTGCATACTGACAAAGAATGGGCAAAGGGATGGGGAAGAGGGAGCCTCGCTTGAGAGAGTCTTGAAGGAAGCCTGTCACACAGCTTCTGCTGGGGGCTGCATTTACATTTGGCTGTCTGGATTTTGATGCTGGATTGGTAGCTCTGGTGAATGTGTCTGTGTATGTATGTATGCAGTGTGGGCAAGAGTTATGTCAGATTCACTCTGCCCAACTCCTGCACCCCAATCTGACCCAAAAGAGTTTACCTTTAGGGCATGGTCTCACCATTTGTTTTTTTTCTCATAAGGCATTCTAATTGCTGGTTACTACCTAGTCGAGTGTTTGGATTTGCATTTTTCTAACTTGTGGGTGTAGGGAGTATAACAATATTTCCCACGTAAGGAAGATGTTCTGATTATCAAGATGAGTGAAGATACTGTAGTTACATGGATGATTTTGTTTTTTTGAAATTCAACTGTTCTTTTTCTGTATGACTATAAAAATAACAACTTTACTAGGAACAGAAGTCTTTGCTTTGAATTGGAAGGCCTTAGAAGATAGCATTGGGAATGGCCTGTTAGGTAACTTTAACCTGGTCCGTGACTAGGCACAATTACATCCTTCCTGAAATTGAGGTTGAAATAAGGTTCACTGTCAAGGTAGGAAACCAAATAAGAAAGAACTGATGAGGATCAGAAGGAAATTAAGTTATGCCATGGCAGGGAGAGAATAACCGCAGCTGTTCAACCAGTAGACTTTAGGGAGAAGAATATGTCACCTCCATCTGATTTCACGCTTGGCTTTCAATTTGAGGAAATCACTTGTTCTTTAACATAGGTATAGTTGAAAAAAGAAATCAGACAGCTGAAAACCGGAGGTTCCATACAGAAGAGACAGCTACGTAATTCCAAAGACATATACTAAATTTACTGGAGAGGACTTTCATTGAGAACCTAAATTAGTAGGCAGAAACAACAGTGTTCATTGAACACATTTTCAAAGCAACCTCCCCTGTGATGACATGGCTTATACTTGGCAGCAAATAAGGTGTCGAGCTTTCAAAGGGTGCTTGTATATATCATAAATAGAAACACTTTTATTGGGAAGCATTTTACTACTTTATCTTCCAATCTAAACTATACCATGTTTACACTTGCAGAGGATTTTTTTTTTTTAAATAGAGCTACAGTGTGTCTGCAGATGGAAGGAAAAGCAAACTTCTATGTAAAATAAAAGCCAGGCTTCCTTATGTTTCATTTAGGACTGGGAATGGGAGCCAAATTTGCATGTAGTTTGTTATTACGATACAACAAATAGAGGCATTTACAGTGAGGTTATTGTTTATTTGACAGCTCAATTTCAATGCAACCTACTGTAAAAAATAAAAACAGCCCACCTGACCAGACAGTTCCTTCTAAAGCTTTATTATTAGGAAGTAAAAATAGCCGTTTCTCTGTGAAATTTTGCACTGAGTTATTAGACAGGAGCTTGTCTAGTCAGCAGGTGTGAAGTAGAATGAAGTCATTCTACAGTCTAAAATTATATCACCTGGAAATATATCAGTCTGGAAACTTTACCTTGAACTGTGCTGTGGCCTCCAGCTGATGAACCACCTGAGCTCATCAGATGTTGCACAGACAGCTCCTTGTGATAGTATCTGTGAGGCTCCCCAGCTCACCTAATCTGCTGCCCATAGTGTATTTGCTTGTGTAAAAATGTGGATAAGGCCTGCGTTTTGCAAATCCTTTTGAAGAACTTCATTAAATACAGTTCTCTGAATATTTTATAGGCCATGAAATGTAATCTATTTCACTAGCTCCATAGTCTTCAGTGGTATGGTATGGAACGGAATACATGTAGATCTAACTGAATTTTAGCTATGGAATTATAAATGTTATTGGAATTAATACCTAGATAGGGCTTCGTGTATGAGAATAAATTTCAATTTGATGAAATTAATATACCATGGCTAAAAAGAAAAGAAGCTACGAAAGAACAAAACCATAAATAATGTTTGTATTGGATCTAACAAATTATTCCCTCAGCCTATCAAACAACATGGTAAGAAATTACTCCATCTTCTTACTGAAAGCTTCTTTTACTGGAAATGTCTTGGCAATCTTGAATTAAAATCAAATGCTGGCACTGAGTTATTCCAATATTTCATTGCTTTTGGAAGCAGCTCCTGGAAGGAAGGTTAGGATGTCAAAGCAGGTCTCTCCCCAGACCTTTGGAAATGTTGTTTAGTGGAATTAGACTTTGTTTGAATGATTTCTACACAAAGAAAAATGTTTTCTTTGGAACAAGAGCAGTTGTCCTACGTCTAAGTCTTTCACCTCTGAAGTGAATAACAAATTGAAGTGAATCTGTATGACGTGGACCATGATTAAAACTTGTACATTATAGAGTTAGGTTAAAGTGAACATACAAACTACTGAATTTAACATTCTGTTAATTTTTCAAGTAATGAGACCTATCTCCCTTCTTGAACTTTGGAACAGGTCTCAGAGGAAGACATCTACAGGCTATTTATCCTTTAAAATATCATTTTCCAAAAAGCTTCTACTGAGGCCAAAATAACAATGTGATGAATAGTGTATGTGCAAATGAAAACAATATGAAAAAAGGTGAAAAGATCCTCCTCTCTTAGCAGAGAATAGCCTCGGTAGGTAATACAGGGCCTGGATTGAGTAAGGATGTCACAGGAAGCTTTGTACTCCATAAAAATAGAAAGGCTTCTGTCATCTTGGTAATGTGTTTAGCTCAATTCAATATTCGATTAATTTGACTTCCAGGATCACTTTTTAGAAAATAAAAATTAGTGCTGGTAATATAATACACATCCAAAAGTACCTCAAGACAGTAGTTCCTGAAAAATACTTGTTTCAGCTGATTAGAAACTGATACTGCCACGTAAGTTAAGTGAGGGGTGGGAGTGGTGTTTTTTTAAATGTAGTCTACTACAGGTAGCTACTTCACTTAACAGAAAAGCATGGGTCTGCTCCGAATTGCTCTTAATTTCTTTCAGCCATGCACATGCAAATAAATTATTAAACATAACTATTCAGCTTCAACTGTTCAACTAGACTGAAATACTTAGGTTTTTTTAATGAAGTGACCCTAAAGTAGGTTTTCCAGTTTTGCCAACAAGAGCAAGGAGCAGCTTGTGAATGAAGTGCTAGAATTTATTTACACTGAAAAGTGTGTGTGATAATGTGCTGCAGGTAAAATAGCTACTGTATGTTGTAGCAATTCAGCTCAGCCAGGGAGAAGAGCTCTTCTGCTACTACACGTTCCACTAAGCCCATGCTTCCTGCAGAGGTAAGAGCAGTTATGCTTGGGCTTTTCCCCAGTAAAATGCAATATTTTCACACAGCTCCAGAGGTACTCAAGCAAAACCTTTACGCATTGTCCAAACCTCAGTTAAATGATCTTTATCATAAACTTAAGACTAATATGAAGTTAGCTTGACTATTGTTGCATTTTGCGTTAAGGCTATCCCGGCCGTTCTGGTCATAAATCAAGGTCTTGCTGTACAAACTCCGAGAGGATTATGGCCTTCTCTTCTGGATTGTAACCACAGTGCTGCATTTTGGTTGATTATTCATTTGTATGCTAGTGGTGTGCATAGTGGTCACTGAGCACAGTTGCTTGAGAAAGTGACTGACATCCCAAGTGAAACCCCTTCTCCTTACATGTTTGCAGCCTGAAGAGAAAAGCAAGGGAGGGAAGGAAGATAGGGACACGGGGAAGAGAGGTTTTACTCTCAGGTTACATTTTAAATCTGTGGCAATGCTGGTATAACCCAAAGTCTCTTGTCGTGCTCTGTTATGTAAAACTGGTTTCTGCACAGCTGTAATATGACATTTGTTATGCTCTCTTACAGACTGCAGACCTTTTCATGACTCTCGTGTTTGAGCTTCGACAACTTTCTCTTGAGGCCTTAAAAGCAGTATGGCAAAGATCTTCATTTAAATGCAGAGACAACTGGTAAGGTGCCTTTAGTAATTGCATTTAAAAAAAAAACGAAGGAAATCACAGAATCACAGAAACTTCAGAGTTGGAAGGGACCTCTAGAGATCATCTAGTCCAACTCCCCTGCTAAAGCAGGATTGCCTAGAGCACATCCCTCAGGACTGCATCCAGGCAGGTCTTGAAAATCTCCAGAGAAGGGGACTGCACAACCTCCCTGGGCAGCCTGTTCCAGTGCTCTGTCACCCTCACCGTAAAGAAGTTTTTCCGTGTATTTGAACGGAACTTCCTATGTTCTAACTTGTGCCCATTGCCCCTTGTCCTGTCACTGGGAACCAATGAAAAGAGTCTGGCACCGCCCTCCTTCAACCCACCCTTTAGATACTTGTATGCCATAATAAGGTCTCCCCTCAGCCTTCTCTTCTCCAGGCTAAAGAGTCCCAGCTCTCTCAGCCTTTCCTCGTAAGGGAGATGCTCCAGTCCCTCAATCATCTTAGTTGCTCTATGCTGGACCCGCTCCAGTAGTTCCCTGTCCCTCTTGAACTGGGGAGCCCAAAACTGGATGCAGTATTCCAGGTGTGGCCTCACCAGTGCAGAGTAGTAAATGTAAAAAACATTTACAAATGTTTTGTAAATATTTAAAATAGATTAATGTTTTAAATTCATGCCCAAATGTTGGATTCAAATTTGGAGCACTTTAAAGGAAGAACGTGTATTGCAGATCTTATTTATGTGGCAGAAGGATGATATTCTCTTCTCACTGAATGAACTTTGTATACAAAAGAGACTTTCCTGTCCCATGCCTATTCCCACACACAGACTTCCTGTTTCAGGAACAATGTGAACAGGAAACTTGAGTCAAGGCTTAGGTGGAAATCAGTGCTGCTGGTTTTAAGCATCTACTGCCATTTGTTATGAAAAAGCTTACCTGGATCTCTGTCTTCAGTGGCCTTAGTACTCTTCAGGGAGAGGAAACAAATGTTAGGCTGGGAGTGTGCACGTGGTGGAGCCACATCTTTCAGTAGCAGCCTGATCTCAGGATGGTTTATACCCGTCATTGAACTGCAGCTTTAAAGATCAAGGCCCCCGCTCATTTGCAGTCAGGAATAGAATCATAGAATCATTCAAGTTGGAAAAGACCCTTGGGATCATCGAGTCCAACCATCAACCCCGCTCTACAATGTTCTCCCCTACACCATATCCCCAACACCACATCTAAATGACTCTTAATCACATTCAGGGATGGTGACTCAACCACCTCCT
Source organism: Chroicocephalus ridibundus (assembly GCF_963924245.1). NCBI lineage: Eukaryota > Metazoa > Chordata > Aves > Charadriiformes > Laridae > Chroicocephalus > Chroicocephalus ridibundus. Next base: position 45,687,895 of record NC_086291.1, on the reverse strand, counting down.
TGGGCAGCCTATTCCAGTGTCTGACCACTCTTTCTGTGAAATTTTTTTTCCTAATGTCCAGCCTAAACCTACCCTGCTGCAGCTTGAACCCATTCCCTCTTGTTCTATTGCTAATTACCTGTGAGAAGGGACCAGCACCAACCTCTCTACAATGTCCTTTCAAGTAGTTGTAGAGAGTGATGAGGTCTCCCCTCAGCCTCCTCTTCCTCAAACTAAACAGTCCCAGCTCCTTCAGTTGGTCCTCATAAGATTTATTCTCCAGGCCCTTCACCAGCTCCGTTGCCCTCCTCTGCACCTTGGTATCTCTCTCGTATTGAGGTGCTCAAAACTGGAGGCAATACTCAAGGTGTGGCCTCACCAGTGCTGAGTACAGGGGGACAATCACCTCCCTCCTGCTGGTCACACTATTTCTAATACAAGCCAGGATGGCATTGGCTTTCTTGGCCACCTGGGCACACTGCTGGCTCATATTCAGGCGCTTGTCCATTAGAACCCCCAGGTCCTTTTCTGCCAGGCAGCTCTCCAGCCATGCTTCCCCAAGCCTGTAGCGATGCATGGGGTTGTTGTGGCCCAAGTGCAGGACCTGGCACTTGGCCTTGTTGAAGCACATTCCATTAGCATTGGCCCGTCGGTCCAATCTATCCAAGTCTCTTTGTAGAGCCTCCCTATCCTCATGCAGATCAACACTCCCGCTGAGCTTGGTGTCATCTGCAAACTTGCTGATGATACACTCTATGTCCTTATCAAGGTCATCAATAAAGATGTTAAACAGAAATGGTCCCAACACTAAGCCCTGAGGAACACCAGGAATAGTTCTAGTCCAATGGTTTGAGACTTTCAGAAATACTAATCCAGTATTATTAAAATCAATACAATTTTTTTCTCCCTCTGAAATCAATATTCTGAAAAGTGAAAACAAAGAAACAAGGTTTTTACTTGATTTCAGTACAAAATGTCATCAGCCTGTTTGAAATCAATCTAATGCCAGGTTTTATGTTTGTAACAATATCTTAAACTTTCCTTCATGCAAAAGGGACAAATTTTGTTTTGGCTTAGGTTCATTCTCAGATTTTGACAAACAGTCAAGTGAATATTCTTAAATATTAGAAAGTAATCTAAACTACTCTGCCACTTTCTCTATTAACTTTAGACTAATTTTACTCAGGACAAGGTTATTAACTTTAGGAGCTAAAAAGAATCCCATGCAGACTATTCTCTTACTCTGATTGCAAGTCTTTTTACCCAGTTTAGTTTAATTGTACTTTTTTCTTGTGTTATAGGCAGCCGCTAATAGATGCTCTCCCATCTTGTGCTACAGAGGCGTGTGTCGTCCTAATGAAAGAAATTATAGCTTCTGGAGAAGTCGAGGAAGACAAAGTGGAATATTTCTTCTGGTCATTTTCATTCATTCCTAAACCCACCTCAGGCATGATTGAATCTCTTGCTGTGAGTGGATGTTGTTTTTTCTTTTTTAATTATCATCAATCTATCTGACTCATAATTTTTATATTTTTATTAGTCTTTTTCACAGATTTGTACAAAACCACCTCTGTCCACGTGATTTTGGTGGTGAAACTACTGGCTATTTTAATATTGATTCCAAAAGAGGATGCAGTCCTGTTTGGTCACAGGAGCTTGATTTGCATGTGTGGGCTAGAGACTTTTTTTTTTTTTTTTTTTTTTTTAAAAAAAAAGAAAAAAAAGTGTGAACTATCTTGTGGACTCCAGAGTCTGGTTTGTGCTAATTAGTTTTGGGGTTCGTGGTCAGGTCAGTGTGAGGAGAATGATGCCGTTGCCATTGCACCCTGCTTTGGATAGAGAGCTTTATTCTGCAGTTTGGTCCGTTACAAGCTTTGTATTTAGCACCTGGAGACTTTTCAGTCCTTTGTATATGCACTGCTATTGCAGCTTTTGACATTTTTCCTTCACTAAGTTAATTGTATACAGAGTAATACAGGCTCCATTTTGCAGTCATTTTCCTTTAAAGATCTGTTGTCCTACTGGGTTTGTACACTGTAATCTATCGTGGTCTTAGAGTCTGAAGTTGGACTTGCTGTGGTTTCTTTGGGGAAGCTGCAGTGTTCTGGGTAGTAAAATCATAGATAGTCTTGTAGCTTAACTAACTCATTATTTTTTTAATTAAGTAAAATGTTATGCCTGCTTGACTTGTGTGCTAATGAACCATTGATCAGCCATGGAGAATCTTGCGGAGTGTATCACAACTTGCTGTTCCAAATCATACAGGTGCTGACCACCGTATGAAAAACAGCTCTCAGTGTTAGCAGGCTTTCCCCAACATTTGCGTGAAATAATTCATCTTGAGTTCATTTGGGCTTCACAAACATTGGTTGAAGTGGTGGGATTTTCAACAGTAACAGGCTTGCTTCAGAGGATACAGAAATTTGGAATTTGCAGGTTTATGGGACAGAAAAAACTCATTTTCATTCTAAAAATGGGTAAACTGCCCATGACTTACTGAACTGTCAGTGCTTTTTGCTAAGTACTGAGGTGGGACTGTGTTTTTTGCTAAGTATTGGGGGGAAACTGTGTACTGGTAAGGGTTTTACTATTTTAAAGGTCCTGGAAAATTGTTTAGATTTGTTTTCACACTCCTTCCTAGGCATGCAGGGCATGATTTCTCTGGAAAAGAACTGAGTTCTATATCATGTTGACACTAATTTAGCCGGTATGCTTACATATGAAGGCGGAAAAATTTTCCACTATATCTCTGCAAGATTGTCCTTTTTTGTTTATTTATTTAAATCCTTTAAGGGCTGTTTGAAAATAAGCGTTGTTGAGATTTAATTTTAATATGTAAATATTTTGATACATTTATTTTCTATGGTGTGTTACAATAATTGTGAGAATGAGTTTTCTGAAATGCCCTGTTCTTTTTGTGCTTGTTTACAGCCTTTGCTGAAGTCACCGGGAGCAAGCCAGAGCTGCTTCTTAGGAGTAACTGCTCTCTTGCATAGGTTTTGTTCATCCTATAACTCCTGTGATGGTGTACCTGCTGTGCAGAGTGTGATGTGGACTCTTGGGAAATTTTTGGGAAGAAACTGTACTGTGCAAGATTCAGAACAACTCAGCGAGGTATCCGTCATACGGAAGCATGTGATATAATGCTTCACTTTTCTATTCCCTTTATGATCTAGAACTTGTTCGATTAAAATGGCATTCGGTGGATTTCCAGAAAGCCATGAATACAAGCTTTGTAAATGAATATTCTTTGGTAGGATGGGCAGATAAAACTTTGTAATCCAACAAGTACAACCTATCATCATGGGTTTTCTTGGCTATTTAAATAAGGAAAAGCCTTGGGTCTTCTGATGAAGCAAACTTCACTCTGTTCATCAGTGTGAATAACACCCATCACTCCCCTGTAAAATGGTACATTGATGAAAGTTTCCTCTTCCTTTGTTGACTCAAATCCATGTACAGTTAGTGTTACTTGTGTTATTGCTGGGTAATAAGTTCTGCTGAGTCCCAGCATTACTGGCTGTAAGTCAGTCACAGTATTGGAGGGCTAACAGGAGAGGAAAATCGTTCTTAGTTGCTTTATGGGATCTTGAGTTAGGGGTAATCCTGTCACAGTTCTGGGGCTTTTTATCTTTAACTGACACTTGCTGCTGAAGAAATATCTTTATATCTTCTGTTTGGTGATCTACCTAAACAATTGGTTCTTCTTTATCATGCTTAGAAAATGGAGATACTGGTGACAGTGTATCAGATAGCTGTAAGAGCCCAAGAGCTAAGTTTGTCTCAGGTATTTGTGTCTGTTTAATTTTCCAGTGTGCAAGATAAACACATGGGATTTGCATTTTTCTTCATATAGTGTGAGCAATCCATTCACTTTTAATTATTAACCCATTTGTTGAAGGAATAACTTAAAACCCCAAGATTTTATGTATTGGGACCCTTGAACAAAATTTTGATAAAAAAACCCCAAAGAGATTCCATTGCTAAACTTCTTTGTCTTCCTGTTAGCCATAGAATCGTACTTTCTGTGTGTATTTTCAGTTTCTTACTATGTGCTGTGTGAAATTACCTAGTTCATTTTGGTAGAATTGGGACTTTACATGGTTTGGGGATACGTTACTCTCATTAGAAAAAAAAATGGAAAAAATGATATATCTTTTAAAGTGTGGGCTCTCCATTGGAAAGAGGCAACACTGCACTGGTGGGTGGTCTCACTGGTCTCTACTGAGCTCTTAGAAAGAAGTACTTAAAAAAATCAAAACAGCCATTTAAATTGTCAATGATGGATGTGGAGTGGGATTTTGAAGAGAAGCTTTGATTTCAATGTTGCTAATCAACTGTCAGTGGGATTATTGTAGTCATCTGAGCATCTTCCTCTTGCCCCGCTTGCTGCCAGCTGGGCAAGGAGAGTGCCATACGGGTAGTTCCAAGCTAGGGTTGTGCTGCTAGACTGGATGCCTATACATGCCAGTTTGCCAGCAGCTGACCAAATGAAGCAAATGTCTATTTGGTTTATATTGCAATCTTTCTCTGTGGGAAAGGGCACTAATTTCTCAGCTCTTCTGTGGTGGTTTAACCCTGGTAGGCAGTTAACCATCGTCCAGCTACTCACTTACTCCCCCTGCTGGGATGGGGGGACAGAATTGGAAGGGCAAAACTGAGAAAACTCATTGGTAGAGATAAAGACAATTTATAAGTGAAGGGAAAAATATCCAACATCAAACCCCACAACAAACCTCAAAAAGTGATGCAAAAGCAGTCGCTCACCACCAGTAGACTGATGCCCAGCCTGTTCCTGAGCAGTGGATACCTTGGAACCACCCCCACTCCCTCCACACAGTTTTCTTTCTGAGAACGATGCCATACGGTTTAAATACTTCTTCAGTAAATTCAGATCGGCAGTCCTGGCTGTGTCCCTCTCAGCCTCTTACCCACACCCAGCTTACTCGCTGGGCAGGTAGAGTAAGGAACAGAGAAAGCCTTGATGCTGTGCAAGTACCGCTCAGCAATAACTGAAACTTTGTTGTGTTACCTACAGTGTTTTGGTCACAGATCTAAAACACAGCACCATACAGGCTGCTATGAAGAAAATTAACTCCATCCCAACCAAAATCAGTACACCCACCCAACTGCATGTTTTCATAAAAACTTTGCTTTTTAAAACCTTTCTGTCTTTCAATAAATCTGATTTAAATTAGCCAAGAGATTAGTAAATCAGAAAATGGAATTGATGAAGACGGGCACGGTGAGAAAGACTGCCCAAGTCTCATTAACTTCTTGAAAATTGTTCTGTAGCTTAACACTGAAACACAGTTGTCTGATGAATGTGGAGCAGCCTCTTGAAGCTCAGCAGCAGGTGTAGGAGAGGTATCTTTGACTATGATAACTTTACTAAAGATGCAGAGCAGAATAGGTGAGATGTTCCACCTGATGTCTCAAATCAACAGTGAACGGGAGTCTTCGACCTACAGTTGTGGAAGGTTTTTGAACATTTTAACTGTGCTGGCTTCATTATAGTTGTTTCCAGGGGACTGTTGGTAAAAGGAAGATCAGGCACCATATTGCATTGAAGTCCCTGGTCTCTAAACTTTAATACAGAGCTTGTCATTAAAAATTCATTGATTCCCAGCAGTAATATGCCTTCTGGGTTCTGAAGTTGCACAGGTTTCCTGTATGTTTAGTGAAGTAAACTGGTAACGTTATTGCATCTGTTGATAAATTATTATTTTCAATTTGTTGCTGTGTCCAGAACTCCATGTTGTATCACTAAAAGGTCAAAATGTCTATGATAAAAAGGGAAAAAAATATCAAAGTACTTGAAAAACTTTTACTGCATATCAAATCCATGACTTCTGCTTTTCCATTGCAATGCAGGCCTTTTTTTAAAATGCTTTTCTATTCCACCAGGTCTAAGCCAGATTTTACTTACAAGTGCTACATGGCATTAGAACAGCCGTCCATATTCATGTGAGTCTTGTTCTCACACTAAAGCCAGAGTATAGCTGGTATAATAGGGGCTGCAGTAGCCCTCCCAAATGATCAGCAATCATTTTAAACAGAGAATTTTGCACATAAAGTGTTAATGCAATAAGATTTCATGTACAGCTGACAATATGTGGAGAACTTTTTATTCTACCTTACTTTGTATTTACAGGTGCAACTGGTGTTAAAAGCCATTGGAAATGCAGGACTGGCAGCAGCATCGCTAGCTCCTGTTTTGAGCTTGTGTGCTTCCCTGAAAAGTAATCCAATTGAAATTCGTCTAGCTGCTATCCAGGCCTTCAGGCGCATTCCCTGTTCTGTCAGGGTGAGTGATTTATTGCCAGCAGGTGACTGATGTCTTCCTGGCACTATCCCAGAGTTTTGACTTTCTGGAATAGTTATGAAACATGCAAGTAAATAAGGAACAAGTGTAAACGTGTCTTCCAGCAGAGCTCCTCTGCTGTTGGAGAGGTTGGTAGGACAACCCTGATAAACAGACCTATAATATGTTTTGCTATAGTTGAGGTAACACATCCAGTGACTGAGGTAATGTTTATGACTTCTTAAAAAGTTACTTCAGTTGGGTGGCTTATGTTTCTGTGGGTTTTGGCAGCCCTGCTCCAGAAGAAGAAGGTCCACATGGAACTTGCACTTGGAGAAGCGTTTTCTATGGCTTTTTAAAATCTAATTGCAGCATGGATTGGCATAATCTTCTTGTCCTGTAGTTATGAAGCTCAGTGTTGCTCCTTAGACCTGTTGAAAGTATGAAATCTATATGTTGTCGTACACCCCATCATTGTCTAGCAAATGAATGGCTAAACTGACACCCTGTGGGTGCACTGAAGGTGTTGAATGCTAATAGAAATGTTACTAGAATCAGTCACCAATGTCTTGATTCTTGGGAGTTCACCAAACAACTCGTATTTGTGGATACCTGGGAAGTATTGAACAGAATAAATTTGTTACAGCCCTACCCTTTGATTGAGACCAGAAGTAGTGATCTTAATGGCCTGTTAAGAAAAATGTAACCATTGTTGTCTGTGTATTAGCTGTGGCACATGTGTGGAATATAATAGAACAACTCTCCCTTGTGGTGGAAATAAAACTGTCATTAACTGTTGCGCTAGCAAGTGAGGCTCTGTGTTGCAGACAGTCTTGTATAAATTAGTCAGTAGAGGATTCAGGTCATAGCGACAGTTTGTTCTGGAAAGTTGTGTATAAGGTAGTGTAGAGAATATGTACATACGTTTGTGTATGTTTTGCATGAAATGACTTTGTCGAGTATAAAGCAATAGCTATCTCTTTCAGAAAGAAAAACCTACTTGTACCTGAAAATGCATACATGAGGTGTTTTAGGAGAATAAATCGTAATTGTCTTTTGGTTATCTTTTTATCTTTTTCTTTTAGAATGCTGTATTAGTTCAGCTCTATCAAGCAAGCAGCGAAGATGTGGAAATAAGGATTGCTGCTTATTATATAGCAATGAAATGTCCGAATGAAGAGTTATTTAAACAAGTACAAAAGACTTTGCTGAAAGAAACATCCAGTCAAGGTTAGCCAAGGAACTGCTGAAGTCTTACTCCTTCCTAAATGATATTTCAGTGTAACATTTAGTTTACGGGTGTAATGGTACCAATCTGTATCAATTTTTATTTAATCTTAAAACTTCATAGGTTGTTTTTAAAAGATTGTTTGTATGATTGTTACATTTTGTGTTGGAATTGTGATACTGTTATTTTAGCAATAGTCAGTAAGGAGTGACTCTTCATAGAACGAGTTCCCTCTAGTGGCAGCATTTCAGTAGTTGTCTGCTCTTGAGAAAGAGCTGTGTGGAACTGTTTTAATGTTTAGTGCATTAGAAATACAAATGGATAACTGCGAATTACATTTTGTTAAGTCGAGAAAGAAGCAAGTGGCAGAAAAAAATACTGCAAGCTGCAGGTATAAAATTATTTACTATTTCTTAATTACCTTTTTAATGCTCCAAAATTCCACGTTTACTATACATTTACTTGATGTAGTTTTTTATTTATTTATTATTTAGTTATTTATTATTTATTATATATATATAAAAATATATATAAATATATAAATATTTATTATTTATTATAAATAAACAGTTATTTATTATAAGGACTCGCTACCATGGTCTTTTTTTGGTACTGTCCTCTTTTGCAGCTATTTTACATCAGTTTTGATATGGTTTTAATGTTGATCACAGTATTTTAAAGATAGCATTAGACAGAAACTAAACAGATCTGAAGACTGCAAAGAAAGGCCTGTTGATTTTCATTTAGATAATTGTAGGATACTTAGGAATTTTAAGGCTTCCTGCAGTTAGTATCAAAGCTTAGTGGGAGGTGCTTCATCACTGCGCCAGAGATGATTCTGCAGGTCAACTGAAAGTCCTCTAAGGATCACAGTTCTCAAACTGTGGATCTAATGGCAAACAAATGACATCAAGAAACTGTTTATAACACAGGGAAAAGCAAAATGTGGGAACTGGGACATGTTGTGTTAGGAATGTTGTGAGAAGGACTTTGCGAGGGGTATTAGTCATATATCCAACTGTATAATAGCTGGCCAGCAGTGTCGCAGTCATTTGGGGAAAAGGTTAGCCTAAGTATAATTTCTTAATTATTTATAGTTTGTTTAAATTTTGCTTCCTGCTTCTGTGGTTCCATGATGAATTGTTACCTGAGCTATATTACTGACATGAGAGACTGAATTGAGAACTGATGCGGAGTAGAAAATCTATACTGTGTTTAAAAATACTCGGTTTATTTAAGTAGCTTATCTGAAGGAGAAGCTATTTGGGCTAGTATGAACTGAAACCGTGCATTATATAAGAGAACACAGAATCCTGTCAGCTCTTTATTACCAAAGTACACAAATGTTTAAGCTGATCTCATATTTTGGGTGAAGGGATTTTTTTCTAAACGGTTTCACCACATTCAACAAAGAATACCTCTAGACAAATCCTTTGCTTTTAAATCTGTCAAGAAGGAGCAAACATGAAAGGGATATCTATAAGATTGTTTGCAGGCAGATGAAAGCAGACTCTGCACTCTGATGTATCTGGATCCTAGCCAGCTCTGAACTTCAAGCTGTGTATCCATTTTATCAGGATGTTATGTCCAGACCAGTATATCCTGCAGCGATTATGAGTTCAGGCTCAGCATTGTTTTCACCTATTGATGTGGCTTGTGGTTTGGAGGGGACTTGTTCCCCTCTTTTTAGAGTTCAGACAGAGAGAACTTGCATCAGTCTACATAACACTGTCAAGGTAGGTGTAACCTCAGTGACTCTCCTCCCTGTGGCTCTACGTGGAAAAAATAAACTGTCTGATTTATGAAGCACTCTACGAGTCCATCCAAAATGTTTTATGTTTTAAACAATTTAATGTATGACTCATTAATTTTGTTAATTTCCATCCTTTGTCTTTGGTTGATGTAACACCTAAATAATTCATGTAATAAGACTATTGAGTAACAAGTGCTTTTGAAGGTATAGAGCACATACTAGTTTTTAGTTGCTGCATTCAGAAAAAGCAATATGAAAAAAAGGATTTGTGTTGTGAAAAGTGCAGGGAACTGCAGAATATTCAGTGTCTGTGCATTGAACTACCAGCGAAGCCTGATATCTTTTATTGTCAGGAGGAAAAAAAGCCTCCATTTAAGAATCAGACTCCAGAACGCATGGACTACGTTCGCCCCCCATAACGCATACATGGCCAAACCATGAATCAGCACAGTGTCATGCAGAAATACTAATTCTGAATCACAACTGTTTAGTTGTAAGATTCTTTCTATTGGAATGATCTGTTTGCTGTATGTAAAGAAACTATTGCCAGTTTTCTCTTACAAGTCCACGAGTGTTGCCAGTATTCGTGTAGGGTATCTGATTAATAGACCTCCCTATATTTGAAGTTGCTTAATGCTTGCCTTTTAAAAGGCTTTGTTTATTTCTGCTTATAGTTTTTAACTTGTTTTAAGATTTTAGTGTGTTCGCTGTCTATCCCAGACTTTTTTTTTTTTTTTTGAATGTTTCAGTACACTGGGTCAGTGATTTTTCAAGAACAAAATGAGTGATGCTGACAAACAAAAACATCTTTTAAATAATTCTGGCGCATCTGTTCTTTGAAGAAGGAACAGAAACAGTCCAATATTATTTGAGCTGCACAACCTGCCTCTAACGTCTGTATTAGAGTTGTACCTTGGGGTTTTTTTCATCATTCCTTTGAATTTAGTATAGAAGATCCTTTGCAAACAGCAAATAAGTAGGTTAACCTTACCTCCTTGCCTGCGTAGGTTAGCTGAGAGGCGTAAATGAAATTAGGGAGTGAATGGCCCCTCACATGCCATATTGTAAAGAATAAGACAGTATTTAAATAAGTTGACCATTGTAAAGGTAGGTGCATCAGAGCAATTTGAATGGTACTGAAAATGAATCAATTCTTTTGTGGTCAGGGGAATGGTTTAGGATTAATTCTGTTATAAATAAATAAAAAGATGCCCTGTTTCAGTTTTTAAAACTGTTTTAATTTTTCTCTAATTTCCAAATTCTTTTCTTTGTTTAATTTAAGTGGGCTCCTTTGTTTGGAGTCACCTCTCTCAGCTCCTGGAGACGGATGATCCATTGAAGGAGCACCTTCGAGATTCTATTCCTGATGAAATCCTTAGCAGAGATTTTGACCGGGAGACATGGAAATACTCTTCATATTCCGATGTCACATTCCATTCAGGTATGTGGAGTTTTAATGGTTTGTAGCATATGGATTATTAAAATACCGCATGGCTTTTCTGGTCTTTTATATCTTGCTCCAGAGAATTTTAATTTTTATGGCTTAATGCAAATGTAGGCTTGATTATGCTCTGACCTTAATTGGTGTATGTCAAATGTAATTCCAGCAAGCCAGATACGACGCAACTTTACTTTTGTGGGAGAGGAGAATAAGAACCAATGAAGTTTTAGATTATTTTTGTGAAAAGCAACTTTTGATTTCTTCCTTAGTGAGCTTCCTTTGTAGCAACAGGGGATTGGGATGTATTTTTTTCTTCTGATTCATGTACTTTCCGTGGTATAAGAAAAGATTCAGACTCATTCCTTCCTGTTTTACTATCTGTTCATCATTTGTTTTTAGCAAAAATGCTACATAATATTTTTCAGAGTAACATTTTGATTTTCTGTCTGTCTCTTCCAGTGCAATTGTGTATGATATGTATTGTAAATGCTCTTCTTTTAGTGCTGGTCGCATACTGGGCTTTCAGTAATGTCCATTAAAGTCTTTGCTATACTAAAAAGTTAAATAATTTCACCTGTTGACTTAGTGTTTTATTCACCATCTTTTTAATGTGCAAAGTTGCAGTTTCCCAAAGAACAAGACTTGCAAAGTGTATGCGAATAGCTGATCTCCCAATGACAGACAACTGGTATTTTATATTGCAGGTGGTGCAGGTGGAAATATGGAAGCATCAGTGGTCTTTTCTCCTGCATCCTTTCTGCCACGATCAGTCATGACAAATTTGACTGTTCACGTTATGGGGCAGGCTATAAATCTACTGGAGGCAAGTTTATGGGCTGCTTTTGTTTTTTAATCCCTCTTCTCAAGGGACACTTGGTATATCGAAGTAAAAAGAACTGTGTTCTATTTTCCCATTACAGTTCCTTTAGCAAGGTATGCTTTTCACTGCTACGGCAAAGTTGCCTCAGACTGATGACTCCTTTGTGTAATAGACTTAGTTGTAATAAAAGAACTTCAACTCTGATAGTAGCATACACTAGGCAAGTGAGTTATATTCAGCACTTGCTGTTGATTCAAATGAAAGATAAAAGTCTGTGCTTTCTGAGATACTGTTCTTGCTCCTGTTCAGGACAGTAAGATTCCCTCGGTTGATTTACAGTGGAAAATGGATTGGCTTGGGTACACTGTTCCATTAATACAGAAGATAGAGTCACATATACCTAACTGAAGTCACTGTTTTAGTCCCATTGAGCATCCAATGCTTGGGACATTTAAATGGCTTGCCTGCAGCCTCATCATCTTTAGTTGTGCCTCTACTGTGCCTCCAGGAGAAAGCAATGTTTGGCATATGGACCCTTTACTGCAGGTAAAAATGTGTATGTGAAGGAAAGAATTTAATGTAGCCTTCACATCTCAAATTTAAGCTTGCAAGGGAACAAGGTATTTTTTCAGTGTCATATCTTCTGGATTTATAAGTGTTAGTAATACTATTTTAGTCAAACTTCCAAACAGAATCTTATTTCAGGAGCATTGAAAGGGTGCGTTATTGTTTTCCAACCAAAATACTGTTTGTAACATGCTAAGATAGCAGTAGCTTAAACTGTCCCATTATGTTGTAAATAAACCAGTACCTGAATAAAAAAGGATTTTTTATTTTGGACTGAGCTTCACACAATCAACGAACTAAAGAGTTTTTACTGGAAAGAGTTAATACTAAACTAACTGGTATTGGATGCTGCATGAGGTAGGATACTAAATTTTGTAGACCATTGTGATCTTGTATGGAAAATCTTTCTTGTAGAAAAACATAAAGGTTGCATCTGAATGTATATTTTTAATTTCTGTCTATAGAACTGAATATACCTTATGTATCTCATCGTCAGGCTTTTCAGTGATGTATGCTTTCCCCTAGGTTGGTGTACGATTAGAGAATGCTGAAGCTCTTGTGCAGAAGATTTTTGGGCAGAAGCCTGCTACTTTCAGTGACTATTTTTTTGCAAACAATAATGAAAGAAAAAACAAGTCAGAAAACCCAGTGGAAACAACAGGAAAAGTCAAGCAGAGGAAGCTGACTTTGAAGCGATACAGCCCTGCTGATCATCTTGTGACCAAGTCTGGCAAGCCAAAGTTGAGAAAAGCTAAGCAGAATTGTCCTGGTAGAAAGTACAGTAAGATGAGTGAGTTAGTCAAAAAGGTAACTGACTCTGCAGATCTTGGAAAAATTAATGATATTCCATGGTTAAACTTAAGGCCCCATCTAGCATTGGACAACTGCTCTGTGTTGCTGTGACTCCTTTGCATAAAGCTTATGTAGCTTGTTCCACTCACTTGCAGAGAACTTAACAGCTGCATAAAATACAAAGCAACAAAAAGCCAGATACTCAGTTTTTCAGATTCTTTTATTGTCTCAAAACAATGACTCTCAGCCAGGGGAGTATGTTGCTTGTGTTTTGGGCTTCCTCTCAGCATTTTGAGCTCTGATCTTCTTTATGCTGATGTCCTTTTGTCTTTTGACTTCTGCAGCACTATAAACAGCTGCTTGATGTTAAGTTCCTGAGTCATGCTGATTGCGATCTGACTTCCCAGACTGATGTCAGATGTTACATTGACCCTTTGTGAATTTACTCATGTTTGGAGAGAGTTATGTTCTATGTATATAACAGGAAGGCTTTGGGAATTGACTTCAACTGTTAATGTATTATCTGGAAAACTTGGGCCCATGATTTATTTAGTTTGTCTTAGACCGTCTGTCTCCTTGGGACTCATCTTCTTAGAGTTTCTTCTTACGGTGTAAGCTTATGTTCATGTTGTGTTGCTGTTTTATTGATTCATAAAGAGGGAAAATGTAAATTTTTTACTTCTTAGCAGTTTACTTGACAGTCATGGCATCCATAATGTTGTATTAATTGAGATTGTATTTTTTCAAAGCTTCATCTGTTTGTGGGTATGTATTGCTACACTTCTTTTGCCCAGTCATCTTAGGACTAGACATTGCCTGTGTTCATAGTGAAAGTCAGCTTGTGTGGCATGGAGCTGAAGTTTAGCTGGAAAGAACAGGTACTAATCTAAGGTCTTAAGTGGTCTTGAAATAATTTATAAAAGGGAGCCTAATGTCTATTTACTAATAACATAGCCTTCACTGACAAGTTGTTTATTATGAGTTTGAAAGGAAATGAATACAAACATCATTCTCTTCCTGATTTATGTCTTTATTGCATGTCAGTTCACTGAGAGAACAGTGAGAAAGGAGCTGCTGAAATGTGAGCTAAGCATGAAAATCTTTGGAAATGAACTTAGCTTCTTGGATTGTGAAGATTTAAGAAAACAAATGAAACATTATTCTTTAAATCTGGCTGAGTTGGCTGTCAAGCTTCTGAAGGTAAAAGGAACCTTTTTTTCTATTTGAATGCAAATGCCTTGAGAAACTACTTTCTGACAGATATGTGAAAGATACAAAATATTACTTATTATTTCTCTAAATTGAACTCTAAAATAGACACCAGTATATATTGTGGGTAAACAGCGTTCAGTACATTAGGCAAGGATTTTGATGTTGTCTGATGGTTCTTATCTCTTGCTTTTCTCATTCAAATCCATCCATGCTTAAAGGAAAAATAATTATTTCTTGCACTGGGATATGACTAGTGTCTAACTCATGCCCTGGCCAGATGTAGGCTTTCGGCTTCTTTTGCCTTATTTACCAAATCACCTCAGTTAAAAACACCTTCACAGCAGAGAAATATAGAGGATAGTTATATCTTGAATGCGGACTTTATTATGCAAAATAAAATTCTGTTATTTGTTTGTTTGTGTTTTTTCATCATAGGGGCAAGAGGTCCAGTTTAATAAAAGGCTGAGTTTGGCCACTGAAGAATTGCAGTTTCCAGCAATTTCAGGCTTTCCTATTCAGCTGGCAGTCAATGCTTCAGCAGCAATCAACATAAAAATCAAAGGGAATGCGGACTTCAAACAACAGTCAAATTTTTTTCTAAATGGATATATCAAGCCAAGGTAATAACTGCTGCAAATCTGTTACTTTCCCATGTTCCTGATGTCAAGTAGCAATTCCTGATGTGAATGTCTGTTGTAATCAATTAGGAGATTCCTGAAGAACTCAAGCAGTCATCAGCCTTATATTGCTGAATGGCCGCTATGCTAGAAGGACAGCAGTCGTTTCCTATCCTGCCTGTCTGATTTTGAATTCTATTCCTGTGCTTTTCCAGTACTTTTTTAAGCTGACCATTCCTCCCTATCTGTAAATCAAATTCCAAAATGCTTGCATGCACATGATCTTTTGAATGCTTTACCTGTTACAGGGATGGCATTTTTGATTTTTCTTAGGATCAGACATGCAGTTACAGGTTACGGATCTACAAGCCAATGGATAATTTAACCCTGTGTTTCCTTACTTGGCTATTGTAGCTTTTTATACATGAATACATTCACTAAACTTCACTAAGTGCTGTATAAACAGAGATAAACTTACACCATGATACTCAAACCTAATCACTTTCCCTTTCCTGATATTTCATGCTGAAGTCTGAGTTCAAATCCGTTACGTAGGAGATCTAGTAAAACTATACTTTAATTCATGTTAGAAAGTGTATGTCTGTGTACATATAATTTTTTCAGTGATTTCCTGAAACAAAATAGTTGTCATGATTTTAATGTTAGAATATACCACGTTACAGTATCAAAGGCTATATATTTATTGAAGAGGATGAGCAGCCTATGGTTTAAATTAAGGGCTTCAAAAAGAAAGTGCTTTTCATAAAAAAATACATATCTGAATCTTTCAACAGTGCATTTGTCCAGCTTTCTGCCCAAATGGGAACTGTGGGAACTCTGGGACAAGCTGGCCTAAGCTGGTTAGCAGGAATGAGGACGTCTACTAGTCTTGATGGGGGAATCCAGGTAAAAAAAGGGCAAGAGGTCAAAGTTTTCTTGAACACTCCAGAAGAATCTATGGAGATAATTAATTTCAGGTAAGATTAAGCAAGGAGATCTTCCTAAAATAGTAACTGTGATAACTTTCGTGCATCAGAACTTAACTGGCAGGCTCATTAATAAAGCAGAAATATATTTTCTCAAAAACCAAACTGTTTCAGTCTGACTCATAGTCCAAATCTGCTATTCAGAAGAACAGAAAGGGGAAATTATTCTGTGCATTTTACGTTGTTTTACCATAAGAACATACATTCAAATCAAAGCTTTATGATAAAAGAATGATAAAATTCCTGTAAATGATTTTTTGTACTCTCCTGTTTTTTCCTACTGAACATCAGTGCTGTTTCTGGAACTTTAGTGTCAAAAGAATCTAGTTCAGGGTATGAAAGCGGTGGAGGAAAAGCTTAGCAGTACTTCTACAGATGGTATTTAGCAAAACACTGGAGTAATTTGGAATATAGTACTAATGAAGTGCGCTCATACCCTTCTGGTGAGTTTTTAGTTAGGTTCTTTAATGTTAGGTAAAGGTAACATTGTAAAATACCACCTCAACAACTGTCAGATGTAAAGCAAATTAATTACCTGTGTTAATGCAAGCTAGGTTTTTTAGCTTTTTCTTTTTTCTGCTGGCTTTCTCTTTTCGTTGGACTTTTAGATTTGTTAGAAGTCCAAGTAGAAGGCATATACTGTAAATGGCATGTCAACTACATGCCTCTTAGAAATGACAACACGTGAATGAACTACTTACAGTATGTGGATTGTCGTTCCTTTGTTTCTCTTGATTTGTGACATTGCGGTACTGTAGGATATGCAGCTCAGAAAAGAGCTGGAAGGCTCTGGACTTTGCATTTAAACCATCCATTCCCTTAGGACTCTGGGAAACTCACTGATGTAATTCTGTTTCTGCCAGATAGGATGGATGACAGACCAGAGTGAAAGTCAAAATAATGACAAACCTGTATTGTGTATTATTTGAACAAAAGACTGACTGTACAGTCTATCAGATATTGCATTAACTCTCTTGCTCCTATCAAGTGCAGAGACCATGATTCTTGTACAAGCAGTTTAGTGAAGTTCTGAAGTTCTGGAAGAACTTCAAGACTGGAATGAAACTGATGTCCATGCATAGCCTAAGGGTGGGGGGAAATGTCTAGAAGCCAGAAAGTGAGTGGAGTTGCAATAAGCTGACCTCAGAATTGCTCAGAATAGAGAAATCTAGTACTGACTGTGAAGAACTGCAGAAGAATCTCAAGACAGCGACATATTAAACATGTAAAATGTGGTTAAAAATCAGTGCTAATTAGTAGAAGTGTAGACTGATCTAGCAGAACTTCATCTTTCTTGTTTTTCCCATCTGGGAGAAGATACAACTGAGAATTCTGTATTGCTGTAACTTCAGCATAATTGTTTTTAAGTGACTCTCTGAAATTCTTGGTTGTAGCTCTAAACTCTACTTCACAGTGGTGGATGAGACAGAAGATGTAGATGTTTTCCAAGACCACACAGAAACCAGATCTTGCACTAGGAAGGAAGGTGAGTTTGTCTATGCATCTATTGTGTTTGCCTTTGAAAGCTTGATCATTCTGAAATATCCCTAACAGATTGTTTTATTCAGTAGAATTTCTTTTTTACATACTAGTTCTAAAAGGTCTTCAGTGCAACGTTCATTTGCATGTTTTAATTGTTTGTTGTTCTAACTGGATGTTCAACTGTTGTCTTTCCCCAGTGTCTGAGGTTATTGGCTGGCAGCTGTGTTCTGAAATGTCGTATCCTGACCCAGCCGGTGGTTTGGTTTTCCCCCTTACTGGACCTTTGAGAGTGGCTGTCACGTTAACTAAGCAAGATAGAGGCCTGCAGCAGTACATTGTGGAAGCTGCATGTAACTATATTCCTCAGGTACCATTATGGCATGCTTTTCTTTGGCTTTAGTTTTAGTTTATTATGCTGATGAAAGAATGGTATATCTCAGTACTATATATTCAACTTAACTGGCTTTCAAAGGTCTACATTATTATTATTATTTCCGTTCCCATTATAGTGGGAAAATATGTTGAAAACAAATACAAATTACTGATGTAGATAGTAGGTACATACTATTTCCATATACAAGACAGAGCACACAAATCATTTGGTTAGGCGGTTCTTTGGTTAGATAAGACTGATAGATCTGGAAGTAGAGACCAGGATTTTTGACTTGGTGCCCAGTACTAAACAACCTGACCTTACTTCAGTGACTTTTTTCTCTTTGTGATAAAAAAAACTCAAAACCCAAATCGTTAATTTACATTAACCACCTTGTTTAAAAGCAGAAGTTAGGCTCCAGTGAATCCACTCCAGAACACTGTCAGTTGTTTTAATATGTTTGTTTGGGCAAGCCCGGGAAAGGAATGATTTTCAGCTTCTGCAGGGGACAGTAAGAATTGATGACATTTTCTAAAATGATAGTATAGGTGTTTAACACGAGCAGTGGCTGACGTCTTCTATCACAGCCCAAGTATTCTTTTTACTGTGAGACAATTTGGGCTTTGGCTGTATTCATACAGTGCTTAGTATCTCTAAGACACTAAGGTAAGAACAATTAGCAGAGTAACTTTCTGTTCTTTATTTTGTTTTTCTGACTTTCTCTAATAAAAGCAGGAAAGGGAACAGGCGTTTTCCTCTGCCCCAGAATCTGGCATCTGTAGGCAGGGCAAGGCTGAAACTGTCAACTAAGGCACCCACTGTAGGTTCATGGTGCTGTGCATCCCACTGCTGACACTGCCACAGTGTAAGGGCTTAAGGCAGCCCTGCCAAATTCTAGTCACTTAAGCCTGAGCTTCAGAGCTTAAATTTATAACTGGAAGAGTGGTCTGATTTTCTGTAAGTTCTGGCAGGATTCAGCATAATTTCAAGAGAAGGTCAGTATGCTGTGAAATTCAAGGTGTTCAGAGAGCGTTTCCCAAGACAAGAACTGGACAGGGAACAGAAAATACAGCCTGGGGAAAAAAGAAATTTCTAGCTGAAAATCTTGAAAAGCAGACACGTGAAAAATTATTGTGGCGGTGAAGGTGCCTATGATCATGCAACACAGTGGGATAGATTGTTTTGTAAATGCTGTGCCGATTGCAAATGTGGTTATCCTTTGTTTCTTTCAGGAGAACTCATGGATCCCAAGTGAAGCTGTCCTTCACTTCTTTATTGGGACTCCGAAGTCAGATTTGAAAAGGGATATTGGTGTTGACCTAAATTTTAGTGTCCCACAGAAGAAATTCAGAATCCAATTTATACAACCTAAGAAAAAAATCGAGATTGATGGTAACTTTTTCGACTAAGAACCAGATCATCAGTTAATGTCAGTTAGGAGAACTTTATTAGAATTAACAGAGAAATAGCAATATAGTTCAGTCAATAATCTAATGCTAAAACCACATTATTATGTGATAGCCATTCACTTACTGCTTTAGGTAACACCCGTTCCCAGTGGGTTTTGCAGCCTGGTTAAGACTATTTTGCACAGTCAGAAGTTTAGTACCTGATTCACAAACTCACGTTAAAGAGGAAAGCTGTTTCCAGTATAGATGAAGCTAAGGCTAAGGAACACAGTGGATTATTCTGAAATCTTTCATATATGCTGAACTGGCTTTACTATTCCTGAGTTTTAGTTTGATGCATTCTGTTAGTTATGACATGAAATTACTTGTTGCCAAATCAGTGAAGTACTGACTATGATATTGCTGTGCATTATAATAAAAAGTAACATTTCAATCACAGTGTAACATAGAAAACAAAATCAACAAACACATTGATGAAATATAAACTGATAAATATATGGTCTATAATAATATAGACAATATATTTCATCTTCATGCCACGCATGACAAGGGATATTTTGTTTTGTATGGTAGAATACATCAAAGCCACATATTTAGAACTCGTCCCTCCATATTTTTATTTGTTTGTTTTTAATTCTGGTTATTTTCAAATGGATTGCATGGAAGATATACCTACACTGTGC
This sequence comes from Chroicocephalus ridibundus, assembly GCF_963924245.1. NCBI lineage: Eukaryota > Metazoa > Chordata > Aves > Charadriiformes > Laridae > Chroicocephalus > Chroicocephalus ridibundus. The sequence continues at coordinate 45,668,249 of NC_086291.1, read as the reverse complement.
AAGGCTTTCCATGCACAGTGCTCTGAGCTCATGAAACATCTCTACAGCACAACACAGCTTACAAGTTTTAGCACAGGCCTAAAAGAAGCGTATAAATCACTTCCAGAACTAAGCTAGCTTGTTGGAGACAGCTTCGTTGCCTCTTCTCAATTAGTATTCTCAGAATGTCCTTTCAAAATGAGATGTATATTCTGAGGACACTTCAGTGCCTTTGCAAATTCTGTTCCTACCTTTTTTCCTTTACTCTAATATTTATTATGTTTTAATTCTGTAAATATATTGTTCACAAAAATAGCAACTATCTTTTTGGGTACAGTTTTATGAAGCATCACTGAACAGTATACATCCAGAAAAAATAAAAAGTTTTATTTTTCTCCAAGGAAGAATTGAGTTTTCTAAAAATTCACGAATTGGACACCTGGAACTCGTAGTAGATGACAGAGATGTGTATTACATTAAGGTATGTTTTCAGGTCATGAGCTCTCATACTAGGATGCCTACTTAAATAAAAACAGAAAAGAAAGGCAATGAAAAACACGCATATTGAAAAATAGTTTTGTGAGCAATCCGTTAGAGAAATTACCTGTTCTCTTTATTACATATTTTTGAGGTAGATCAGTGCTAAATCACTGTGTTTTAAAAGGTTTTAAGTCCTGTGGACTTTGGCTCATTATGTGCATATATAGTAATGGGTTTTCAGACCTGTACTCTGACCATGCGTAAAGACTCTGAGTAAGCCCAGGCTAATTTCTTCACTCCTATGGACTCTATAAAGAATCACTAAGATACTGTTCTTTATGTCACAAAAATTGTTGGTTTTTTACAGGACTGGGGAATAAGTAAGAGAATTCCAATGTTTGAACTCTGAAATGAAAAAGCAAAAAAAAAATGCGGGGAGCAGTTTATCACTGAAACTCTACCGACATTTTTATTTATATTCCAGGATTTGGACAATTTTTTCATTACGCAGTTGATACCCATAGCAGATTGCCATGTCTTACGTGGGCCTCCAAAGCCAGTCAGTTTCAAACACTCTGCATTTTCCTACAGTGAGCACATTATTTTACAGATAATTTTTTTTTTCTGGAGTAATATTTCAGCAAAGACTTTTTGGATGTTTCCCACTAACCCAAACGCTAATTAGTGTTGCAGATTTTTGCATTTGCATCTAGTCCAACGTGAATCTAGTTACCTCTGTGAGACTGCCAATATTTTCAGTAACACCATATTATTTTTTTGGCCCAGTATTGTAACACCCTTAGTGATTTCAGTCACTACTGAAGCCAGCAGGAAGTGAAGGAAATAGCATCTCACACCACTGTGATTTTTGTATAACTGGAAAAAACAAATCCATCTTTCCTTTCTATTATTTACTAACAGCAACTTTTATGGTCTGAGGGGTGGAAGGGCGTTTGTTGGGTGTATAGAAAAAAATCTCTTTTCTTCCTCCTCTCATCTGACTTCTAAAATGCCCAAGTCTATACTATTCCTCTCTCAAAACTTAATCAGTTTTTACTGTTGAGTGGCCTGGGTTTGGGTTTTGTGTTTTATTTGTTTGTTTATTCTAGGGAATGACAGATTTGCAGATGCTAAGTGGAGAGCAGAGGTACGTGATCCAACTGGAGGTAAAGCTGATAAAGCAAAGCAGTCCTATCATTCTGTCAGGAAACATCACTAAACAACTTGGCAAGAAGATAGCTTTTTCAGTATCCCTGAATAATTTGTTGAAGGATGCTGCATTTCTTTCAGGTTAGAGGACAATAAGTATTTGCCATATAAATGTAAGTTCTGGAGCCCTTATCTATTAGGGTTGCCTGGTTTTGGACACATATTTCTGAAGTTCCTTTCAAATCAGTAAGACTGCTTTTTAAAATGATTATTCTTGATAAATTAGTACTAATATGTATTTCACAATAATAGGAATTATAAAATAAATTGTTTTCTAAGTCCGTTTTTTATTACTGTTTAATTACTGGTGCAGAAAGTAAGATGTAAGGGATCGCTTAACAAAAAAATGCCAAAACAATAACAGCTCTTAGAATATTTTCTGGTTTTCACTTTTCCTTGTACAAAACAGTGCAGAGACACATATATGTAGCTAAATGTCTCTTAAGACCTGTTGTAAAGATCTTGAAATACTTCTTTTTCTCACAAATACACTAACAGGAAAATAGAAAGTATCAGAAAGAGGGCTTTACGAGTTGTATGACATCAATTCGTTTAAAGGTAAATTAATACAGTGGAATAAACCAGTAATTTAAGTCTAAGGCTCTCGTTTTCTCCTTAGTGTTTCTTACTGTAGTCTACCTGTGGCAAAGACATTGAAATGTCATAGGATTATGCAATGTTTTCAAATAAAACTAACTTTTAAGGAATGCAGAATGCCAATTTGGTGAAATCTCCATCCTTTCAGATGGATTGCCAGTGACTGCATCTAAATACAGTTCTGGTCTGATTTCAAACTCTTATTCCCTAAGAACTGGGCTGCACCAGTTCTTCTGTTGCAAAGCCACAACCATGCTGTGACTTAATATGGAAGTAAATGTTCACATGTTATGTTCATGAAAAGATCAGTCTGTTAGAATTTATTTCTTTTTAGAAGCAGCTTAGGCTGGATTCATTTCTCTAAACTGTAAGCAGTATCTGAGAAATGTGGTCTACACACTGTAGATGTAGTCAGAGAAAGAGACTCAACATCCAGCTCTGTCTTTGCTTACTACACAAAGAGTACATCACGGGGTTCCTCAGTTACACAGGATGAAAATGAATGCATTTGTGTTTTTCCCACTGTAGTATTCCTCTTAGTAGCTAAAGTAACATCATGTTCTACCACTGCATAATCACTTCTACTCTTTTTGTAGCATTTCTGGAGAAAAAGGTTGATGATAAGCTGACACAATACTTATTGGAAGGGGAGAATTACCTTCCAGGTGTTCTTGGAGTTCACGTCGTGGGTCTTCTCCAGCAAAGTGAGGGCTTGTGGTCTCATGGTTTGAAGATAAAATATGGACTCCTAGGTACAGTGAAAAAGAGGGAAAGTAAAAACATTCTGTTTGTCTCATTTTTCTGCAAATTACTTGCCTGTATGATTAGGACACTCTCTTAACAAGAAAGATTTCGGTTAAATTTTAAACTGTGATTTGAGACCGAGGATGAGTTTATCTTTTCAGTTTGATAAACTTTACTCTTTGAGTTTGCATTTAAAAACGGTTCATTTTTTTAATGTGCTTTTCACAAGCATGTTCAACATTTGATTAAAAATCCCTTTTTCAATGGGAATTGCTCCAAATTGGTTTGTGTTCTCAGGTGTTTATACAAAATGAATGGTTGCATACATACACTTAAAAATATGAGGGACTGTTTCCAGGAAATGGTTATCTGTGTTCTCCTGGCTGAAATGTATGAACTGTGCGTTAGTTTTATTAGACAAAGCAGGTGAACATCAGACAATTATATCAAGGTATTGAATACTTGTAGTAGCTAATCATGAAATGCATTCCGGGTGGTTGTATATGTAAAGTATGTTGCACCTTCAGAGGCAGTACGTAGCAATATGAATAGTAAAGTTTTCTTAAACCTACACAGGTATGACCCCATAATTTTGCTAAAAATGGTGTGCTGATCAGAGTATTTTATATACACAAACAAAAACATACCTGAAACACGTATTAGATGATGTCTAGCTATAGCTATGTAATTATGAAGTTATATACTTAGAGCTTAAGTCATATTTTGATATAAACCCAGTTTGGCAACTGTTCCACCTGAAGTGGTCAGCAAGTGATTACTTGTAGAAGTACTAGTTTAAAAAAATTTATAGAGAAAGAAAAGGAAGAAAGTAATCCTACTTGTTATAATTAATCAGATTAATTATTTTAAGCCTTTTCTCAGTGACCACAAGGGCTAGAAGTTCATTATTGTTTTTTGTTTAAGATGAAATGTCATGTCATGATGTTGGGAGCTGAGCGGTAACAGAAAAACATCAAATATTGCGAGACCCCAAGAAAACTGCAAAGGTTCATCATGATTAGTTTGTAGTGCTTTTACCTCACCCAGATAAAATTCCATTTAAGTAATAAACTTAGTGCCTGCTTTCAAAGAAAAAGTGAGTGAAAGAATGTGGAAATACGGAAAACATCTAAGGAGAGCCTTTGTTTTTCTTAAACAAAGTTTTCCTAAATCATTGGATCATTTCCATTCCATTCTTAATGTCTCCAATCATCTGAACATAAAAGCATCTTAAATTTTAATAAAGTAAACAAACGCCCAAACTCTTACATGCAAAGCCTATAACATGACTGTTCCTAGGATTTTCATTTGTAGTACAGCTTGTGGGAAAAAAAAAATAAATTTGCAATGCCTAATACATTTTTTCTGAAGTTTTACAGATTGTTTTGCATATACAGCATGTCTGTAGTCAGCAGTGCTGTTACATTGCACATACATGTTGCAGGAACATAAATTCAGGTGTTAGAAAGAGTGTTTTCACAAGACTGTAATCTGTAAAATGTGTCTAGATCTTGAGCAGATAGTGAAGATAATTCTTGAGCTGAACTTCATGCTAATGCAATTATACCAGTATTGGTTGCTACCAGTCTTCACAAACTTTGGTCATTACCTTTAGCCTGTAGAACATACTGCCAGATGTTTTACCTGAGTTAAATATCTACTTGTCTTTTAATTTTTACCGTGGTAGTGTTTTCATTTTCATAGATTTAGATCACTTCTCTAGCAAATACAAACTCACTGTGCATTAAATGTGTGCTTTACTTTGGATTCATAGCATAAATCAACAAATATATATCTTTAAAAATAGACAAATCTCACTTTAATGTTTTTGAAAAACAGAAACCTTGAAGTCAGCACTAGATTTATACTATTAACATTTTGAAAGTTTACTTCTGATTAATGTGAATAGGTTAACTCTGTGATTTAACTTGAACAGGAGAGGCAAAAAATCTTCATCATGAATGCAGTACGCAGCAAAAGATTAAAGTGGAGACAGGTGCACATGGTGTGTACAAACTTGATATTGGGCATGAATTTCACTGTATGCAGACTCCGACCTATAATCACAAGGTAGAGATACTGACCAAAGCACTTGTGTACTGAGTACCCTTATGTCAATCCCATTCTCAGGGGCTTAAACAGAGCAATGCCCAGGACGTCATTTTTGGATCAGTCTTTTTCTTCTCAGCTTGTTTCTCTTTGCTTTCTGTGTAGACAAAGCTATCTAGTCAAATTGCTAATTTGTGCAGTCCATTACAGCTGTAAGTGATGGAACTGTCCGGTGATGTAATTTTTAATGTATTAATTCACAGAACTTCTGCAGAATGTTTGTTGTGAATATTTTTGTTATATATAAAACAATAGTATTAATAAGTTTATGATTTATCTTGTTCTATCTTTCTTGTAAGTAAAAGTCAGGATCTCTCTTTGCTTATTCATCAGAAGTTGTATGTCTCGAAAATGAAGCATTTTACAGTGTTTTGTATTCATTTTCTCGTTCAGACTTGTATGCTTTCTTAGAAATTTCAGTGTGGGTGACCCTTTCATGCAGAAAAGCAGATCTGTTTAAAATTTCTTCCTTTACAGACTGCATGAAGACAAAAGTTAATTTAAAGGCAAATCACCATTAATACTGGGTGTTTGCTGCAGAACAGAGAGCTGGCTGAAAAATAAGCTGCTGAATTAAAGGGAAATTTTGTATCCTTTCGGATTTGATTTGGTCCAAGTTGGACTGAAGCCAGGAAGTGTTAGGATTTCCCATGAAGCAAGATCTTGGCAGGCTTTGCAGCTGCACAGTGAATCCATATGGGGCAGTCCATCAGGAGTACCTGAGTCCAGTTACCTTAGCTTTTGAGAAAAGCAATTTGACTAGCAACGCAAAAACTAAAAGTTTTGGGCTTTGTACACTGAATTTATATCTTCTAATGAAACGTGATTTTGCTTTGGCAAATTTGCAACTCTTTCTGCTTTAGTCTTCGTTGCTTCTTGGGAATATTTCTGCGGGCAGTTAACAGCAGTGAATAAAAGAGAAAGCATGGTTTACAGGAAAAAAGTACTTTTCTGTTCTTTAGGTTCACCTGAAACATGAAGCGAGTACATCTTGGCTTTCCTCCCAGATGGAAGTGAACTATGGGAAACACTGGGATGAAATAAACAACAAGAAGAAACTGCTGATCAGCCAAGCATTTAAGAATAGTTCCAGTTCATCTCTAGTCAACTATTTCATGGAGGTAATCGTGGTTGTTGAAGAGTAAGACCTTCCATTCAAACTAAGAAAAAATTTGGGATGAATTTATTTATTAAGACTTTTTTTTCCTAACTGTGTTAGGTATTAGTAAGTCAGATATCCAGACCTAATAAGTTTGAGTTTGGTAGGGTCTTTACCCAGGCACATAGAGATCACTGACATTTAAAATGAACAAGAGAAAGAAAATAGATGGATTTTTTCAAATACTAAAAAAGTTTGAGTGTAAAGTGGTCTGAATTTTTTGCAGCAATTGTGCATATAAAATGATCAGAGAGATTTATGAAGGTTGTTTTGCTCACACAATGTGGAAGGACATAACTGAGAATATTTCAGCATTTAGGTGGAAGTTGGTATGGAATGCAGTAGCTGAACTAAGATCAGACCTGTTCTTTTTGTTTGTTTGTTGTTCTACCCTGGATCAATAAAAAGTTTTCCCATGTAGTAAAGTATAATTAAAAGCCTCAGAGGGGCTTTATGCCTTCGTTTGCAGCGCATTTTATGGGATACGAAAAGAAAGAAAATAATTATTTATATTGGCATACCCTGCTATCCTTTGTTTTATTTGTAAAAAGTTCTTATAGAAGCTACAGAAACTATTCCTATAAATTCTTGTGTTATTTCCTGGAAGTTGCAGGTCTTATCTGTTATTGTCTTAGAACAGGTAATAGTTTTCTGAAGTGAGTTGTAATTATTCTAATTCCAGTGGAAGTACCTCTAAGCATAGAATATCTGTGATCCCAGCATAGACTGACGTAGAATTGTGGGTTGTTGTTTTTTTTTTTTTTCCAACAAAGTAAATGGTCTAAAAATTAGTGGAAATTTTCAGTTTGAATCTTCAGTAGATTTAACAAATGCATATTAAAGAAACCCCAATCCGTAATTGGTCAGCAAGCATGAAAAGCTATAAAGTGAATGGCACATGTGCAGAGGAGAGGCACTAGCTGTGACCTTCCTGCTATTGTGTGTGTGTGTAAGCTTAGACAGCCCTGGAGATGGGATCCTGTTTTTATTTAAATTTGCTTCACTTGTTTTCCAGTTTACCATGCAAGTCCTGGAAAAACAGGTGAATTATAGAACCCAGCTGCAGCACTTGCACAACTCTCAGGTTTATTTGCAGAGCAGCACCAACTTTGAGGTGCAGTATAATGACCACGTGCCATTTGTGGCTGGGCTGCAGTGGAAAGACGCATCCAGAAATGGCCTGAAGAAGTGGGAAGGTGAAGTACCACAAACCATTTCCAGTCTGTGATTAGAAAAACAGGCATTGAAACTTGCTACTGGGATTTTGTGAGATAGTTTTGCGTGGGTGTAACAGAATCATAGAAATACTGGTTGGAAGAGACAGGCCCTGGAGGTTATCTAGACCAGTCCCCTGCTTAAATCCGGACTGTTCCTTACAGTAGATCACATCTGCTGTGGCTTTGTCTAGCTGAGTTTTCAAAACCTCCAACTTTCCACAGCCTAGCTGGCTAGCCTCTTCCAGCAATTCCTTAGTGTCTCAAAGTGCAATTTGTTGCCATTGTCCCATGTATTGTCTGCCTCTTTTGAAGGGGTTGTATTCCTCATCTTTGCCATTTCAAGTTAGCGGTAGGCAGCTATTAGATTCCCCTGTTCCTTTGCCAGACTAAACAAGCCCGGCTCCTTCTCTTCTTGTCACAGGTCTTGTCTAGGCCCTTTATCATCATAGCAGCCCTCTGCTGTAGCCTTTCTGGTTTCTCACCATCCACTTTGATCTGAGCGCTCCAAAACCAGATCCAGTGTTGCAGACATAACCTCTCCTGTGCTGTGCAGAGGGGGATAACTTTGTCTGATGGCCATGCTCTTAATGTAGACCTGTAATGTCCTGTTAAGTTTTGACTGAGATAACTGACCAAGTGAATAATGTTTTAAAAAAATTCTTTACTCTAGGAAGTGATCAAGTTTGTTTTAAGAACATTAGAAAATGGGACACTTGAGCAGAATTTTAATGGTGTATTTTAAGCTATAAATTAAACACTTGTGTATATGTATGGATATTTTTTAGAAATCACATTTATCTTAGAGATGAAAAATCCTAAGGTTAGATTAATTCTGAAGTTTTAAAAATTTGGAGATTACTTTGCGACTGTCTGTCATAAAATAATTGTGAGTCACCGGGACTGTATCACAATGGGTGAATGGTATAATTTGATAAATAACCAGCAAAATTTCAACAGTCTGCTAGTGAAATTTCAGCAGCTCGTCAGATATAAATGTTCTGAGCTGTCTGTGAACTAGTTTTCAAAATAACCTACAAATCTGGTTCAAAATGTATGTATTGCAGAGTTGAATTTCTGTGTTGGCACATGTCAGAATAGCTTGTTTAGGGCCATTATTGTAATTATGTGAATAATGGTTACAGACTTACAGTTGAGGTAAAGATTTCACATTTTGTTGCAGATCACACAGCAGAACCCTTTCCTGGTGCCATTTAGGTACTGGACTTCATAAATTTCCATTTATTAGCAAACCGCCCTATGTGTTACGCTATGCCGTATGTTATACTAGTGAAGGGTATTCAATTCATTATGTAACATCCAGAGATTTTGGCAATTGGAAGAGAACAGGTTGATAGTAGCATTTGATAGTAGCATTGAGTAGCATTTTAGCCTTGTTCCAAAATCCCAGCATCTTACCAGCTTTGTTGCAGAGTTAGAATCCAGGTAGCTTGAAATCTCACTTTTCTGCCAGTTTTAATGTATGTTCCTTCCAGGTGGATTAAAAGTAGACACTCCATGGCTATATCTGTACGCAGTTCACAAACTACATCAGCCTCAGCATTCTGTGTATTTATTGATTATGGAGCTGACAACTGGAAAAGCTCTCTCTGTTAAGAATCTTGTTCTGGAACTATTTTATAAAGATCAAGACAATGAAAAGGAAGGGAAAGTTAACATTTACACACCAGCTACCACATACCTGCAGGTTAGTAACATGACGCTTCCTATAGTTTACGGCTTTGATGATAGAGCTTTGTGATAGATACCCAACAGAACTGTTACCATACTGAAATAACACTTGTTCAGCACTCTATGTGAAGTAGCTTGTTTGAGAAAATCATGCAGTGTGCGCCAGGTTATAAGAGAGGATCTTGAGATGCCTATGTTCCTCTGTTTTCTGTGCTTGGATGATGAGCTGTTCTTCCTCTGGGCCAGCCAAATCACCACAGCCAGGGTCTCTTCGTTAGCTTTGAAAAAATGTTAGGGGTACCACCTCTGCTCTTCTTTGGAACGTGAGTCCATCACTCCGTGCCCAAAACCCAAATACGTGATGGCAGGGTTCTGTCTGGGAGTGTACAAATAATAATTACTATTTTAAAGTTCTCTCTCTGTCTCTGCCATGAGCTAACAGTTTCAGGAAGTAGGAAAATTGGATCATCATGTAAAAAAAGTTTTAAACTTGTTCCTTAGTGATATGAAACAGCTGAGAGTGTCTTTCATTTAAAAAGTAGGAACAACAATAGACAACTTCTACATTAAGAGCCCAATGATTACAGCATTCACCTAAATTTGAGGCATTAGATTTAAAGGCATACTCTGCCTGAGAAGAATGTAACCCACCTTTTCCTGGAGAGTGTCCTGCTCGTGTAGCTCATGGCACTGGCTGCCTTTTCAAATGGCAGCATTTGTAAAAATTCTCCATGGGTATTTGGAGCTCCATTAATACTAGAGTTCTGATTTTGCAGAACAAATTTGCTACTGAGGTGTTTTTGCTGCTACTCATAGAGTAGCATGTACTGTATCACTACAAAGGGAAGAAGTATCTCTCCAGGTAACTGCAATATTAACAGATTCAGTAGGAGAAAAGGTAAACTTTTTGCAGGCTAGAGTATCGGATAGTTGAGTGGTTTGGAACAATCATGAGAAATGAAAGGTTATTTCTTTTGTTGTGACTTAGAGTACGGCTCCAGCCTCTCACAAACCTGTGAGAAAACCTTCCATAGCAGGTTCTCAATGTGACAGTCTGCTGTCTTTTCTACTGGAATTCTTTCACTTTCTGTATATTAAACAACCACTGGCTGGAATCAGTGTGCCCTGAGCCTATGGATTCTAAGCTTCCTCCTAATTTATTTTAGACTGTACTGCAATCCAGGTTTAAACCTGCAATACAGGTTTAAAACTGATTTCATTACAGTTGCTGTGCATTAAGCAATATGATAAACCTCTGTCACTATGCAAAGTGTAGATTTGTCTTGAAGAAGCTTACCTTCTTATCTGCCTCTGTATAAATGAGATGAGAGCCTGGAATTTTTGCCTTTTTCTTTAGAATCCACTGCAATTGTCTAAATCTTTAACTTAGGTTTATGTTTAAGGTGTTCCTTTATTCCGAATTGCAGCTTTCCCTCGTTGTATCACTGCTGGTTCTGGCACAGTGTAGGGGATTGTGAGAAACAGTCTTGAATGAGAAGAAAATGTTCGTCAACTATTTTCAACTATTGAGCTTTTTCTCTCTCCCTTGCTTAGCAGGGATAAAATAAACTTTGAGATCTTTATGCGAATTCAGAATATTTTGATAATGGAAAAGCTGTCACATTATTTCTAATAGTTCTTGTAATGATTGTCTCCAAGAAAATGTGTTCTTTTCACTTCTGTGCTCTACCGCTGGCACAATAGCATTCTATCTGTGATAACTCAGCCAGACTAATGTCTTTGTTTTTCAGGCATCCACATTTAATCATCTTGGGAGGAATGTTCTGCATAGCTATAGTGAAATGAAATCTCTGTGGAATCCGCTTGTGAAGAATGAGATTCATTTGGAGAATAATGAACGAGCCAAATATCTCTGCTTTAAGATAAAGAGTACAAAACAGGAATTTAACGTCACAGCCAGCTATCAGAATCTGCCAATGGTAAGAAAAAAATAAAATACAATTTCTTTGACTCCGCATTGTGTTTTTCAGGTCTGCCGCCTTCCTGAGAGTTGCTAGTGTTGAAACTTAAACACTTCTACTGCTGCTTCTATTTCTGTCTATTTTGACAACCTGCAACGTAAAAATAGGTTCTAAAAGAAAACAAAAACTTGTGTGGTGTAGTTTGAGTACTCGCCTAGTTGGGAGGCCAACTACAGACAGAAAGTCAGGGAGGAGAGGACACAGAAGAGACTACATGGCTAGAAGGAGAGCTGTAGATGTGATTACTTACATTCTGATGCAGTTGTATGGCAGATGTGGAAGACTACTGCCTTGGAGAATCAAAATATCTTGCCTGCTAGTGAGCATATAGTAACAGTCTGGGTTTATATGCTGTTTTAGCCTCTACATCCCTTCCAACCTTAAAACCATTTTTGCTTTGCTTGATGTCTGTAGCACAGGAAGCGTAATCAGTGGTTTGTTGTCCAGAGAGACTCTTTGATCAGTTACTTTGGTCAGCTCCTTGCAGGACTTCTTAAAACAAAGTGTTTTTTTAGTCGTAGCATTCCTTGCTTTGAAAATCCAATCAATGTTTGTATGTAACTGTACTGGTACCAGAGATAAAGCTTGCTCATATTGCAAACAGGTTACACTCAAGTGATACATTTTAGGGCATTTTTCTTCTGCTGAAATCAGTTTTGTACTAATGTCACTTTTAATCTTATGTAAATGGAGATCAGGTTTTAAACTGAAGCAGAAAGGGGTTGATCTGTGAAATGACAGCCTCGCTGCAGCCTGTTGAATTATGCGATTTCTATATTGACGTTCCTGAATTATGAATGCAGTAAATCTGATGCAATTGTCCTTTCCTTTTCTGGTCTCATGATCTGAGTACAGCCTAAAAAGACAAACTTTTCTGTGAGCAGTGTATGGAAAGATTATAAAAGTCTGCCTGTCACGCTGCAGTTTGAAGGTCAGATAGAAGAGCTGAAGAAGGAGAAGATGCTCTATCAAAAACGTGGAACCCTTCATTTCAGGTTCAGTAGTCTTATTATTTCTCTCTCTGAAGAATGTTTTGGCCTAAATTTAGTGTGTATCTTGATGCTCTTAGGAAATGCTCTGGGCTTTACAAAGTGGAAGCGCCACATGCACAAACCCTGTGCTTCCTCCCATCTAGCTCTCTGAACTTGCTTGAGCACACCAACTTCATGGCTGGTTATTTGCATCTGTTAGCTTTTGCCCTCTTTGTTGAAATGATAGTGAGCAAAGTTGTCAAAGGCAACAGGCCGTATGTGCTGTGGCATTGTGTTTGTTGGCAACTCTGTTGGGCGTATAGCCTCCTTTCATGAAAACAGCAGGATTTATGGTGTGTCCAAACTTTGAAGTGGTGAGAAAGTTCAAAAATCCAGATCTGATCCTCTGTGCCATCCAGGTGCCTTTTTTCCTAGTCCTTCAGAATAATATATCCATTCTAAAGCCAAAGATATCTCTTTTAAAACACATAACAAATGGTCTTGTTTATATTTTGGAATATGTTTCCATTTTCTGATGAGAATGAGCGCGCTGCTTCTAGATATTGGCTGTCTCTGAAATTTCTCTTTTCATTACCCATTATCAAAACACAGCTTGAAGGCCTTGGTAAAAATGTATGTTCAGACTTTGAGACATCTGGATCATCTCTGAGGACATCTCAGCTTTCTTAAGACACAGTAGAGTCAACAGGAGTGCACAGGCTCCCTTAGGAGCCACTGTGCATCTTGAAGATAGCTAAAAAAACTGAAAGATGCCTTTTCAGTAATGGAAAAAAGACGTAAATGAAGAACAAAGAGCTGTACCAGAGAGCCTAATATGTATAAAGACAGTCCAATGCCTGTTTATAAAAGTTAATGCATTTTTCCAAGCTAAGTAAATGTGCAGAAATATTTAATAAAGTGCATAAAACATTACCCTGAAGTAGTAAACTACTCTGAGAACTATGTAGTGGGTGAACATCTGTTGCACAGGATTCTTGGCATTCAGATATTGTTTCTACAGAGAGCATAAAATGTGGTTGATAGATGAGATTTTCAAAGCTGCCATAATCTTTTGGACATTGTCCCTATTTGAAATTAAATCTTGGCCATGCAGGTATATAAAGTATATGTACTGGTTATGCACGTCTCCTGTGCTCTTCTGAGCCTTTCCTGAATTCAGGATGGAAACTCTGTACCAGAATTTCTGGTAAATGTGTGTAGTTTGTATGAAGTTGTAATTATGCTCTAGGAATTTCTTAGAGGTCCTGGTCCTATGTGTTTTGCTTCTGAATGTGACACTCTGATGGCATCTGCAACTGAAAATTGTGGAGTTCAAGTTGAAGTCTGCATGATTTCTTTTTGTAGTTGTCTATTAGATCTTTTACACTTTGCTTATTCCTTGTTTTGTTCCAGGCATCCTTTTAAAGTGCCCAATCTGCAGAGCTTCCTTCTGCAGGAGACGTTTATTGTTGACAAAAAGCAAAAGCACTATTTGTTGGAAACAAAAGTTTTGATAAATGGGGTGGAGGAAACAGTTCAAACTCTTACACTTGGTTACCAACCTGAAAACCCCTATGTGAGTTATACAAGAATATACTTTATTCTGGCATACCAAAAAAGCCAGCAAATGAGTGATTTACTAGTATGTATCTTATGTTCCTTGCATTTCCTCTCAAACTTTTTTTAGATTTGTGCTGGCTTGACTCATCCTTATAACCACAGTTTGTTCCCCAAAGATGTTGAAATATGCATTTTAAGTCAAAGTCACCAAAACGTGAGTAAATTTCCTATTAAATTCAGTTAGAAGGAGAGATTCATTACCTGATTATTTCCACTTTATTGTCTTTTCAGACCTAACTTGCTATAGGTCTTTAGTTCCTCACCGTGTAAATGCTGCAACCAAAAAGCTCAGAAGGCAGTGATGTGCTTGGTGTGTCCCTAATACAATGTTTTGTGTAATAATATCTAATAATATGTTTTATGGTAATATAGGATAATAATACATAATATATGATAATAATACATAATATATTATTTTAAAAAATTATTATGCATGAATATTAACAAGTACTGGGAGGAATAGATTCAGGGTTCTTATCCTTATCTAGGTGTATCTATTCATCTTTCTTACCAAAGGCAGTTGTTTTCTTCCTGCTTTTTTCATTTTTCATTCTGAGCCACAGTGTAATAGCTTGCAACTCTTTCATTTTTCATAATATGTAGGGATGACTTTTCTTGTCTTTCATAATATACAGGGTTAATACTCAGTGCAATTCTCTTACATTCTTAACACATAGGTGAAGCATGGGCTTGAGGCTACTTTGAAGGTCAATAAGGAAGATGTTCTCAGCTTTCTAGGGAGGTATCAGGACAAATCCAGTGAGGCAAATTTTAGACATCTTTTGCAAATGGATGTGACACATTCATTCCAGGTATCGATGGTTTTAATTTGTGGTGTTTTATTTTTTCATGTCTTGGTGGCTGTTTTACTGCATTGTCTTAAAATTATAGTTGTTTTATGCTTATAAACTTCCTAGTTCAATAAAGTTCTGGCCCTGACAAAGACCTTAGGTATCTCAGCAGATCAAATCATAATTTGTGTCAATAATCTCATGTAAGAAACAGACTGCCCTCTTGTTTTCACTTTTTTTAACTGAATTTGGCTTCATTTTCAGTGTCTTTGGGTAAAATTGGTAGAATTTTCTACACACATTTGCTTATACATATCCTCCACTTCATGCTGAAAGTTCAGACATCAAATCACCTGAGGCAATTAATGGGAATGCAGTGATTATGTTTACATTTTACCTTGTCAAATAGCTTGAGTTTCCACAAGCAATGGGACTAAGCGGGGAGCTGTTTTCCAGGCAGACTAAGCTGGAACACTTTGACTACAGTGTGAGTGTAGAAGTCGTCATCAACAAGAATGTATCTTCACAGGTCAGTTCCCTGATTATTGCAGTCTCGTTGCTTGAACTTCTGGCTTTTGCCATTCATACACTAAGACCTGCGTTGAGTCTTTTGCTTGTGTCATGCATTAGGAATACATGTCAACCGGGGAGCTATTTAACCTTGTGCTATAAATTGCTTTGCAACTACTTTCAAGCATGGGAACGTACAAAGTTGGTCAACTCGTATGGAATTTGATGAGGGTAGTGAAGAGGGGTAAATAGTTAGGGAAACAGTTAACTTTTTATGGTTAGAGTTTGTTCTGGCTAGATGGCTATGTGCAGTTGGAATAGGTGGCTTGTGTTTTGGCTGAAATTCAGAAAACTCTGAAAATATAGTTAAATTGTCCTTAAAATTCAACGTAGTTCATAATATTTTGTTGAAAGCTCTAGTCTGGTGACAGGCTTATATGCAAAATAAGGTGTCATCTGCAGCTTTTGTTATCAGTTCAATAGGTTCTGTCTCTAGGATTAACTTTATCCTGTGTGGTGTTTGAGATAAAGACAGGGAGATCACTTACCCATTACCTTCACAGAAGAAATGGACTCAACTTGGGCAAAATTAATTTAATTTATTGCCAAATAAAAATGGAATTAGATGGTGGTGAGAAACAATAATGAAAAATGAAAACACCTTTTCTGCTCCGCTTCCCCTCCCCTTTTCCCCAGGCCCAACTTGTTATCTGCAGTCTTATTCCTCGAATTGATGTTTCAGTATTATGTATTATGATTTGAGATCCTTAATGTCCTGTTCTTCTTTTTCTATGTGTAGGCCCAGGCAGCCCTAAAAAGTTACGGTGAGAGTAATTCCAATGGCTCTCTTTACCTTCGTTCCAATGGAAGGGACATGCTGATGCTGGAGGTTGATATGAACAATGAAAACAGGAAGAATGCCAGAGCTGTCGAATTGAGGGCTTTTCTCCATCAGACAATTCTGACAAACCCAGAATCAATACAGTTCCAGCTCATGGCCGAAATATTTCCGTCAAGGTAGAGGAATCAGAATCTTGGTTAATAGAAGAGCTGAACAGTGTTCTGTGATACATATTTAAATGTAACTACTTTCATATAGCTACAGCAGGAGCCACTGAGCAAATGCCATTTCATGCATTATCCCTGTTACTGATATACTTTTGCTCTTTGTTTAATAGTTTGGTATAATAGGTTATGTTAACGTGTTCTAGTTGCTTTCCTAGGACTTTGTATACAGATAACTTGAATGAATGGATGGTACTGTTCTATTGGTTTTAGATCAGCAGTTGGTTTTTTCCCCCCTGTTGTTTGTCCTCTCAGAAGTAAGGGACTAATATTTACAAACTATGACAGTGGAAGAGGGCACTTCCCAATGTTTATTAGAAAGTTTTATTAAGTATTGTGGAAAACTCTGAGGTGGCAAGGGTGTGAAATACAAATTTGGCCCTCCCAAGTTTCAGCTGTCTTTCATCTGACTTTTCAAATTTCACAGATACAAAGTGTGCAGTGAAGAAGTTGATGTTTTTGTAGAGGTCCCAGTGCTTAGCAGTTTAGGAGTTGGATGGGATAAGGAGAATGAGGAGACAGAATTAAAGAAATCAGAAGTTATTACAATTTAGTTGAAGCTCATTAGATTTACTAATAAAAGAAAAAATAAGAGAAAAGAATCAAGAAAGACACTTCATGTGTTTCTGCAGCTTACTTGCAGTTCTGGGCTTCCAATAGTAAATTAATTTGTTTAAATACCAGGCTAGGCTGTAACAGAGCAATTTATTGCAGCTCACTTCACAAGAAGTAAAATAGAACATTTAAAATTTCTGCAATGACAATTTATCTGGGATTTATTTTACAAGGAGAGAAGGGAGAAAAATAAAAGATTGAGTATTTGAGGGAATTGCTAAAAAGATGCAGTCTGTACAGACTTCAGTTGCTGACTGATGAAATGGATCTTATTTTCCTGAATTACGTAGTTCATTTCTTCCCATCTAGTGGATTTTCCCTGGGGTTTTACTCATTATCAGTCTTTCAGGAGTGTTCCAATTTCTAGGAGGGATGTCTAACAATATGAAAATATGATTGCCTCACTTCTAGGTATTTTATGTAGTATACTTGAGTCTAGAAAGTGAGATGTTTCAATGGATAGTTTGTTGAAGGCAGTGTGAAAACTGTGTCTCGGTCTTATACTCAAAACACTGAAAATTGAGTTTCTTGTTGCTCCGGCAGTTTTCTCTGAAAAGCTGTGCTGTGTTCCTCCAACTCTGTTCAACTCAGGGCCAGGATACAAAGAAATAATTGTTGGTTCATTTACCAAATTCAAATGGTGGTGGCATTTGAAATTATTGTTTAAACTGAATTCTCAATGCTGCTTTTAAATCAACAATGAAGAGAGATTTGATATTGCGATAGAGATGAGTTTATTCCAACTCTATCCAACTCTTTCCAACTCTATCTTTTTCTTTTATTTAGGGATTATACCAAAAACATCCGAGAAATTTGAAGACAAATCAGTCTATCAGTCTGTGAGGCTTTACTGAGTAGTTTTATAAACATCTGGTGAATAGCATGTACTTACTGCAAGGCATCTTATTCACTGATTCGCAACACTGGAACAAGTGCCCAGAAAGTCTGTGGAGTCTCCATACTTGGAGTCTCCATACTGCATACTCAAAACCTGACCACACACGCTCCTGGGCGCCCTGCTCTCATTGATCCTGCTTTGGGTGAGAGGCGGGTTGTCTTGACAATCATGAATTAAGCTTAATAATAAGATCTTACTAGCAATTTTTATCTCTGTCTGTTTAGACTTTTGATATCTTCTGAAATGAAACTTAATGAAGACAGGCTTCATGTGCATTTCATGGAAGCCAGGGAGCAGAAAGTTGGTTTGGTTTTGTCCCTAAATGGAAGAGTCCAACACACATTTGCTGGATTAAAGGCCATACCTCATCTGCTTTCTCTGAATGGATTACTGAAGTGCAAAAACAACATTCATGATGGTACTTCTTTACTTTGTGTTTTGCTCCTAAGTCTGCAGCTATCTAAGGAAGCTTCTTAATGTGTTCCTTACTGAACTGCATAAAATGCAGAAGAGATTATTTAGCATGCAAAGTGAACCATTGGTCAGTGGGTTGAAACTACTTTTTAGTGAACTAACATACTTTGATAATTTTCATATTTTCATTGACTGAAGGAAATAGTGGGTGGCATCTTTCCTATGCAGGTCTTCTTAATTGTCGGGGTGTGTGGTGGGGGGCTGTTTTGAGGCCCTTAATCTTCTGAATGTCTCCATGGTTGGAGTAGGTCACTGCAGAGCTCGGAGGGATTGTTCAGCCTGGAGTTACACAAGTAATAGGTCATAGTCCTTCTGTAGTTTCCTTCAGAAGGCAGTGCAGTGTAGCCCATGGCCTAAAGGCACAAGCTTGGTTAATAAAAAAAACCAACTGCCAGAAATATTATTATGTAATTTGTTTTAAACACAGATACTTCTACTAGTGGAGAAACTCTCTCTCTCAACAATAATCTGATTTATTCTGTAGATTAGGCTAAATTATTTATTATAATAAATGGAAATTATTTTCCTATCACCTAGTATTAAATTAATGGTTAATTTATATGTTGCTTATAAAATTCTGATTATTTCTGTCCCAAGGGACTCTCTCTACAGTAATCGTTTCTGCCTGTTACAGGTAACATCAATGTGATGGTCAACAAAACACTGTATGGACTCCGTCTCAGGAACAGAAATGTGTTTGGGAATAGCACCGTACACAATGTCACTTTTGCTGTGTTTCAGAATGGCAGTCAGGCAATCCCAATGGAGGCAAAACTGAAAGGACACCTGGAGCTGAGTAAAGAGATGAAAAGGGGGCTAGCTAGCTTCCAGGTGGATGAGGAGGCCCTTTCTGTAGATTTTTCCAATATCATGAGTCCTGGGCACAGCAGAGTCAGTGGGACTTTCACACATAATATCAGCTTTTTAAAAAGTGCAGGTATGAAGAAAACTCCGACTTGATGGTGTGGTATAACAAGGTGTCAAGGTGAATTTACCTAAATGAGTGCAGACCATTGGAAATAGATGAGTTGCACTTGCTCACACCAGAACAGAATGTGATCCAATCTTAGAACATTCTTTTTAATATTGTTGAGAAAATACAATAAAATGGATACAAAACTATTTAAAAACTCTTTGAATTACTTCAGAGTAAATTATTTCTTTCTTGCACATCTGTATTCCTGCATGCTGATCAGTTCCTCTAAGCATAGTTTTGTGCCTGTTTTGATTTGGGACAGAATTGAAACATTGAAAGTCATTGAATAAATCACACTGTAGACTAAAATGTGCCAAGTATTTCCTAAGCAAAACCAAGAGTTTTCATGAAATGAAGTTACCAATAATTTTGAATGGGTAAATTGCCTTTGTTGCTTTGGACTGAAGAAACTTTGTTTTTAAACTTTCTAACAGCTGACCACTGGAGTTGGATACAATACCCATTGATAGATATCCTTTATTCAGAAAAGAAAACGTCCTTGACTTCCAAAGTGCATGCCACATTTTAATTTAACAATTGTTTTTAAATATGACTTTCTTATGGTAGGTAATGTCCTTTCTTACTATAAGTATCAGTAAGTGCAGCTAACTGGATGATCACACTTTAAAAAAAAGATCTGTCTTACAAAAAATATAGAAGGCTTGTGTTAATGTGTAATACATCTTTTCTATATTTTACAATGACAACCCAGAAGTATTGCATTGATTTTGTTTCTTTCCCTGTCAATAGGATTGCCCTTGGATGGCATTCTTACAGCCATGTGTGACCATGGCACAAGAAATCACACCATCACTATAGCCCTACAGAGTGGCAGTGAAAGGATTACCGCTGTGTTTGGAGGTCACAGACTGTCTGCTGAGACTCCTAAATCCCAGCTATCTGTGAGTTTAAAGCACAACATCTCAAAGATAAAGAAACAAGGCATCCCTTTTATTGTGGAAGCTGCTGGCTATTACGAGGTAAAAAGAGTTCTGCCTGTGAATATTTAATTTCTGTCGGAACCATTTCTAATAACTGTAGGTTATTCCTGTGCACTTTATTCCAAAAGCATCTGCATTTCTGAGATGTACTAAATTACTATGTGACAGAAAGGTGTTTTCTGGCTTCTTGTCATACTGAGTAGCTGTCACCTGAAGTCTTGGAGCTGAATCTAGACTAAATGCGATGCTACATTCAGTCCTCATTTGAGTGAAGTCTTTGCTGTGTAGGAACAGGAGTCTTGTCCAGTTTTATTTCCCGCTATAAATGGGAAGTGGACAGGCAGGCCTACTGTATGTAGCCATCAGGTAATTGTCAGTGAGCCTAGGTACTGGGTTGCATCTGATACTGGATCTAACTAGTTCTGAGGTCATCCTTTGCATGTATGCTAAAGTGCAGAAGACTGTTCATCATGGCTTTCCATTTGAAAATCTCTACCCACAGAAGCATCATGGATCATGTTTCCTGGTACAGTGTTGCTTGGCCCCTCTTCTCTCTATCTGCATTTCTGTTATAGATCTGTGAACAACGTATAGCTCTTTTGCATCTCAAATTATCCTTCCATAAAAGAAGGGTTCAAATATTTTCCTTGTTCTAACATATGCTGGAAGGCTCAAGTCATAGAATCATAGAATCGCTGAGGTTGGAAGGGACCTTTAAGATCATCGAGTCCAACCTTTAACCTACCCTGACAAAAGCCACTTCTAAACCATGTCCCTAAGTGCCCCATCTACCCTTTTTTTAAACACCGCCAGGGATGGTGAATCCACCACCTCCCTGGGCAGCCTATTCCAATGTTTAATAACCCTTTCAGTGAAAAAATGTTTCCTAATATCCAATGTAAACCTCCCCTGATGTAACTTGAACCCGTTTCCTCTCGTCCTATCACTTGTCACCAGGGAGAAGAGGTCAGCCCCCATCTCTCTACAACCTCCTTTCAGGTAGTTGTAGAGGGTGATGAGGTCTCCCCTCAGCCTCCTCTTCTCCAAGCTAAACAACCCCAGCTCCCTCAGTTGTTCTTCATAAGGTTTGTCCTCCAGACCCCTCACCAGCTTTGTAGCCCTTCTCTGGACGCGCTCCAACACCTCAATGTCCCTCTTGTAGCGAGGGGCCCAAAACTGAACGCAGTACTCGAGGTGGGGCCTCACCAGTGCCGAGTACAGGGGGATGATCACTCCCCTAGTCCGGCTCACCACACTATTCCTGATACAGGCTAGGATGCTGTTGGCCTTCTTGGCCACCTGGGCACACTGCTGGCTCTTATTCAGCCGGCCGTCAACCAACACCCCCAGCTCCTTTTCTGCCAGGCTGCTTTCGAGCCACTCTGCCCCAATCCTGTAGCGCTGCATGGGGTTGTTAAGTCGCTAATATACTAACATTTGGGGTGTGTTCAGCCACTGTGGTACAGCGAGACACAGAGCTGTGCAGAAGAACAACTCTATACAGCTCCCCTTACCCTGCTTACCAGTAGTTTCTAGTTACAGTAGTTTCACTTTTATCATGTATGCCTTAGGACTTGGATCCTCCAGTGTACTGAATGCTCTTAATGTGTTTTGGAGCCCGAAGGAATTATTGGTACACAGCATTCAGAAGGTCTAGCGTAACAGGAAAATCTCTATTAGAAATGAAGCCACTTTGGTGAATTTGCACTTTTATTTTACCTGTGCTGCTGCCCTGACACAGGCTGTGACATTTGAGCATAGTGAAACAGACCGTGCCTTTGACAGTTGTTGGTGGGATATTGTTATTTGTTTCTTTCCATGATTTGGTTTCTTTTGTGCGTAGAATTTCACCAAAAAGACTGCTGCAGGGATAATAACGACAGTGGAGATGGAACAGCTGAAAATTGAAATAGAGAAGAAAACCACTGGCAGTGCTATCGAAATTTCTCTTTCACTTCACCATGATGTGGGAGGACTGATCGACATTATTCCATGTGTACTTGAGGTTAGCAGAAGTTCTGCTATTTGCTGTAGCTTTCTGCTGCGCATTCTCAACTGTTCAGATTTACCGCTTGAGAGCAAGCTAGCATGTCAGAAGGGAGAGAGATTTTTGTCAAACAAGGCTAGTACAGAAAGCCTAAAAATGGTTTGCTTAGCAATAAAAAGCAGGTTTTCAAGATGTGATGGGTAACAAAACATTTATGTCATGAAGCTGGAGTGGGTGCTTGCCCAGGCACAATAACATGCAGTCCCAGCTTTTCCATCTTGCTAAAGCAGGGGTTGCAGGTGGGTGGCGTGGCTGTTTGTGGGTGCAGTGGTACTGACGGCAGAGCGAATAATAAAGGCAGTAGTTTTCATACAGCTGACAGCACTCCCCAAGGACTTCACTTTCTGCAACGGGGGACACAGTTTGAAACACTGATTGTCTACTTGTAACAGTGGTATTTTCCGTGCCACACATAAGAAACACCACTATCTCCTGTCAAAATCAAAAGCCAGAGTATCAAAAATAGTTCCCTCTGGCAAGTAACAGTTTCCTGCTGTTTAAAGATACTCTTCTATCTTCATCTATGCTGATAATATTTTGGTATGATAATGCAAGATTAGAGACATGATTTAGTGTTAGATCTACTAAACTTTATCTTTTTGAAACTCACCTCTAATCTTTAATCTTAAAGCTATGTTTTAGTATCTTCATGCTTTTTATCCTGAAGGTAGCCTTTTAGCTTGGTGCTTTGTATTTTAGTCCCCTCTGCTTTTGCTCATGCTCTGTGCTTTGTTGATAATGCCAACAGGTTGCTTGCAGTGGAGAAACTGCTCACAAACAACTCTCCGGCCTTTGCAATGGAGCAATTGCATTTCATCATTTTGAGGTACTGGCTTAATTTATAAACTATACTGTCAACAACGTACTGTCTTAACTACCACTAAGGGAATCTAAGTACTGAAAGGTGTCAGAGATGTAGAAAGGGATTTGGGTTAGCTGGAAGTTTTGCACACAGTTTCAGATATATTTTCACTCCCTTGATATTTTCACGGATTCAAACAGATCAGATTACTTCTCCATCAGAAACTGTACAAGTCTGTGGCGAAGGTTGTACTCAGTTTGACCATCATGCAGTGGATTGTTTATTCTGAATCATAATTGTCAACAAACTTGCATTCAAGTGATACAGATTTACATTTTTCGTGCACAGCTGTGCACCAAGCGCAGCTAAGTGCAGACGAGTGTACCGAGTGCAGATAAGGGATGTTTATGGGCCCAACAGGTGCAATTTTAAAGGCGATATTTCTGTGTCCTACAGCAGACAATCAAGTCATGCATCTTTAGAGCTCAGTGCAAGAGCCTGCACTGAGCAGAAAAACAATATCAGGAGATAGGAAGGGTGCACCAGGCAAAAGGCAAGAGTCACATTAATGTTTCTAACTGAAGTCTCCAAACTGTATCTTCTGCCAATTAGAACTGAACTCAGTATTAATGGTCTTGTCTTGTAATTGAGCAGCCAACTTGATGTGAACTGGACAAGGGAGCATAGGAGGCACAAGCTGAGAATTTCAGTTTACTACTTCTTACTCTATTTTCTGCTCCTTCTAGCTAACCATTTGTTTGTCACAGTCCCTGTGGCTCTTGAACTGTTGGAGAAAGATACACCTTGTAATCTGACGTATTCTTAAGAACGTGTTAAAAACATCTCCTGTGAGTGACATTACTGAAGATTATGTTTGTCTCTAGAAAGACAGTAAACGCAGTGACTCTGATCCCATGTGTTTTCTAATGACAAAAAAGACATGCATTTCAGTTCTCCCCTCATGTAAGATGGGTAGAAAATGCGTAACACTCGTCCCTCCTGCTGAGGTCTGGGGGACTTCAACACAGTCTCACAGTTCTAGAGCTCTATTTACTTACAGTAAAAGCAGAATTGATGATAGTAAAAGCAATAGCAGTTGATTTTTCTGGTATTAGTAATTGTTTTAACAGAATTGTGGAGTTGGGTTTTTTTCTGTTATTTTTATTAAAATAAAGATTTGTAGGCATTTATAAATATGTAGGATGAATACAAAAAGGTGTCACGGTAGTAGGGAAATAGTTCTCTTTTAGTATGTGAGCATTTAAAAACAGTATGTGGCCTGACAGGAAAACAAACTTGACAACAGTTTTTCCTGTAATTTTTCAGACTCCAGCAAGAGTTTCACTGAATGGGTCAATGTTTACCAGCAACTTGACTGTCATCTTCTTTGGACGTGTTTCTTTTCATGACATGTTTGCCTACCTGCAACTCCATGCCACCACTAACATCCAGCCTCATTTAGAAGTTGATTTCCAGCATTCTTTGCCTTTCCTTCAGTCTCTGGGAATTGCCAGAGAGAACCAAGTGAAGGTGTCAGCCGTGAGAAGTGACAAGTACAAGGGTGTGCTTAGTATTGTCCTTGGGCCCTGCAGTTTAAAAGCTGATGGAGAAGTGAGCCTGGCAAGCAATGAAACAGATACAGAATGGGTACTTACTTTTAGGAACAAGTGCATCAGTTTAGAGGTAAGCCTAGATTGTTTTCTGTATGGCATTATAGTTTGTGTATTTCGGATCATTATGACTCACAGAGGACTATTTCCTGACACAGTTATTTATGGAAAGGACAGTTTTGGTTGTTAAAGTTCTTCTGGCAGAGCAATGAGTCAGAGCACTTGCAGAGGGAATGTATTTGAAGATGAGAATGTGGACTAACACAATAGTAGTTGTTACTGCCATTGCCGTAAAATAGTTGTTTAATAATAGCTTTTTAATTAAAATAAACTTTTGTCCTAGAATCTAATGAAAAGCATGTCCTTTCTGTTTGAAATTTTGGAGGTTTTCTTTGGGGTTACGAACTTTTTCTTCACAGTACTTACAAAAAGGTTGTTGTTCGATTTTTTTTTTTCCCTGTACCATTTATTTTTCATTTCTTTTTCTCGTGTTTCACAGAGAAATTTCTGATTTCTCTGTGAAACAAGCTGTCTTATATGGTCCTTCACAAAAGCATATTGGTTCGGAAAGCAGAAATGCTTTCTCATTAATTAGAAACAAATTAGGAACACAGTTGCATTACCTTGTGTGCTTTAAATAGTATAATCTTTTCTGTTGCAGAGGATGGGATTGCCTCATGCTGTAGCCTTTGGGGGCTCATTTCAACAGAACATCTGCAATGTTGGCTTGTTAATGAACCTCCAGTGTGATGGCAGAACAGTTGATGTGCAGATAGACACTTCCTGCGAACACGAATATACACTCCAAGGGATGCTCAGGCATTCAGTTCACTGGCTGAGTCAGCTTGGGCTGCCTTTTGAAAACTCTGTCCTGTTATCTGCAGCCACAGACTCCACAACTGAGGGTGTTTTGTTGCTGCAGGCTGGAAAATGCAAACTTAAGGCTAGAGGAGATCTCTGTATTCAGAATAAAGCTGAATGGACACTGGAAACAGAAGCAGAATGTCAGCTTCTGCAGGTAGCTCTTGGAGGCTTTTAAAGAGAGATTTGGGATCAAATGCGGGCCGTATAGGGTTTTAACTTAAAATAACAATGTTTGGGTGTTGGAAAGGCACTCTAAAGACACACCTGTCTCACAGCATTAGGCAAAGAAAGTGTCTAATGTATCCTGTTCATAGATGTTCTCTGTAGACTGAGATTAGTTCAGTCTTTGCAGCTCATTGCCTTCGCGGCTCATTGCCTTCGCAGACTGAGACTGCCCTCTAAGGCTGAACAGCAGTTTTAGTTTGAACTGTTTGTTGAAAAATACATTTTCTGGTCTGTCTTTTTTATCAAAATAGAAGTTGTGAAATTTCCTTGGTGTTTCCATCTAGTCTCACTGACTGCATTAGAAAGAATGACTATTGCGAATTCAGGGGTTATTTCCAGATGTTCATAGGCATTTATGTTTTGCTTGTAACTCCTCTGTTTTAACTTCTTCAACTGCAGTAGCAATATAAAACAAAAATGACAGGAAAGTGTGTGTCATCCATAGTGAAAAGGGAATGAAAACCACTTAAAATACTAAAAATAGCAGAATTGTCAGTGTTTTTTACATCTACTTTGAAAGAATGAGAGGAAACATTTCATTTGTGATATTGCACAAGACAAGCTTGAAGCTTTAGTATTAAAAAAAATAATCCTCATAACATGCAAGAATGTCTGTTAGGCCTGTTATTTTTTGGGGTTTGTTTGAAAATTGAGATTGATCTGGTCTGAGTAAAGCAGAGGATGTTCAGTAAACTTTGCCATGCTGAAGAAATAGGCATTTTGTATTTTTGTAAATGTAAAACATCATAGAGATACAGAAGTTGTAAGTTCTGCAAGGCAGTCCTAAAATCTTCCCTCAAAACTTATTCAGGCAAAATTGTTATCTTACTGTTGGGAGGGAGAAATATGGCAATGCAGAGATTGTAGGTTTTGTCTCTGATACTGTGACATAAAATCTCCTTTCTCGTATGTTAAAGGGAAAAGAAGTAAGACTCAATACTTGTCTTAAAGTATCTGTATAATCCAAAGGATTTTTTTTTTTTTAATCTTGATAGGATCTCAGTATTCCAACTCAGTTACGGCTCACAGGGTCTATTCAGAAAGACAAGTGCCAAGCGGAACTTCTCTGTGTCCTTGAAACAGAAGGCAAGGCTGCACATCTTGAAGTGAGAGCAGAGTGCAAGCCAAAGATTACACTGGAAATTCAATTCAGGCATGACCTCCCTCAACTGAAGGAAATTCCAAGGGAAAATAAGCTGTCCATCACGGCACGAAAGCAGTTAAAATACCATATCGGAATAGGAATGCAATTGGGTGCTTGTGAGCTTCAAATGAATGGGGGCTTTGAGCCTGAAAAGAAGCTTCGGTGGAAAATGTTTATAGAAAACAAATGCCAAACAATTCAGGTATTGGAAGGAATTCTTTTGCTTTACTTTTGAATTTATACATCTAAACCAGCATCTTTGAACCTACTAAAATAAAAAGAATATAGTCTAACGATTTCAATGGTAGCAGAGAAACAAGAAAAACATTAATCAGTACCTACATTTAATGGACTTGCTTGTGCTACCTCTGATGTATTTTTTTAAAAGCATGGTTGAGAAACCTGCTTTTAATCTTCAGAAATAATGACTATTTAACGTTGTCTTTGGCTTTATCAGCAATTACAGTTTCTCAGCAGTTTGACAACCAGACTCTGAAATAGTTTAAAAATATATAAAGTAAATAGATAATCTTCAGGTCAGAAAATTTTCACTGAGTTTTACAGAAAACTGAAATTGCTAGCAAACTGGTATGTAATGTATGAGGACTGTTGTGGAGAACGCAGTGAAAAAGACAGTGTTAAACAGTAGTTGTGATTTCCTGTAAGAACTCAGTTGAGAAATATTTTGGCAAATTTAGTTGAAAAACAAACAGCGACATTTGAACAAGCTGCTTCAGACTGCCCTGGTGAGATATTTCTCTGCTAGTTATTGCAAATGCTGGGCCATGTAATTGTCCCCGAGCTTGAACCTTACCATTTGCATTGCCTGATCGAGCACCACCAAATCACACTTCCTGTTTCATTAATGAGATTTAACTTCTGGGTTTGGTGGGAATCTCACTATAGACTCTGAGCCTGACCAGCAACTAGTGGGATAAGAAAAAAGCAGTTTGTTGAAAAGATTTAGCCAGTAGAAAAATACAGTGAAAACTGGCGTTCTGTGGAAGATCACTCCATCTCAAACGAATGTGCCATCATTTGTGGTATGGTCTCATTTCTGTAGAAAGCACAGGAAGTGAAGCCCTGGCTCTGGGACAGGTGACCTGGTTGGCATCAGAGATGTCCTGGGAGTCTCCGTCTCCGAAGGAGTCCACAGTGTTGTTGCCTGGGCGGAGCTGTGTGAGCTGGGGCAGCAAGGCGGCTTTCAGAGCTTCCCAAGTAAAGAAAGGCAGTGTGCCGTGACCTCTCTCAGCTAGTTAGTATGACACGCTGAGCTCCTTTTACCTTTTGATGGAGGAGTGAAAAATGGCACTTTTCCCCTCAATTCTTGCCCAGTAGTTTACTTTCTGAGGCTAGACTGTTGTAAGTACGTGAAGGGGGAGAAATTCTGCAGCAGGATTTCCTGAAGTAGCAGCTCTAAATTTAGCTGGACTGTGCACTGACTTTTCTTACTGAAAATTTGTATTGCTATTGGAAATTCTGATATCGCGGTACTGATATCTCACAGATCCCACCGGTCAGTGCTATATAAGCAGGAATGGAAAAGAGAGGAGAAGTGTATGGAGAGTTTGAGAGAGATGTTATCACAGAATCATCTGTGGATTCAGTATCCAAGTCAGAGTAAATCTGAATATACAAAGATGAGATTGACCTGCCCTCTTCCAAAAACAGAGCTGCTGTAATAAACCTATGTATACTGTCTGATTTCACTGGATTTATGGATGCTTTGGGCCACTGGAGCAATGCCAAGCATAGAAAATTAATTGACTTTTTCAATTCTTCAGGAAGAGCTGCGACGTTGTCCTGTGTTCTGTTTATGCTGGTTCACTTATCAAAAATATGTCAGACATATTCAAAATAAAAGAGACAAAATGTATAAAAGGTAATAAAAAGCTGTCAAGATTCTGGAAACATCCTATGGATGTGCTGCCTGATATACAGCTAGCTGCTATTAGAGCTACTTAGGAATAAAAAGTTTCAGGTGTATAGTATATCTGTGGGTAAGGGTAAAAGTGGTGAATTTTTAAATTTTGTATTAATTTTTTTTTGCTTGTACAGGATCTTGGAGCACCAGTAAAAATTGACAGTTCAGGCTATGTTTTGATGGATAAAATGAACCTAGATTCACAGATGTTGATCACTGTTGATGAAAATAAATTACAAGGACTCCTTATTCTAAAAGTCACTGATGTAAGTGTGCCGCAGACTGTTAGACTGCATGTAAAAAGAGTGACATACTCTAAACTATTTTACTGGGAACAAACAGTCAAGCTTTAGTAATAAATGCCAGAATAAACATAAAATCTTCGAAAATCTGGCACCTGTAATGTGCAGTGAAACAGATGTTATAGTATAATGGGATATAGCTGTGGCACTTCCTGAATCACTTCCTTGTTATGCTCTTTGTGTCTATATATATGTATTTTTTATATTGTACTATTTGATGTTCCTTATATTATGTGGCAAATACGATAAGACATGCAAACCCACAAATGCTGATCTCACTCCAGATATACAACAGGTACTCCAATGTAACATTCTTCATTCATCATGAAAGTATACTGCAATGCATGAGAAGAAGAAAGATTGCAATTTATAGAGTCATCACTGTGATTTACATTGCAAATAATAGGCAGCGATTAACTGAGACACTGCTGTTAGTTTCTTCAGTAAGACAACAGCACAAGAAAGGCTGTGAATCTCCTGCTTTCCTGTTGACAATTACAAGTTTGACTTCTCTTGTCATGTCATCAGTGCAGGAGAGTAGAGTATGCACAGGGAGAAGTATCTTCCTCCTTGTGATCATTCACCTTCTTGCCATAACTGGGAATTTCTGCGTATTTCTGTGGTGTAGAGAAACAGATAGCTAGTGGGAGTTCTTTGCCACCGAACATTTACAACTTTTTCCCCTCTTAGCTGAAAGATCTGATAGGATTTTTTTTATCCTATCTGTTAGGCTTTATTATTTTTCCCAGTGTAACTTCCCTAAGTTCAATGCAAGTAGGTTTCATTAGTATTAAATATAGGACAGTCAGATTTGTTAAACATCTGTTTTGGGCTTTGTATCGCAGTAGGCTTTGGGTTCTAGACATCCTTTACTATATATGCTGTCAAATATTAACAGGAAAGACAAGAATTGGATGTGGTGCTAACCCATAACATTCAAGGAGCTGCTGACATTGGCATTCCTATGAGGATATTAGTCGATGTGATATCAGAAAAAAGCAGTGACTTCTATAAAAGACTTATTCACTTCTGTGTGAACAGCAAGCAAGTAAGTGTCTCCTCCATATTACTAAGATGTGAAATAGAGGTTAAAGTGAATTAATTGATTTGGTAAATACTGTTTCTCCATTTGAAGTAGCTGCGCATGAGGCCCGTACAGGAATACTCTGCAGGGGCTGGCTTGGTTTTAAAGGCCTTAATTAAATGAAGATTGTATCTTTCAGCCACTCCTTCTGTGCAATCGCTTCTAGCAACAAATTTGACATCAGCAATGAACCGTGACTCCCATTCGCAAACTGCGTCAAACCTTTCTTATCAATCAAGTGTCTTCCCTTGGTGCAGCATATTCCCTATTACAGTACAAATTTGTGACAATTAGACAATTCTTCACCATAAATTTTTCATAGTTTTCATAATTTTACTCTAAGGTGTAATTAGTACAGTAATTACAACTAATCAGAGTAGTCTCGATAACAGAAATGTGCCACAGTTAACTTTTGTGATATTTTTTTTGGACTGAACAGATTACAGAAGAACTGAGCTTTGTCCAGAAGTTGTATGTTATGTCTCTCAACTACAAACTTACTCATAACATAGAGGCACTGAAGACTTTGCAAATCAAAGACAGGATTGAGTTGCAAGTAAGTGATCAGTCAATGTCAGGGGAGACAAGAATCCGCCCTGGAATTGTGCTATAGAAGTCAGATGGCAAAGAGCAGAGGGTGTAGATGTGACTTTGTGCATTTGCTATTTAGGTAATTTTTTTGTGTATCTGTCAGTGAGGGTAGAATTTTACTCATTCAGTTGTTAACTTTGGCATCTTTATCATGTTTTCTATTCTGTTATGGCGTCTTGCATAAGATCATAGCACAGATCTCAAAGTTGCTTCATAATACTGCTTCACTTAAAAGTCAAGATTTATACAGGAGAAAAAGCTTATTGCTACAAACTACAGCCCAAGTGGAGCAAACCACTACCATAAAAAACCTACCTAACGTCTCGGGTACAAGTGGGAAAGATTGCTCTCAACTTTTTAAAATACAATCTAACCTCCAATTAAATATCCTTCTGAATTAAGATGTCTGTGTTGTCACACCATCTCAGCTTTCGTTCTCATTTATAATTATTTCTAGACCCAGTGCTCTTCTTTACCTATACTCTACTTAAGTTCGGCCTTCCTTACCAGGAGAGCAGCAGTGTCTTCTGTCCTTCAATATATATTAAGATGTATAGTGGAGTATTCATCATGGAAGGGTGTTGCAGGACATGTGAACTGTATACTTTTGTGCAAACTGAATGGTCTGTGACATTTGAAGTCTGTACCTGTGCATACAAGGACTATCTTGGAAAGCGCTGGGATAAGATGAGGCAGAGAAGTGTGGTGGTGGTAAAATGAAATGTCACTCTGTAACAGACAGATAAAAAATCAGTCACTTTCTTGCCATGCAGATTGTATTCCTGAGTTCTGTAACCCATCGGAAGTGAAAGGAAGTTGGGGAAGGTGCTGTCTGTCTAGGTGGAGCTGGAGATGGAAAAGAACATTGCCTATGCTCCTGATGGAATAAGATTTTCCTGAATTTTGGGTGTTGTCCCAAAATACATAGGTCATACTGCCTGCTTTTGTTGTAAAGACATTTATATTTTGTTTTTCTCCCTCCTCCCTCTACTTCCTGCTCTCTTTCTCTCTGCCTTTTGTTTTCCTTAAAGTTCCGGGTGGAGGGGAGTCCAGATGCACGCTTTGTTCTTGAGGGGAGTCCAGAACCTCAGTTTGTTCTCAGGGATTGGGAGAGTAGCTTGCTGGACCAGAACTTTTCATAGGAATAAGAGGTTGGAGGTTGGCTCCCAATGTGTGAACAGCCCAAGCCACAGCTGAGCTTGCAGCATGCACTGCACGAGGGCAATGCACTTTAGCTCATATGCCTAGTCTGTCTGATAGATCTGCAGTGTACCTTGTATAGTCTAGATAGAGGTGAGTACTGGCACCATTTCACGGTTTACATTCCAAATGGTATTTTCCTCCCAGACGCTGATTACCTGGCATGTTTTTTTTTTCCAATCTGAGATACACAAGTCTACAGCACGACACTTATACTTTATCAATCATGTAGCTGCTTGAATATGGTTAAGGCATGGCCATACTGGAGAATATGTGTTAAACTGTTGAATTTATAAATAAAAGGGAGATCTGTAACTATGTTGTGTTATGAAATTATAGGAGATTAATTTTTTGGACACACTTTGAGATGATACTGCCTGAACAGAAGAAAGAATCCTGACTAACAGGAGCTTTGCCTTTTACAAAGCTCCTTTTTCACAATTTACCTTTGCTGCATACAGGCTATCTTGAACCTGGAAGTGATCAAGAGCTTTAGTATGAAAGTGCATTATGGTGCCCACCTAACAGTTCTCGAAGGACAAATCCAGCAGTTTGAAACAAGTACCAATGTAACTGGGAATTTCCATCATACTTGGCCATGGCTGATACAAGCCAGAGTCCCATCTTCTCTACAGGTAGTTGTTTTGTTTTGGTTTTTTTTCTTCATTAAAATTATTGTCCTTTATTATAATGTAATAGCCCGTGGCTTGAATGAAAGCTACTGTTTTGTAAGGTACAGGATGGAAGCTGAGATTTTCTGATATTTAAAAACTACGGATGGCTAAAACCTGAACTACTGAAATAGAAAATTTCTTTTTGACTGCTTTCTGGACAAGATTATTCCATTCTTACCAGTGTTGGTACAGTGTGTATTGTTGATATTGTAACTCTACAGAATAGTTTCAGCACATTGCATCAGGAATTGGAATATTGCTCCTATGTTCTTTAGTGGGAATTTTATACTTGAAGTAATTTTTTAAGTGCTGTTTTCAGGGAAGTATTGGAGTACCTACTGTCTGGTAAATATCAGCAGTATGCATGGATCAAGGATCCTTCATATAAAGGGAGTCATGTTTTTGTAGGATAAAAGAGAATCTAATGAGTATTTAACATAAATCAGTGATGCTGGTGTAGTTTGAAATTCATTCAATTGAATGGACTTTATACTGGAAAGTCATAGATGGTTAATGAAAGGCTAAGATTTTTTTGGTTTATAAATAGATTTTTGACATAAGTACAGACTAGAGAGAACTTTCTTTCATTTGTCTTCTGTTTCAAAATTAAATAGTACCTGTTTTTAAATTAAATAGTATTTAAACGTTTTTTCAAGAACTTATATTTACATGTCATTTTTTTAGATAGATATGGTTTTTCAAGGGAGAAACACTACTCAAGAAAGATATATGCACATTGCAGCTGGAGAAACATCAATCACATACATAATAAACTCCTATTATGTTGCTCAGCAAGTGGATGTCTTTTGCCAAAGTGTACATAGTAGTGAGGCACTACAGGCAGCTGGCTACCCTAAGGCAATCAACTTGATTCTCAGTTTACAGAAATCAGGTAGGTACCTGCCGTTCCTTGCAGGCTTTTGTTATACTATAGCTCTTTGAGGGTGTTTCAACTATTCCTTCAACAGCTACAAACTGACTTAAGATTTACTGGTAGTACTTAAAAAGGGGCTTTTTCCTGTATGTAAGTAAAATTGCCATTCTTAAACTGCATCTGTTATTAGTTACATTACATTTGTTTTTCTAATTCCAGGAAAGATCTCATGTGGTACAACACCTGGTAAAACAGATGATCCCCAAGATACTTAGCTGCATAAAATAAGATTCCAATATCACACAAAACCCCCTTGTTACAGAGCACAAAAAAACGTGAATTCTAGTGTAAAGTGGGCTTTGAAAATAATGCTAAATGGCTTTTGTTTTTTGAACTGTGGAGGGGAGACAGACCCATCCTGAATACTCCAGTCTATCCTCAAAACTTGCCCTGACAGCAACTCTATCTGCATATCCCTCAACTGCTGATTTACATGGCGATCAAGTACCTTCAATACCCACATGGGTGTATATTCGTGTTGAAAAAAACCAGCTGTGAGAGCACCAGAGAATAGGAATTATTGAGGTTAGCAGGCACTGAATCCATACTGATGTTAGTGGCACCATCTCCTTTCACCCACTCTGAAAAAATCAACAGGACAACAAGTGGCTTTCAGGACAGCCGCCAGAGTGTGACTGCATATATGTCTGTGATTTTGTCTTCTCCGTAAAGAGTTTTGGGGTTTCACATCTCTCATCACATTTTTATCTCTTCGCAGTCTGTATTTTCTCTCTTAAATATGACAAGCTGGTAGGAAAGTGGGGGAAAGGTCTTCAAGTTGTGTTGTTGAGCAGTGTTAGTCTGGAATTGAAGTAGCTGGAACTGAAGGAGCCACTAGAGGTCAAAACAGCTCAGAGCTCTTCTCTAGAAGAAGTGGCCACTACTTGCCGAGTACTACAGCTGGCTGTATAAAGCTAGTCAGCTCTAGCTGCAAAAACACATTGCTGTTGGGAACTGACTTGTCACTTAACACTTGTACCATGGGTACACAAGCTGTGTTAACTCACGACTTTATATGTTAAAGGACATCCAAAAAACTCTGCAGTCAAACCACAGGCCATTCATCCATGATGGATGTCT
The DNA here is from genome assembly GCF_963924245.1 of Chroicocephalus ridibundus. Classification (NCBI taxonomy): domain Eukaryota; kingdom Metazoa; phylum Chordata; class Aves; order Charadriiformes; family Laridae; genus Chroicocephalus; species Chroicocephalus ridibundus. The sequence goes on along the minus strand of NC_086291.1, from coordinate 45,633,742 downwards.
TAACGCAAAAGTTGTCTGGATTCATTTTATGCATGCAGTACTGAAATTCCTTGAAAATGAGCCCTTCAAAATGTCACTTTTTTGTTCTTGCTATTTAGAAAGCAAAGCCAAGACTATCTGTGAAATCCAGTATGACGACAAATATATAACTGTGACTATGGATGTTGACACAGACTTTCAACTCTATGGTACGTTTGAATTCATGGCAGAGGTGAAGCATTCGATATCACTTCTCCATCATCTGGGACTTCCCTTCTTTCTTAAGGTAATAAGCCATATATCTTTTGTTGTGCTTTGATTAGAGCTGTCATCGGCATTACACTACCATGAATCCAGAGCGCTTCCAGTGGCCTCAGTGAAATTAGTCAAGGTTTATACAAGTGCAGATGAGAGGTGACACAGCCCAGTTTATGTGAATTCTAGTTTAACTTAAGTACACAGCTAATGGTCTGTTTCCAAGGAAACTCAGCATGTACCTGAAATCCCCGATTTCAGGATTAATCATTTCAGGAAGGCACTCATTTACTGGCAGTTCCTCGCTGATATGGCTTACTGAAGTAGAATACTTTTGGTAGAAAACAGCTGGCCTTCATGCCTAGAGGATTCCTTGGCTTGGTTAAACCATTTGTAGCATAGATACCTAAAATGTTTCAGTGTTGAATAAACAGAAATAGACTTGTATTCCAAACTACTTGATAGGATCAACAAAGGCTATGCCTGTTCATCCCTTGGGAGAAAGAAGTATTAGTTGAAATGTCTCCTTCTCTTTTGGAGGGTAGTACACAGAACAGCACATCCAAGTCATCTGTCACCTTCTCTTCAAATAACAGGATATGTAGCTAGGATACAAGATTAAAGGTAGACTTTTCTGAAAATAAACATTAGCTCAATATTAAACCTGTACATTAAATGTCAGTGTTTCAAGTTTCAAGCATTTTATTAAAAGGTATTAGATACGTCCCCTGCTTCTCCCCCCTTTATCTTTGGTGAAATGTCTTTTATCCTCTAAATATTTAAGTGAAAAAAAGAAAAACAGATGCTAATTCTTTAGGTGCTTTATTCATGTAAGGTAGGAGTGTAATCATGGGTCTTCAGAAATTACTGTTCCCACAGACTTTGGCAAACACAACATGTGTTGATATTTAAGTGTGACAGTGCTCATCTTCCCCAGAGGGATTCTTTAGCAATTTCAGGAAAAGCTGTAGAGGAGCCAGCAGCTGTGGGAGGAAGAAAATACCCTGCAGTAAAAGATATGTGGAGCTCCATCCGTTTCATCAAAAAAAAGAAGTAAAAGCACTTTACAGTATATGAAAAAGAAGAGTGGAGGATACATAAACAAGAACATAAACAAGAACCAGTGGCTCTAGACTTAAACCAGATAAGGGTGCATTGAAAGTAAGGCTAATACTTGTCAGTAATGCAAATTAGTAGGAAGGACAAGGAAGACATCTCTTGATGCTTTTGGTTTAGGTCCAGAAAGCATCTAGAAGGCCTGTCTGAAAGATAAACTTCAGCCAAGATGATGGTTTTTAGTCAGTCAAGAGATTGTACTCAGTTTAGGTGAAATGCTGGGTAGAAGCTATGGTGTATGATTAGTTTATTTTTTTTCTCCCCACAGATAACAATTCAAGAAGTTATGACTGAAAATGAAATTGAAGGGGCTCTGAGGCTGATCTGTGAACAAAACACCAACTTCTCCTTTACCATCAGTAGGAAAAAAGACCAGCAAGGGTAAAAGAGTCATTCTGAGCACTGTAAAAATGTTATTAGGCCACTGTGATTCCATGGAAAAAGTTATTGTTATAGTCACCAAAGCACTGGTGAAATGGATAATAAATCTTTGATAAAGTGAATAATAACACCAAACAGTCTGTATACCTCAGGAAGTTTATCAAGGGCTGCAGAGAGATCATCCCTTGGGAGAAAGAAGTGTTAGTTGAAATGTCTCATTCTGCTCCTCACAGCTTGGGGCACGCTTGTCTTTTTGCCTGCCCCCACAGCATCGAAGTAGCAGACAGTGAAATAATCCAGAAAACTCTAGGTCTGAGCCAGACAAGTATTTACTAATATACCTTAACCTGATATAACTGTTTAATTCTTACTAAACAGTTTTGGCACACTTGAACCTTGTAAAATTCCAGAGACTCACTCAGTTTTCTAAGTTGGTATCAGTATGGCTGTATCTGCTGTGCTAATTTCCCAATTTTTTATTTTTTTTGTCTTCTAAAATTTTTCAAAGTCTTTAAAGATAAATGAAGAATGAATAGAATAATTCTTTAATTCAAAAGTGTCTGATAATCAGCATCTAAACAGAAATATTTGGTATAGCGTATAAAGAAAACTGTAGGCTTTTGAGGGTGTTTAACAGGTATAGTATTTTGAGTCTTGGGGTATTTCAAATATTTCTTAAGTTCTAGCAAAAGACCTTTGCACTGAAAAGTCTTCTAAGTTCTGTTAAACTCTCTAATAATTGTGAATTTTAAGTCTGGAAGCCATGACAATGCTTGCAAAGTCAGATTCCAAAATACCTATATCATTTTTAAAAAGCTAACGCATTTACTATAGCTAGTAAATTACTAGCCAAAGTAACTTCTGACCCTGTGGGCTGTGTTCTGTCCCTGGGATGCATTTTTCACTGAGGTCAGAGATGGAACTGCTGTTTGGTCTCCTTTGCCTTTGTATGAATGCATCAAAAAACATGAGCTGGGTAAGCGTTCAGTGGAAGGTACTGTCATTTGTAACTCTCAAAGCCGTGGCAGACTTCAGTGATTACTCAGATGAACTTGTGCTGTCAGTGAGAGTGGACTTTCTGAACTATCGTTGAACAAAAGTACATTTCTTCCCTTTAGTGAGGAGTTGAATATAAAAGCACTCCAGATTCATCCCTTCCGGATGAAGTCTTTACAGTACATCCCCAGTGCAGCAGAACTGTCTTCTAAGGTAACTACCTGCAAGTTAACTGCCATGTACATCACTACAAATTAGACTTGTGTAATACTTTAGGAGTCAAGCTGCATTATTTCTAGTACTAGTATCTCTGACGTTTTTGCTGTTGTTGAGGATGTTCCATGTTTTCAAAGATGCTAAAAATCTCACCCTACTGGAAAGGATTTATTCCATTTGACTCTGCTTCCTTGCATCTGCATTAATTATGACTTCTGGTAGACTCCTCTCAGGAACATTTTTAATTATTCTGGCTACTAAGAAGAGAGAGACTGGGCAGAAAGCAGTTCTGCATATTGGCTGTTTGCAGTGCAGAAATACACAATGACAAGGATAGGTGAGGAAGATGAATGGGGTTATTTGTCAGTCAAATGCAGCACAGTTACTCCTCACACAAGAATTAATTTCTTATGCATGTTATTCAGTTTACACTATTTTGTAGCTTGCTTTCTAGAATGTGAACATAAGAGAAAATGACAAATCCGATCTCTCTTAGGTCCTGAGGACCATAATATAACATACTGTGCAAAGAATGCAAGAAAAATTTTTAAGCTTCTTTTCTTTCTCTCTCTCACTGTTTCTTTCTTCCTTTTTTTTTAATTCAATGGGAACTTGAAAAGGTAAATTATGACATGAGTGAAGCAAAAGGCAATCTCTACCTCAGGATGGAAAAAGAGGATTTCAATGTTACAACTAAGCTAACTTTCACTGGAACCATCTACACTAGTGTCATTGAAATAATACAGACAATGTCCCAGGTTGGTATCAACAGCGCAGACGTCAAAAGGCACGCTGTCACTGCCCTGTTTTCTGTGTCTGGCATTCAGGATGCTGGCTGCCAAACAGTGAAGGTCAGACGCAGCTCCAGCTGCTGTGGGATGTTTTGCCCTTGATTTCTCCAGTAGCATGAGCAAACATTTGACTGTAGATTAGTTGCGTGTCCAATGGTTTAAAATGTTGTTTGATTTTATATTTGTTTCTTCCTATAAACAGAGCACTTACATAGGATATAGAGATAATAAAAAAAAATATATTACAGACTGACCAATTGCCAATTTTTATTATGAAGGTACCACACATATTTCATTTTCTAAATAAGGAAGAAAAGATGTCAACTAGATATTATTGTTTGTGCTGTCTGCTGGATTTATTCTGTAATAGTGGGGCTCTTGATGTTGTAAGAATTATTCAGTGAGATAAGAGAGAGAAATTCAAAATATATAATAAGCAGAGAGCATTGTAAAGGGGATACTCGTTGTTTATGTATGTTCCATTATGTGAGGAGATGACTCACTGTAGAAAGGAAGTCAGGTAGAAATGGACAACTGCTTATATGAAACCATTTGTTTTTAAGGCATCCTTTTACTAGACCTTTTATGAACACATTTCTAAAGCTAAATTTCATTGGACTTTACAGTGTCAAAATCACACACTTACGTTTTTAACTTTTCAGAGAACTTGGGATTTTATATGTTTCCCCTCTTTTATTTTTAGTTAAAAATTCTTCCAAGGCAGCTTGCATTTATGATGGTTTACCAAAAAGACAAGAGAACACATCTGCTGAGGCACATCGCTCTGTGGGATGGTAAAGAGATAAAGGTAACAGGCACTTACACTGGACTCTTCCCAAAGTTGCCTGGAGGTCATGACATTCAGGGTAGGTTTCTCAAGTCTTTTGCCAGTGTTGATAGCAGACTATAAAATAAACTAAACCACATAAATCTGATTTAAAAATGCGTAATAAAATGGTTCAATCCAGGCCTTCTAAGATCTTATTTACTTTAAATTCATGGTAAGTCTGGCTGTTGGAAACATCCACTTCAGAACACTACTTCAGAACACTACATATGGAATGTAAAGCTTAAATAAACTTCAGTAGTGCCAGGGAAAAGTTTGGCTGAGTGAGAAGTCATCAACAAAGTAAAATGTCTATTGTTATTTTACAACAAATTTCAGAAGTGTTCTGGATTAAATGAAACATTTGGGTTTATTTGTATATTTGCTTTTGAATGTTTTAAATATTTAATGAAAAGCAAAGGAAACGTAGTTTTGGACTAGATACCATTCGTAAACAGAGAAGAGTTAAAGTATTGCAGCCACTTTCATTCCAGCCAGGGTGTTGGAATATGTAGCTGGGAGGTGGCTGACTGGGGTTCACATCTGCATTTGGTTTCATGCAGAGAAGTGATTTGAATGAGAAATCCCAATCTACGGCGCTTTCCCTTTCTTCTTCCTCATGGTTCCATTTAAAATAAAGTAGTTCCATAGTTCTGTGCCAGTGAATGTTTTATTTTTTTCACAGACACAGACAACTTTTGTAGGAGAGAGGGGAGAATACGTGTAATATTTGCATGGAATACACTCTGCAGTGTAGATCAGGGTCTTGGTTCTGGATTCAGGGGGAAAGTACTCTTTGCAGGAGGAGTCAAGGTGCTGAGGAAGAGCTTTATAGGATCTGTATCTTACTGCGCTGTGAGGTTGCCACACGCGTGAGGTGCACACCTGGATTTGCTATCCAGAAATGCTCCCAGCTCCACAAGTGCACATGTAGCTTGAGGAACACTCAGCTCAAATACCCAGTAATCCAGTGCTGAGGGTCGCTCACTATAAAGTGGGTGCCTAAATGCAAATCCTTCCCAGGTGAGAGAAGGAAAGGGTTTTGAGGCAACCCACATCTCAGATTTGTCCTTCAGTCACTGTACTAGAGGTATAGAGAGACACATCCCACAGATAACATTTTTTCTGAATGTTGCCTAAGTATCACCTTGAATTTGAAGTGTAAAACCATTTCATTTTAAGTTCATTTTTGTTTATTTTTCTGTTTTCTTCTTCCTTTGTATGTTTATCTCCCTCCTGGAAATAATTTTATTTTTTGTTATTTTATGGTCACCCATTTCTGAGGTTTTTTTTTTTTTCAGAAACTGTATTAAATTCTGTTACTCTACTGCACCAGGTACTGCAGGAGAGCACTGGTCATGCTGGCCATTACCTCGAGGTGCTAAACCCTTATGTTGAGGCTAAGTTATCTGAAAACAGAGAAAATCATTGCACTTCCTTGTTTGAGAGCTGTAAGCTGCTCCTTTTCAAGTGTAAGGTCATCTGAGCTTCGTAAAGATTGCTTTCCTGGCTGTTCTTGGTGGAGGTTGCTTTATGTGTAGGTATCAATCTTTTGATTATTGAAGGTTATTACTGTTTTGCTGGTAAATCAAGGACTCCTGGTTTCCCTTAATTTCTTCATGTTCAGCAGGAATCAGCACACTAAAGTCTATGTGACTGTTGGGTAGGTGTGCGTGTGTGTATGAACAAAGGCCATGATTTCTCTGGGAACCAATTGTTACCCTGCTCCCTGTGGGAGAACGTGTCCTGTGCCATTTCCTTTATAAGAAAATGAACACTCCTGACATGTGGTGGGGAAAACTTACTTGCTTTTTTCCCTTGTAGTGGAACTTTTCCATCCTCTATCCATCCCTTTCCCACGGCATGCCAAGGTCAACTTATATGTGAAGCATTCGTTACGCAGTCACCGGGATGATCTTACTGTTATTTGGAATGAGAAGGACCAGGTACAGCAGCCCAGAGCCAATAAATGTCAGGAGAATTACAAGAATATGAAGTGGTTTGTTTGTGGTTTTTGGTTTTTTTTTTTAAATAAGAAGGCATTAAGCAAGCCAGGGAATACAACTGGGAGGCAAACTATCCTCCTTTTGGCTGTGTCTATGAAAGATGAGCCACCAATGTTGTTGTTGGAAGCATTTTCAGGCCGTACTATATATTTTGTTTGCAGTAACCCCACAGCTTGCTGCATAACCAAAGGCAGTGAAATGCACATGGTTCAAAGGAGTGAGAAAGGCCATTCCCAGCACTCTCAAAGGCTCTAGGACAGCTTTGGAGAGTAGATGAAAAGAACAGCACAAATGTCATGTTTAGAGCAGCTTAGGGGGAAAGAAAGAAAAATCTAAGACAAATGAGTAAGTGTGAGCATTAGTGTGAGGCTGAAAAGGATGAAGAACCTCCCTGCTGCATGGATATATGCTGTGTTTTCCCACATAGAAGTGTGACACGTACCTGTGCTTAGCATTTTCAGCATTACTGATGCAATTGAAGCTCTTTTATATTTCATTCTTTCATTCTTCTCTTTATTAGTGAGAATGACAACTTTGGCACAGTTTAAATCAGTTTTTATTTTCGTAAAGTAAGTCAGCATTATTTTTTAGAAATATAAATAGTAAAAAAGACAGAAATAGGAGAACTTTAGTTAAGCTGATTTCCAAATGTGGTTAAATGGGGAAGCATACTGACTTGTAACCAACTATGCTATCTTTATACGTGCATCTGAAATGCGGCATCTTGGCTGACTATTACATTATTTTTCTTAATAAAGACAAAAGACAACATGTAAAATATGTTACCATACAGAAACATAAATGTGCCTTCAAAAAGAATTAGGATTTCATAGTGTCTTTAAGAAGCACTAAAATTCCAAAAATTACTTTAGAAGTTTCATAGAATGTATTTCTGTACTACTACTTAAAATACCACAACTATTTAAATACCACCACTATTTAAATTGCCACAAAAATACTTGGCTCCCAGCAACATTAGAGAATTTAGTTCCTGATTCTGCAAATGTTTTTTCTTGTGCTTCAACTTTGCAAGCTGTGTCTAAGCACTCTGCAGCAGTGGAGCTCACAGTGCCTGAAGATGAGACCAAACTTAAGCCTCATCGATCTTAAGCATGGTTCAGTAAAATACAGAGAATAGTTTTACTTTCAGCTGTGCCATGTAGGAAATTCAAGTAGCCAAAATATCCTCATTTGAACATTAATTTGCCTCACTACTTCAAATAGGACTATACTACGCGCAGAATTCATCTGAGGAAAAGGTACAGGGAAATCTCACTGGGTATATGTTTGAGGTCAGTATGTGAGAGGTGTTTTATTTCACAAACTCCTTTTATATCTGTTGATATGGAACAGGTATCAGTGTCATCTTCTCTGAAGTTTGGAAGAGACCGTATGAACTACAGAGCCACCATTGCCCACCCATTTAATTACACTCTGAAGCAACTGGAGGTCCATTCCCTGTCAGAAAGAAGAGGCAGAAAGTACAACCAGCAGGTGAGATCACGAGAAAGGGCTGCAAAATACAAAGCTGTAATTCTTTATTTACTGATAGCGTATCTTTCATCTCAAAGAATTGCAGACCAGATACCATTCTCAAAGATGTAAAGAGCACCAAGTGCTGTTATCTCCTTGTGGCCAAACCACCAGAGTTGGTTCCTTTTCCTAGGCAAAACTGTTGCTAGCTGACAGTATTTGTCTTGCAATTTTAGAATTGACCCATTTCAGGTAGTAAGAAGCCAGAAGTGCACAGGAGGTAGCCTAGGGATGAAGACCCTCCTATTCCACACCAAAAAAAAAGCTAGAAATCCTTTGATACCCATGTAGAACAAACCCAAATTTTTGGACTGTATAGGAAATTGCAACACAAGTGTGAAAATATGCAAGGCTAGAAAAGCTTTGAAATACAATTTTGACGTGCACTTGCAAAGCATATATGGGGAAAATGAGGAAGAACTCCAGAAATCATCCTTCGAGATCAAAGACTACAGGATATTTTGTCTGAAAATGCACTGCATGGACTAGGACACTCCAGTTGCTGCGCAAACTGTGCAGTGTTCTGTTTGTTCATCTGGAGTCTTTTTGGTACTCACAGTGGTGCCACAGAGTGCTCTCGGGTTGTTTTCACTAAGCAGTCAATATGTCTCAAGCGTTGTATTCAGAGGAATAAATACTCTTGTAGTGTCATTTTTCCACTGGTGTCATTACTTGCTGTGCATGATAGACCCAGTGCAGCTTCCAGAGAAGACAATAGGAAGACTCCTGTTGCCACAGTTGTAAAAGTTTGTCTAAGGCCCTGAGCCTCCAGGCCACGTGGATTTCAATGGATTTTTAACATTGTTCTGTCGCAGTTTTAATTGTGGGTTTTTTTTTTCTCTGCTGGGTGGAGAGCATTCTGCTAGATCACCCTGCACGGCTCTTCTGCTAGTTCTTGCAGTCTTGCTTCGCTGGACAAATCCTTCTGTTCTGGTTTCAGCTGCAGCTCAGAGGGAATGGTGGGCAGCCTGCTGACATCCAACTGGCCCTGGAGGATAAATCAAAGATGAACATCACTGCCTGGCATGGCTGTATGACACTCTCTTCAGGTCAGGTATGAGTCTTTGAGTTTAAGAAGGGCTGGGTGTAGCTAGATTTTTGGGTTTGAGTCTCACAGAAAGAATTTTTTATGCACTTGTTGCCATAAGAAAACCTTTTACTTGAAGTCAACTGTTTCATGTTGCAGAGGAAGAAAAATAAACCCTCTGAAGAATTGTGTTTCATGTTGTCAGATGTGTTTGTATTTGGGATGCAACTTTCCCTCAGGACAGAATTGTCATCCCTTAGGTTTCTTGGTAGAGATTGAAGCAGTCTTTTTACGGGTACAGACCATTCAGGTATTCTCACAGGGGTGTACTTTTGCCCAGAAAGCATACTCCTCTAGTATATACTGAACACATTTTTTAGAAAATTACTAGTATGTATGTCATAATTTTTTTCCCTCTTCCAGCTTCAGAGAGTATTAAGTATGGAACACCTGCATGCATGTGGGTCTCTAGAGCAAAGATCAGCATTGTTTAACGAATATCTAGATCTAAACTGGGATGACAAAAAATTCAAACACAATTTAACGTATGAGGTAAGAGAAGGCAGTTGTATCTGTTAACTCACCGTTTTTTTAGGGAAGTTGTAATAGATGGGAATTTACTTAGGTTTTATATGTAATTTCGAGTGGATTTTAAAAAAGCTTCTGTAGAGGACCACTTTCTGTGAAATACCATTATTTCATTTTACTTTTCACATATTTCTCTACAGAGGAAGAAAGCTAAATGTAGCAGAATTAAGAAAAAGTGAGCTGTTACAAATTAGAGGCCTCACTTGTGCCCTAGTTTTGCAAAACTGTTGAGTTAATTCTGCAGGATGGGGACTGGTAACTGTGCGGACAAGCCAAAACATTGTCAAATGGAAATGTTACATTTTGGAAACGTTACATTAAAACCTTGAAGCTACTAGAATAAAAAAAGTCAGCACAGGGACAGGATGGGAGGAATGGACACAGAGTAGTGTCTAAGATTGTAGTGTCATTATTTTAACTTCGTTTTCTTTGTTCATTGCAGAGAAATCAGTTCTTGTATCCTGATAAATTTCAGTTGGAAGCTGTTCTGGAAAATATTTTCCTGACCTCATGCACCAAACAGAAGATCCTGGGTAAAATAGAAACAAACTACTCATCTTGCCTGGACTATTATATGAGCTTTGAGCTCTGTGACCTTCCAAATGTAAGTCTCACACAAACATATTGAACCTACATCACTTTACATGTAATCACTGCTTCGAAGACTCAGTTTTGCTCAGCTGCAACTTTTCATGAGAATTGCCATACTTTTGTAACTTAACAAACCATAAATAGTGTCTTTTGATGGGCTGAGGCAGAAATCATGTGTTTGCCACTGTAGTGTACACGGTAGGTCCTGTTACAGTTGAAAGTGTTCCCACTTCCACTCTGTGTGCTTTCTTTCCTATTCCTCTCTCAAAGGTCTCTTTTTTTCATGTTTTTGGAGAGTATCAAAACAGGCTCATAAGTGATCAAAAAGGAAACTAGAGAGAAATAAAAGTGCCTTCCTCCCCCTGTAGGTAAAAGTTTACTGGTTTTTATGGCTGCTTTGCTGGTAGTGATGGATGTTTGGACCTCATATTTGTCATTTATTTTTATATTACACACATAAACCGAAGACCCATCCACGACCTTCCTTAGGTGCACATTAAACCCCAGAGTTGCCTATATTCACAACAAACACAAAACTTCAAACTTGTAATAAATGTGATCTCTTTCCAGTTCCCAGTGGCTAAAACGCATCTCAGTTGGTTTACTTGTTTATTGTCAGAGCAATGGGAAAGAGCAGCCGAATTTTGATGCCCGTGAAAACTTTCTTCAAGACCAAGATGTGTTAGAGCCTGTTAATAATGCAAAAAATGTTTATGCATGTCACTTCAAAATCTGTATTTTGCCTCTGTATTCTTTTGGATCCTTTTCTCAAAGGCATCAAAATACCTAGCTAGAGTAGTTGAGAAGTATAAGAACAAAAAAAGGGGACTTGTTTCAATAAAATAGTTATATTCCAGCTGTTCATCTTGTCTTAGGCTGTTATCACTGAACATGCCGTGTTACACCACAGAAACTGAAGATGTAATAAAATAAGACAGTGCTGTGAGAAGGAGGATGTGCTGGTTTCTGAAACTACAAGTTTTGTTCATCACTTCATTGTGTAATTTCATGAGAATGCTAACATTGTACAACCTCTTAATACTCTATGCAGAGCCCATTTCTTTGGAAGAATTAAGCTTTAACACCTTTTTTGTTCATATATAGGTAATTGTTTTCTCTGGAAAACACCAGCTCAACAAAGATGACATTGTTTTGCAATCAGAGGGCAGATTCCACCTTGGTGATCATGAGGGAAATGAGGGGATGATTGGAGTATTCTTAAAAAATCAGAGTACAGCTGATGTGAAGAACTATTCTTTGGAAATTGAAGTGAGTTTTTATTTTATTTTAGTGGCACTGGGGTTTGGGTTTTGGTTTTTAAAGGCCTACTGCCATCTGTCTTCCAAACTGATCAGGTGCAGCCGGTGGCATTAAAACAGCAGGCAAGTACAGGCAACGTAAAATACCCCTGTTTTTTTTAGTTCTGTTTTTAAACAGAAACAGTTTATGCAATGTACATGCAGTATGATCAGGACAGAAAGGCAGGCACCACTAGTTATCTGCAGAGCTCAGGGACAAATATACTAAGTGTATATCAGCTGGAGTATGTAAAGGTTTTAAGAGGCTGTGTGTTGTTATAGCTCACCTTCTTCAGCATGACTGGTCTCTTTGGTGAGGCATGGTTTTTTGCACCACAGGGAAAAAAATAAAGAGGGAACAAAATGTGAGACTCATACAAAGCATCATTTGCCAGAAAAAAGAACTGGCCTCAAGGAAAGTACAGAACAACCAATACGATGCTCATCCTGAGGCAAATATTTTCCTTTTTCTCTCCCCCTCTATTTTGCATTTGCTTTTTATTTTCTGTGAAATTAATAAAGTGGAGAAGCTGATTTTGGTAACAGAGTGAAGCAGAAAAGTAATGTGGTCAGCACCATCCAAATTCTTCACTAGAAGGGATATGAGTAGTCAGTCATAATTAACTGAGACAATGGGCCACCCTTTAACAAAATAATGATGATTTAATACCTAACAGGCTAAGACAAATAAATACTAAATTATTTTTCCCTCTCTCTTTGGAAAGAAGGGAGATGAAAGAAGTGTCAGCTGCTCTAATTTGGTTTTCTCTGTTCTTTGTTTTCGAATAAATGGCACAAATTAGCAGCTTCACAGGGAATTGACTGTTACTGTGTTTACTTTCATTGCTACCATTGAAATTTTGTCCAAGAGCCTTGTGTTATCCAGTCATTCAGCTCGAGCCGATCATCCTAGTGCTTGTGCCTCTCTTAAGAGTGTAACTCCTGTGCAGTGCACAAGCCTTGGGAAACACTTCCCTCACCACTTACCCTTCTGTGGGAAGCACTGGTATTTCAGCATCATCTCTGAACATTCCTTAATTCTGTGTGGTGGCTTTGAATAAATGTTTTTCCTTTATGGCTGCAGTTAAGAGCCTTTGAAGATATTTGGCTAGGCCTGACAGGAACTGCTGCTTCCTCATCCGTTCAGAGCCAAATCCTGGTGGAGGGGATTATTGATCAGAAAGAGAAAGTAAAAGTTGCTGCTTCTAAAGGAAAGGAGTGTTTTCAGTGCTACGTGGGGTATTTGAAAGGTACGTACCTTCATGGACAATGCTCTTAGTCATTCGATTTGATTTTAGGTAGTCAAGCAAGGAGCAGGTAGTTGGACGTGATGATCCTTATGGGTCCCTTCTGACTTGAGGTATTCTATGATTCTGTGCTTCACAGCTGTCGTTGGGCTGAAGAGGCAGGAAGAAAGGCTGTGTCTCTCTAGTGCCAAGCTAGCTCAGTTCCATGGCAATTCAAGCTATGGTCTTTCAGATAATGAAAAGCTGAAGCTTAAAACTTGTTATACAAAGGCTAGTTTGGGAGACATTTGTATGATTACTAGCCAGGGGAGGATTGTAATAGATGGTGATCAAGATAGGATTCATTTCATCTGGATTTAGCCACCTTAAAGTTGTACACCTTGTTTAAGATAATCATTACACTCCAATTCCAATGAAGAGAAAGGGACCTCCAGAGGCTGACTCTATCCCATGCTGGAACAGATGTATGAAATCACCCTCTGCAGGTGACTCTCGGCAGCAGTCAGTTCTGGCTGACAACAGAGAGCACACCGGGCTGCTGGTTCAGACCGTGCCTAACTTTTAGAAGACTAAACTTAGACGGAATGAGACCTGCTGCAAGTGCTTTCTGTTGTGACTTATCCACCTTTCAGCTACATCGGATTTGTGTCCAAACCAGGTGGATTTGGTGGTATGACAGTTGTCTCGGACTCCTGTTGCTGATGGTACCAGTCCTAGTTTCGGTTATGGATTTGCTGTTCTACTCTTCTGCAGTGGTTCATGGCCTCACTCGTAACCACTGTGATGTACTTGAGATTAAGACCATTATTTTGTGAATTACTGAAGTCAGAAGTTTGTAGAAATTATTTAATTAAACTCTCTTAACGCAGATTCTGTGTGCACTTTGGCAACCATATCTGCTTATGTCATCAGTACTAGGGCAGAAACAACTTAGGTGTGTGATGGGTGGATGAGTGACGGACATATTTATGGTCTAAACAATTTTGAAACATCAGCAACAAGGGACAGTGTAAGACTAAAGTAGAAAAAAGCCTGTAAATCACTGTGACTGAGAGAATTATTTAGATGTATATTAGTCCAGTGCTTTCTTTGCAGTAGCAAGTCTGTAGCTGTAAATCATTCACAAGCCACACAGAAGACAAAAATCAAACACTGACACTGATCTAATTTTCTCCTGTTTATCTTCTCTTGTTTTTTTCCACAAACACCTAATATGCTCAAACACCTAAGTAATTAAAAAGCTGACTTTGAAACAATGTCTGTCAGCGTTGTTCCTGTAAACAAATCTCGCTCTTTTCATTCTTTAAGGTGATTTGGAAGAAGGAATGGAAGTCAGTGCTTGTACTGATGGGCAACAGGCGGCTACCGTTAATGCCTACCTCAACATTAATGGTGAACGGCAAGAAAACGTGGGACGAATGACTCTAGCAGCTGTTAATGGAAGCTTGAGTTTTCTGGCTCATGGATGTGGGGATCGGGTTCTTAAGGCTGAGGTGAGACCCTTCAGCCACAGTTAACTGCAGCGTGATTTTTCCAGACTATTGTTCAATCTTGTCATTTTGATGGAGCATCTTCCAGGTAGGCTTCAGGTGTGAATTTTGGTGAGTAGCCAGGCAAAAAATGCAGTTTTTAAACTTACAATGACATTATTTTTCACTTGGGTGTGAAAAGATACCATGGTGAGAATTAAAAAGTTCAGCCATACCTAGAAAGCACAGAAAATACAGGACCCTCCCCTAAAGGGTGTATCCTCTGAGGAGGGTAGGTAAATAAAGTGAGAGCCGCAGTAATGTGCCAGTGCTGCTCAGCATGTTGGTTACAAAAGTCAGATTAGAATTCCTAATGTGCTGTTACTTCTAATAGGGTTTCACGTACTCTCTGCTTGGAGGAGGCTTTTTGTTTTTTTCATCCTTAGACTCTTCTATTCCCATTTCTAACCATTGAATAGTGCAAAAGTTATTTCCCCTGAGAAATGGGAGGCCACTGTGGATCATTACTGGCATTTAAACTACTACAAACGTTGAGTGATGTGGACCCAGCACAAGCATTCTAAATCATAAATTCAAGGTTTTTCATCTTCTTACAGAACAAACTTAATGAAATCAGGAGCCTTCTGAAAGCCAAACTGATGGAGAAGTTGAAGGAGTTTGACGCATATATGTCGAGATTGAGGAGATCAGTAAGTATCTGTACATCATCTGTGACAGCACCATGAAATGTTCATGCGGTGTTAATTAAAAATCATACTGCATGCAGTTGTTTTGTTTTGCTTCAACATTTAAATGGTTAATCCTGTGCTAACCTGCAATTCATACCTAGACAAAAAGCCTGTTTCACGGTAAAGATCCTATATCTCTGCACCAACACTGAGGAGCTCAGAATTGCCTTGGAGTGGAGTCAAAGCTTTGCTGTGATCACTATGTATTTTGATGTTTCTTCTTTTTTGGGAACCACTGTAGGTGCAGCAAGTCGATTTTCTGTCTGAAGCAGCCGTCTGGCCTTCAATAGCCTTGCAAAAGGTAGCAGGATTCCTCCACAGTGTGCATAGAGCTGTCGCCCAGGTGTGGAAGCAAAGTGGAATCAGGCAGATACTGAGAAGCAAGCTCCCGCTTTACCTGGATAAAATTCAAGACATCGTCCAGCAAATGCAGAATGAATTGCAAAGTAAGCAAAACCGTGCAAAGCAAGGAGAATACGGACAATGTCAGTGCAGGGCAAAACAAACTTGAGTATAAACATGCTGAACAGCACAAAAGCTTCTAGCTTGATCTAGAAAAAAGTGCTGACCTTGACTCTTAGTTTACAGAGTGGGAGCCTTGATGCAATAAGCTCTAAGTAACCTCAGTGTGACCACCTTCCTAATGAAATCATCGAAGAAGCATTCTCTTGGACGCAGGAGCCCGGGTTCAATCGGATGAGAACAGAGCCCTAATTCCTAAGCTGAAGCATTTCTGCTAACAGTTCCCTGGCAAGCATTTCCTCCCAAAGGGCTGTTCATATCCATCCTTGAGTTTTGAATGCTTGTACTAATCGGATGTTACTTCATCTGTGTTTTCCAAGTCTATCCAATAGCCTCAAATTCACTGTTCAGCTGGACTATGGCCCATATCAAAGCCATTGTGAAATGCGGTCAGCTGTAATTAGCTGAGAGAACCTTCAGTTCTCACAAGATTAAAACCTCACTTTGGGCTAATTACCGCTAGACTCTTTGCACTCAAAAGTGGGGTTTAGTTGATATACTGTGTTTCAATTAGTTGAGACCAAACTGTCCTGTTATTCCTTGAGCAGGTGCAGGCTGAGCTGCACGGCTCTGCTGGTGGCATATATTGCAAAGCATTCCTTACATTTATTTTGGAAAGCAGCAATGTATTTATAAGGCGTATGAGTGGATCAGGGTTATCGCTCAATGCCTCTTTCAGTTTTTCATAACACTGTGTCCACACGCAGAGCTGTGAAATGTGCCTAACTGCCATGAAAACAAAGCTGCCTTTTCCTGTTTTCTGTGTCCCTCCTCTTATGCTGGAAGCTGTGGGGAAACAAACAAACAAACTAACAGCCACTTTCTGACATACTTAGCTAAGGTTTCTTTCATGTAATGTGTTTGCTTCAGAGCCATTAGCAACTTTGAAGGATGCCTACTACGATGTAACCTTGAAGCCACTGGATGAAGTTTGGCAAGAGAAGACAGAAGAGTACATGAAGAAAATTCAGGCTGTTTTACCCAAGATTGTAAAAGATGTGTGGCTAATGGAACCAATCCAGGTGGCGTTAAAGGTTGTGAAAACAGGCTTGGATATGGTTAGTATAACTCAATTCTCCATTTTTAATGGTTTGTAAGACAAGACCTACAAATTTAAGTCTCAGCTTTGAACTATAGGTGCACAAAAATAGTTAAATGTTTTTGTTTATAGAAATAGTGGTTATCTTTCCACATAACAAGCTTGTGCGCAGCTAATTTACTGTTCTTGAAATATTTGACCTGCTTTGAAAACAGTACTTTTTCAGCTAGAGGAGGGGCTGTTTTTCTGGTTTTGGTTGAAATCACAGCAGCAGTAAACTGTCATTTGTGTAGCTTTTGCTTTTCTTCTGTAGAGAGAAGGGATTGTGATTCCAACAAATAATGTACAAATCGGTTTGGGCTCCTCTAGTTTAAATGCAGAGCATAAAGGAGATGTCATGATGCCAATTTATATTAACAATGTTATCAATCCTTTGCAAGCTACTGAAGCACATTAACTCAGCAAAGTATTGGTATACTTCAAGTAATGTTATTTTAGGAAGGATACATTTCTGTCCATTTTTTGTTGCTGTAGTGACCAGTGTCTGTTGTCTGGATATTAACCTCTAAATGACAAGATGCTGTCAGGCAAGTGACAAATGCAAGAGAGACTAAAGTGCTATTTCACCGACTATTGATTTTAAACTCATTATCAAGTGCTGACCTGCCCTGAAGCCATACAGTTTTGTAATCTCCTTTTCTGGCTCTCCAACAGACTACACAGCAGATGCTCAGATGGGCAGAGGCCGTGTTTTCTAGAGCTGTGAGCAAGATCCGGAAGCCCTTACTCAACCTTTACAGTTTTTCAGCCAGGTAACTGCTGTTTTTTGCAGGATCCCTGCTGCCAGGTAGTGTTCTAAATGGATATGTGCATAGTTAGTCTTTATATCGGTTTGTATGCTGAGGGCTGCAGACAACCACCCAACCATTCTTTGCTCTGGGCACGTGGCGTAACTCCATAACATTCATTTTTGCTGGCTACTGGGACAGGCTGCATTTCAAAAGGAACTACTCAGCAGCAAACAGAATAGCAGCAACTATGATAACTGGCCTTATACGGTGTGGTGTGTTGCAGGTCTTAGCCATCGTATAGCTTTGTTTTGCCATTCTAACCAGACTACAGTTCTTACGAATATTTCACTTCCACATTTCTAATAATAAAGCAGCTGCATTTCATCAGCTTGGCAGATAAGGGCACATGCTGTTTTGTTTGTATTCTACAGGAACTGTTCATTGGCAGTAAAACTGCCAGTACTTCCTAAAGCAGACCGCTCCCTGGATCTGGCAAATATTACTAATTATCTCATTGAAGAAAAGCTAATGAGGCCTCTCCAAGACCTCTACAATATCAACATAGTTGCAGAGTATTATAGATTCAAACGGAGGATGATGGAGAGTCCCTTTGAATGTAAGACCTTTCAAAGTGCTGCTTTGTTTTGTAACTGGGTCTATTTACGCTTAGTTCTAATTTTTACAAATTGTATTTGAAATACTACTTTACATAGAGATGGTTGCTAATTAATAATTTTCCTATAAACTTTATATATAGTTTTTCTTGTAATACAATACTTTTATGTATAATATCAGCACTTTGGGTAAAGTTGACATGCGATAAACATTCCTCTACTTAATATTCATGAAAATTTTGCAACTCTTTACACTTCCTACTGTTGAGACTAGAAAGCAGCAGGTGGCATTTATCTGTCTTACGGATGTGCTCGAGTTGATACAATGGTTCAATGCCAGTCATACCTGTTGGCCCTGGGTCTTGCCACGGAGGCTTTCTGCGTACTTTGAAACGGGTGACATCACTTCTGTTGATTCTAGGATGAAAAAGCTCAGCCCTATCAGAACTCCAGAGACTTTCAGGCATGACCTGAAAAAGCATTGCTAAATGCTAAAAGGCTGCGTTTACAGTCCCAGGTGTCCCTTATAGATAATGGCCTTTCCAGAAAGAGCCGTTTTAATGGCTTCCTCTCAGTAGGCAGGTATAACGGAGGGCGCTGAAAGTAGGTCCTAGTGACCAAATAGCCAAAGTGATCTATCAATCAGCAGGGTCTCCTGGGCTGCGACTCTGATGCTCTGGTTTGGCAGGGTATTTTTTTGAGACAGTTAATATTCTTGCTGGTTTCTGCATAGGAATGTGTAATGTGTATATGGGGGAGGGCTTACCAATATGACTATCAAGTAGCATGAGTATAAATCAAGATGAGCTTTGAATCCTAATTCTTGTTTCTCAAAGTTTTAGAACACTCAGCTGGATCCATAATGAAAAAGAAATTATTAGATTGTTTCCTTTCTAGAGAATTTTTTGTTGCAGAGCAACTTGTAACTAATTAAAATGTAATAAGAGCTTGAGAAATTATTTTAAGAGCATGCTGGCCAGAAGCTGTTTGTGTTGCAGCATGCAAGTAGTAGCACAGCGCTTTCTGCTCTGTGGAAAACTCACTGATGTTTCTTCTGGAATGTTGTTCTCTAGATCATGCTATGTTAATGGGGACCAAGCATCTTATGACTTTTGATGGAAGAATTTATGATTTGGCATCAAAGTGCAGTGTACTTCTTGCCAAGGATTTTGTTCACAATACTTTCACTGTAATACTAAACGAGGAAACTAGTAACTCAAGATCACTATATGTGGAGATGAACCAGACCGTGATCAGTATCCATCCAAGACTGAAGGTAGGAGGGGAAAGTCAAACATTCTTCCTTTCCAGGCCAGAAATTATCTTCAACCAACCAACAAAAAGGAAAAAAAAAAACCAAACTTCCAAAATATTAATGCTCAAAACATAGATCAGAACAGCTCTCAGGCCTAAGTGCTAGAAAGTAACCACTTTTTAATCATGAAATAAAACTCAAAACCAAGTTTTAATTCAAGGGCTGCCTCTTTGCTTGCTGGGTACTTAAGAGAGGCTCAATGAACTTTTCAGCATTCTTCTTACATGGTCTAAGAGAACGGCAGTCAGAGCAGTCTGGAGAGCAAACTGGGCCCGTAGCCTCAGTGCACCTGGGAGGCTTTTGTGCTTTCCTGCTCTTTCACAGGTTTAACACAACCCCGTTCTTACTCCCCAACTCTGGGCTGAGCAAAGTTGACCTCATCCCACCTGCAAAGCCAGACTGAGCTTGCCCAGCACTGAACTTTCATTGTGACATATTTGAAATTGCATTTTCATTTTAAAACAGATATCCAAGATGTACAACTTTTCCTTTATGGAAGAGAACTGCCAAGTACTGAATCAATCCCTTGAAAAGAATAACACTAATTCAAGGAGAGAAACCAACAAAGTAGAAGTGTCTAATCAGAAAGGAGTTTCTGTCTCTTGTGACTTTCAGTATGATCTCTGTACTGTCACTCTGGCTGGCTGGCACCATGGTGAGTATCCATCACACAGCTTTTGTCAGCTGCTAGTCATTTTTTCTGTAGCTCTGAATTGTCATCACCTGTAGTACCAGCATGTGGGTTGCCTTTCACTTGCTTTTCCCCCTCTTCGTTTATATACACCCTGGAAATGGCCCTAGGCGTTCCCGGTTATTGCCCAAGACAGCATGGTATGTAACATTCCAGTGAGGACAGCAAGTGTTTACCTAGGGTACTGTCGTTCCAGTGCAATAAAGCAGACAGAAATGGGGGGTGGATGTGATGCAGTCAGCCCAAGCCCAAACCCTGCTTGAGAATCACCACTCCATAGCAGGCTTATCTTGCCAAACCTGCAACAGCACAAAAGGGAGGCCTAAAAGCTTCCAAGGTTTTGGTATACTTGGAATACTTTCCTGTCCCTGTCTCCACACTATTCTAAATCGCAGACCCCTGAGCTTAGCAGAGAATGGATACGATGCCTTGATCTGGTCAGGAGAAGCAAATGAAGAGCTAACAAATGAGATGGCAGTGCCCTCTGAGAAAGATCCGTAATGGATACCTGGACATATTTTCCCTTGTCCGCCTTCCAGCTGAGCTCTGCTGTACAGAATAATCAGAGCACAGAAACAGCTTCTAAAATTTTCCCTTGTCTACTTGTGACAACTACTGTCTTACACTGTTTCAAATTCATTCCAGGTATTTCAGCCGGGCTTTTGGGTACCAATGATAACGAAGCTGGAAATGAATGGATGCTTCCTAATCGTTCGTTCACTGACAACCTGCAGGAGTTCACACAGAGCTGGCAGGTAAGGAGCTGCAGGGCCAGTGAAAACAGCAGCATGCTGTATATAATTTATTTTCCTGTGTTTAAGAGGGAAAGGGTGCACGTACTTGCTAAAAACCACAGAAGAATTCCCCCTGTCAATGGGCGTTGAGCATTTTTGGCATAAGGAGTAAGGTAGCCATGGAGGCTACTTCTGCTATTAGAAGAAACTGGTGTTGGAACCAAGTGTCCCTGACGCTTTCCTACTTAGAGCACCTCTTTCTGGAACGCAGAGCCAGGCGGTACTGGGCCTGGGACAAATCCACCCGCTCATCAGTCAAGCCACAGTTTGTGCCAGGGAGATTTCCCTCTTGAAGTTTTCTTTAGAGCTGTTTGTTGTAGCTGGGAATGTTGAGCCTCTTCACTTTTTTTGTTCTTCTGCTTTTAATTTTTATCAAGAAACAAAACTTTAGAAACCAGTAACTAGGAAAGTTGCCCTCCATCCCCACAGCACTAAGTGCTGAAACTTTTTTGGAGGGTTAGCTGATACTGATTCACTTATTAACTTGCATAAACGGGGTTCCTATAACTATCATAAATAAGTGTGGTAACTCTGTACTAGTAGCATTATACCTCTTTGCTTCAAAGAGACTTAATTCATGTAATTTATCATCAGCTGAAAATAATCTAAATATGAAAACATGCAGGTGTACATAGCCATTTGTGAATGCAACTGACCAAACCCAAGAAAAATAGCTTTACAGTGCTCTCAAGCCATGTTGACAGGATCCTCTAAATCCCTTCAAGCCTAATTTTTAGAATCTGTTAGAATAAAAAAGAAACCAGCATCTTATTACTACTAAGATTTGGTGACTCTTCCTTTTACCTTCTCTTGCCAGAAGATGTCCAAGTTCTGGGCACAGAAATCCTACTATTTTCAGCTTTATGTCAGTACTTTTTTTTTTTTTTTTTTTTTAAAAGAGAATTGCTTCAAGAATCTTGCTGTTGGGGAGAGATACCTAATGAGTTTGCAGCCTACATTTATGTTAATAATGGGGCGAGATCATGACATGACTGACTTTATAATTTTCTTAATTGCTACAAATATTAACTTCTACTGTATTCATAAAAAAACCAACCATCTAATGCAAAACTACCCAGTGACGTTGAACCAAAAATAATAATCAATGAAAAGCCATAAATTTAGTGTCATAGACAAGCTGGGAAGTCATGAATGCCCTTTAAGTGGCATAACGGCTGCGCTTAACGCTATTGATTGGTCTGTTTTATTTGTAAGCCATGGCATCTTGCAGTGCTGTCTACCGCCACAAAGAATTAAAGATGCTTTAGCTGAACTCTCAGCTGTTTGCAGTCACATCGCAATCAGAAAAAAAGTAATAAAAAGACTGACCTGCCAATATGTACTGCTGTCACACATCGTTAAAACAATGGCCAGAAATACACGGGCCGAGTCAGGAGTTCATGCAAAGTCTTATAAACTTTGCTGAAGTGGTTGGAAGAGACGAAATGGCAGAAATACCCAGTTGAGGCAGGCAGTGTATTCAGCTGAGCTGATAAAATGGAGCTCACAAAAATCCTCCCTGAGCAGAAGTTTTAGCACAACTATACGCGATACAGAAAGCAAAAGCATAGTCAGGTTAAATCTGTCCAGGTATTTGAGCCCGAAATAAAGCAGTCAGTCACTCTGCACTGCGGGAGTCAGCTCCCATCCGCCTCTGGACTGGCAACTTGCTACCAGGAGCGTTATTCCAAGCCTTCGCCTTACACTGTCCCTGCACAGTCAGTGAGGTTCTGGGGTTACACGACCAGCTGCTGTAGAATCTGAGGAGATTAATGGGGAGACTGCAAATGTCTGACTCCTGCAGAATATGGGTTATCTGAGAGATTAAACTGGCAGCTAATTTTTCTTAGTAATTAATGTAACTTGAGTTCACACTTGCTTAAGAACTTCTAAACTCAAAGATTTGTCAGGAAATTACTGATCAAAAAAATATTAAGTTGCTGAGCTGCTACAGATATAGTAGCAGTGTTTACGCTACTAAAACAGTGTTCAAGTCAAACCAAATCCTAAGAAACTTCAGCAAATGCTGCTCATCACTAGTTCTGTTAATATGTGGTATCATCAGCTTTTAACTGGTGTGCTAAGGGACCTTCCCTGAACCATGAACAATAAAAATCCATTTGCTTTTTATTGTCCAAAAATGCTTGTAACTGTAGGGACCTCCAGTTTCTTTTTTTTTTGTTTTGTTTTTTTAAAGCCTTCTTGTTGTTTATTATTGATAAATAACCCAGCAAAGATATGAAGATTTTTTTTCTCCAACAAAAAGAGCTAGTAAAAGCACAACTCTGATCTGTCATATATAATGAAAGTTAAGACAATTAGCCAACTACTTATTGCGTCAGCAACCACACACCAAAATCCTTTCGTGAATAAGAAAATCAACAGAAAGATGAAACAATATCTGTAATATTTATGAGACATACATTTTTTGTTTACAAAGAGTGCAAGGTACTTCTCAATATTACTGAACAATAGATGTTAAGCAGAGCAGTGTACTGAGCTGCCTGTATCTTCCTTCAAACCACCTCACACTGGAAGCTGGAAGAATTCACGCAACACTGATGTTTAAAAAGAACAAACAAACAAACCAACCACCACCCCCCTCCCAACTTGAGTAACTCTGTTTTCCCAGGTGAACACGTGCAGTCTCGTACAGAGGACAGTGAAGCCATGTCCAATTACAGCTAAGCAAAAAGTCTGTAAAGTGTTTTTTGAAGAATCACATTCACTTCTTAGGAACTGCTTCAAAGTTGTAAGTATAACTTCAGCCACCAAAGGACTATGTGAATACCCAAATGTCACGCTTCAACTGAGTACACATAACTGTTGCAAGGATATAGAAGTTCAGTTGCAGATAACTTCAGAAGTAATCAGAACAACAATCCAGACAGGGAAAAGAAGGTGCTCTATCACAAAAAATATAAATTGAAGGTCCTTGACATCCACAAAATAGTGCCATGAGTTTGCACCAGTCTTTAGCATACAGGTGTCTAGAATTTGGAAATACAAATAAACCCCTCAATGTTAGGAAGAGAGTGAAAGGTTTGTGAAGGAGGGCTGGGGGGGAAGGAGGCACAAATCTTTGTTTTCAGTTCAGCTGCGGCTGTATTGCCAGAGTGCCATCTGCAGGAGCACCCTGCTCCTCTAACCAATGCCCTTTGCTACAGGTGGACCCTGAACCCTTCTACAGCATGTGCACCTCCGACACCTGCCGCTCCCAGGAGCTGAAGGCTGCCTGCAGTTTAGCAGCAGCTTTTGTTCATTTGTGCAACCGAAATTTTGTCCCTGTGGAAATTCCTCCTCAGTGGTAAGTTTCGTTTCTTTCCCTGCGGACTATTCTGACTATTACTCCAGTAGTTACATGCCTGTTATTCAAGAGCACATGAGAAAATAAAACTATGGGCATGAGCAAAAGTGATCCTACTCCTTCTTGCGCCTTGTCTCTCTCACCCTTTCTGCTCTTCACGCAGAGGCCCACCATAACCCACACCATTCATAACTCTAATGGCTTTCCTATTTCCTCCCAGTTTGCTGTGTAGCAGGAGGTAGAAGGATACTTGCAGAACATGGTGTGATTGTCCCCAGGAGTTCCACTTCTCAGATACTATTTTTGTTTCAAACCTTTTTTTGACTCGATAACGCATTTGGATTCATTTTAACAGTAATACATATTCTGTAGACACACTGAACATACTCAGCGAACTATTTTTGTACTTTTCAGTCTCTTCTAATGAAATTTATCTATCTTCTTTAAGCTTAACCTAGAATTTCAGATTATCAATACTTGTATTTTAATGCAGCTGTCATCCGGAGGGCTGTCTTCCGGGAATCTGTTTAAAAATGCAAAGAAAGCTGAAAAGTCTGAAAAGAACAGTAGTGATGGCTTGAAGTTTTTGGCATTACAATCCACGCCCGTTTCTGTCGTTCTTGTGCAAATTTTTTAAGGACCCTGACATTTTTTTGGTGAAGATGTGCACACTGCTGCATTGCTGCAGAAACTAGATTAGGACAGTTATTGCTCTAAAAGCGACTGGAGTCGTGTTCTGCTAACTGTACCTGCATGACCTGGGAAGGAATTTTAAGGAAAGAATTCCTGTGTGCAGAAAAAACCTGTGTAAGTCTACAGCCCCAACATACTTGTTAGTAATAAAATTTAGTCTCCTTTTTATTTATTTTCTTCAGAGTTACTGCACAGTTCAGCCGTCCAGTTGCCTTACCTTACTCCAGTCCAAGTTAGCTACTGCAAAGGAAGAAACGGCTGGCTGTGCTGGGGAACTGGAGTAATCTGAAACACCAGTTAAGGATGATAGAGGCTGTATATTTCAGCATTTTCTGTACTATCTATATTCACTAATTTGCACTATAGATCTTTTCTACAGGTTTTTTATTCAACTCTGTCTCCATTGGATACTCTGCGTACAGCACCTTCTTTGAACTATGATAGTTATTGACTACAAATTGCTACATAAATAACGATAACTTGTACCACTTAAGTAATAATGACTATTCACATAGTGCTGTCTTAAGAGAGATGACCGAGAACATCCCCAAAACTTATTCTTTTATTCATCTGCATTACGTTATTCCTTAGTTTAGACAACAAAACCCAAACAACAAAGCCTTCTCTGAAATTTGCTATATGCTTCTCTTTTCATTGAATGAGAGCATTAAAGGAAACACACATACAAATTATTGTCATACTCATTACTGATACACTTGCCCAAGTAATAACTTAAGATATAATACTTTTACAAGACTGCAATGGAAACATTTACTGTAAGCAAATAATGTGATCATGCAGAAGAGACAATTATGCTTTTGCTTGAAATGAAGCACTTGGGTTTACACTCCTAACTTTAATGCTCCGTGCTTTGCTAAGGCTTCTTAATGAGAAAACAGTGTGGGTTTTTAAATATATGCAATGAAATGTTATTAATATGCATTTGTAAACTCACTACCACGCCAAAAGAGTGATATGGTGACTACAAACATCTTTGTGGTATGCTTAAAAAAAATATTTACAAGTATTTGCTGAATTCTCACTCACTAAGGAAGGGAATAGCTGTCAAGTATTTGTATATGCTTGTGTTGGCCATAAAATAAAAACATAAGAAAAAACCACTCCATATACACATATATATATGTGTAAGTGCATCCCATGCGTACATGCCCATCTGCGGCATAATGCCACATGTCATTATCTCTCTTATGTATTCAGTTCAGCCAGTGTGTAAGCAGGAGATGGCCATGGAATTTCTGAGTCAGTAGGCAGTAAGTGGGTTTAGCTGCAATGGTTCATATAAACTCCTCAACATATGGATATGAAATATAGAAGCAAATTCCGCTAAATCTGAGCCTGAATATTCAATTGAAAACAGAGTTTTAGAATGGCTCGGTAGCCAAAAGACTGAAGTCTGCTAGTGCTGATAGTTTACATTATCCTGCTTCTGAGGAAAGGGATTGGAATGACAGTGGATCACAAGCTCAGTTAACTACAATAACATACGATTAAAGCGTGCCATTAAACAAGCTAAGTATACTGGGGATGTACAGATAATAAACATATTTAAGACAAGAAATAATTCTTTTGTAGTCAGCTTATTTTATGCATCCAGTTTTGGACACCATGTTGTAGTTAAGTTTGAACCAGCAGAGTGAAGTCCAGAGATGTCTCTGTGGGGAAGAAAATTGAAGGGCCTAGGGCAGACATGAGTGAAGTCTTTTAAATACGTAAACACGCTGAAGAGAAGGAAGTGTGACAGCCCAAACTGCCGTAAGGGAGAACTAGGTTTGATACTGTGAAAGAGTTTGTAACGGCCAGGCTAGTCACGCATTGTAACCTTTAGCCATCCAAGGTCATGAGAACAAGCGAACGTTTCAGTCAGTAACAGCTACCTCTGCACTCCTTTCTAGAAACTCATTCTTGTTGAGGCTCTTCCATTGGATAGCTGAACTGTCCAAAGCCCATAAACTTTCGTAATATTGCCATACTTTTCCTCCGAAATGTGAATTTATCATCAAACAAGATAGAAAGAACCTTGTATCTAAGATAAAACTGTATCTAAAATGCTAGAATACTTTTTCCCTACAGCTTTTTGATAATGTCATATTTGATGCTGTTTTTCCCTTCATAGATTTCTTGTAATTTAGCGTAACAGCAGCTTGTATTACATGTCACTTTTTATTTCGAATTCTTTAAGGACTTACTAACCACTTACCTGGATTCCATCGCTTCTTCATTTCAGCTTGAGACAGTTCTGAATGGCAGATACCAGCCCTGAAGATGGAAGAACCCTTTCAGTACACAAACTAAACCAGCTGTTTTAGGTAGACGAGCTAGAACCAATAGTAAGGAGAACAGTAAAAGTGTGAATGAATTTGCTTTAGGACTACGAATATAAGCTTTTCACCCAGAAACACCTGAGGGTAAGAGGAATGATTTCAGTACAGTGACAAGAAACTATAAGCAACCAGAAGAAACTGGACTAAGTATCAGTAACTTTAAAAAATTTTCTCCTGTTCAGTGGCAAAATAGCGTCTCCACAAGCCTTCAAGCCATAGCATAAACACATTTAAAAGATGACAAAAGGTCTTTTCCAGCTCAGATTAGTACAAGTAGGCTGCTTTGTGAAAGCAGTGTATGAGCTTTGAACCTGCACAGAGATGCTGGCTTCTTTTTTCTCCAGAATTGAAACTGAGCTCTTCAGTAAATTCTGGAGAAAGTGCCCTTTTTCCAGGGAAGTGACCCAACATGCAAGAGGGCTAAGATAGAAATAGGATGGTTACGTAATTGAAAGCATTTAATCATTTTCTCATTTTTATGGTGGTTGATTTTTCCCTTATTAATGTGTACATTGTAAAATAAGAATCAGCCTTCTTGGTATCTGTCCTGCAGTTTCACATTCTCCCTTTGTGTCTTTAGAACCCCCTTCTCAGAAATCAGTTTACGTGTTAGAAAAGATGACTGATACCCATCCTATCCATAAAGTAGTCCTACGGTGTCATAGATACTGTTTTGTGAGTGTCTCAACTGTTAAATTACTTTATATATATGTAGGTCTGTTGATTAAAAAAATGCATTACATTTCTCCTCACAGTACGAGGAATGCAATTATGCCTTCGTAAAAGGTAACACTGCAAAATCCTTCACATGTCTTTGCATATCATGCAAACATGGAAATAATGGTGTTCTGAACTATGAATTAATGTTAATAAACATTTGACTTGCTTATTTTTATGCTGGAGTACATTTTTACTGATTATTTGTAAGAATAAAGTTGTACTGATCTACAGAGTTGGAACTGGCTGGGTTTAAATGGCTACTGCAGTTCACAGAGACAAAAATAGCACGTGGCCTCGGCTATCTTCTGTATGCTGCGTTAGGCTACGCTTGCTTTCTGAACGCTTACACTGCAGTTTTACACAAATTCTAAGTAAAACATGACTCTCATACTAGCCAGAGAAAATGCCTGCAATCGCTAGGATTTCCACACACGTGAAAGGTTGCTATATAAAACATGCTAGAAATCAAGTCTTCCTGTGTAATAATTTTATAACTGCTTACCTACAGAGGTGTTTTATAACAAAGTATAAAGTACTTCTGACAGTTAAAGAATATTTATACCAGTTATTGATTAAAAAAAATGCATAATCTTCTCCCGAGACACTTAATGCATGCTAAGCACACCAAACACCTTTCAAAAAGCACTGAGGTGACAGTTGCAGGAACAAAGTAAGATGTCAGCAAGTAGAGCAAAAGGTTCAGAAGAGCTGCTTTACTTTTCAGCTAGTTGCAGCGCAGGCTGGGATACAGAAGAGTTTAACTGTATGCTACCTGTAGACAGCAACACAGATATGGATGCAGATACTGGGTCTCCTAGAAGCTGCATATAACATATCACAGGCTATAAAGAAGCCATTTACACACCAATAAACATTTTAAACTACCACCATTGTGCTAGGCCCATTTAAAGATGTCTGGAGATGGTCCCGGTTTATGCAAATGCGTGGTTTGTGTCTAGATATTCATTACAGAGGCAGGAACTCTGTAGTGGGAACTCTGGAGAACAGGCCCTCCGAACCACACCTGAAGCCCGTGAAGTTCAGCAGGAGCCCGGGTCAGCATGGGCACAGGTTGCTTCATGCTTGTGTGACTCAGTGAGGAGGAGGGGGAGACAGAACCTAAGCCAACAGGAACCTCAACCCCTCCTGCCCTGCTGTTACAAACACCCAACTGACCACAGAGACAATAAATATCGCATCAGACCAGTAATAAAAGTCTGTACAAAGCACCGTTTCTACAGAATAGGACACAAAGAATAATGATCTGGGGGGAAGATGAGAAAAAACAAAAACCAAACCACACTTTTCAATACCTTGTTCATAATTTGAGTTTAAATTTGAGCATTGATTTATAGCTTTCATGAATAAAGTCAAATTCCATTTTTTCATATTGGCAGCTATGCCTTTTCTATGTGCCGGACAGACTGCTGGTGTTAGTGGAAAGGCAATCTCTTTTTCATGCCTGGTCATTAAGTAACTAGCAATAAATGTGCAGTAGTTTGTCACAGGTCAAGAGGTTCTTCAAATGGACTTTGTAAAACCTTTACTGAACCAAGGAAACCATCCATCCCAAAGACTTTTAAGTATGTCTTGATCACACTGCACGGTAATGTCTCATCTTGGGAATTAAAAAATGGAAATAATACACCACCCTCCCTGCCTAACAGAAGAAAGATGTCAGCTACGTTGTAAGGCAGCTTGTATTAGCAAACAAGCCATTAACTAGGACAGTGACAGAGGCTGATGTGGGGAGGCACATTCCAGCAGTCCCCAACAGCTGGATAGCAGCCGCCCTCCTGCCGACCCGCTCTTGCAGGGGAGTCTGCCAAGATGAGGTGTGACTCAGCGCAAAAAGCATCCCTCAAAAGACAACTAAAATATGTGTGTGACTCCTCATGGATGTGATCCTCCAGGAAGGATCCCCTTGGCAGGATTTTACTGAATCATTGCTCACGCCAATAACTTCAGTTTCAGTATTTCAAAATGGTCTTTTTCTGTGCACTACCCCTGACTTTATCAGGACTAAACTTTTAGTATACAACTACTGATAATACTGTACATTTTAGAACACCTTGACTGAAGTAATCTGAAACGTTTATGCTTCAGAGGAACATAATGCAGTAGAGAAGACTATGTTGTCCCATGGAAAATGCATAAAACCCATTGAATAGCTATACATCATGCAATACAAATGTCTCTGACCTTGCCGCCTGGCTCACTGGAGGCCAGAACTCCCGCATCTGTAACTCATGCTGATCAGAGCACTTTAAACACAACCCCCCACACCCAGCTGTGGTTAAGTCAGTGTTCCAAGTGTTAGTATTTTTAGTGTGTACAACCTTCAACACGTCCTTTATATAGGTCATAAACAGAAACTCCAGCTCTACAAAGTTCACAGGCATTTATGCATACCATGCGAACTCTTATGCCTCAAAAACTTAGCAGCAAAGTTGAGGTTTTGAGGCTCTATCACAGGCTGAGAAACTTTGAAGTTCACAGAGCCTGTTTCTGCCAGTTGAGCTCCCCAGATGCTAGTATGTATCCAGAGTTGTTCCAGTTACGACAGAGCTAACAGTGCACAGAAGCCTTCCTGCAGTCTACAGCCATTCTCCTGCCCTCTTCAAGGTCTAAACACCAGCTTGCTTAGAACAAGATCCCAGCTTTGACCTCCCCCTCCACAAGACAGGGCTAGAGAAGCCCCTCATCCTGTAACTTCTGTTACATGCTCTGCTGTAGAACAGGAACAAAAACCACAGGCAAACCCACATGCTACTGTAGAACTTGAGACATGAGTTACGATGTGGAAAAGGGAGCATTCCCACTACCCCGTAGAGCCCTACAGTGCCAACCTCTGGAAACCCAGAGACCAGGCCCTTCAGCCCACCCCTTAAACCAGGGTGGCACAGAAGCCACAAACAGCCATAAGCAGCATCAGTCACTCATTAGGTGAAGCACAGCTAAACTCCAAGCCAACGCAATCACTAGAAGTCTTTTGATTAGAAGCTTGTTGTTCAACTTTGCTAAGAGTGTCTTTTGCTTTGAATTCCTAGGAAAGCACTTTTTAACGTGAACTTCCATAAAAGCACCCAGTCTTGGCTTTAAAACCCTTAAAAGTTACTGTTCTACTAATATAATTGCAGGCCCTTCTGAAGCACTACTTCAGGTCAGCAGCAGATAGCCTTCCAACCAACCGCCAAGCAACATTCACAGCTTTGTACTGATCAAATACCTGAAACTTGCCAGGGGGCTGGAACCAGAGTTTACATCTGGGTTTTTAGTGAGGTCAAGTGTACAGTACAGAGGCAGATAGATACTGAAACACCCTAAATCAAGCAATGATGAGATCTAGATCTTGTTTTGCTTGGAACTGACTGCTAACAAGTGAGCAAAGAAACCCAATGCTTTGTCTCACGAGCCCCTGGATGGGAGAAGGCGGTGAAAGATGCAAAGAAATCCTCTACAAATCCAGTCCAGTCTTACATAAATCCAGTCCAGTATAAATACAACTTTTCAGATGCATTCAGTGAATTAGCAGTAGTTTCACTCTTGATAGCCTCTACATTGTGCACCCACCAACTATGAATGCAGGGGCTACAAGCTGTATTTAATTCTGCTGTAAATTTACTGCCACTAGCAAGGATGCAGCAGACCTCCTAGCTCTTTATTTCCAGGGTGTTACTGCCTAGTTAGAAAGCATGGCAAGGTGAACTTACTTGGAAGGAGCTTTGGGTTCCTGGCATAGTAAGAATTCAGATGGAAAAGTATCTATCACCAGATAAAAACAGCTGCCAGCCAATATGCTGACCACGTGGATCATTTCTGAAAGGCTGCAGCATTCCACAAGTGGTTTTCTTTGCAGCATTAAAATCACTAAACAAACTCAGACTGCCAAAATTCTGTATATATGTGTTTTGGCATTTCATCGGCAGGGGCTCACAACACAGGACTCCCATTATACAACTGCCTCTGATGTGGTCTGGTTTGGAATACTAAACTCAAGGCTGGAATCGCACTGTGAAATCCAGTCCTTAATCTGTGAAGGCAACATTTAAAGATCTACTTAAGACAGTATTTAATTTCTATACGCTTTGAAAACATAATCCTATAATTTTAAAATTTAATTACCACCACTTGATTGTTGTCTTAAATTGCACAATCACCGAGTACATCATCTTCCCTTCCTATAGGCATTCTTAATTAACACAACTGCATTGCTGGACAATACAGGCCCAAACTACAAAGCCATACCACATGGATAATGCAACGCTTTCTGTGGGACTCCAGTTCTCTTTAGACAAGAGGGGAAATAAAAAGTAGCAACAGTTCTTTTTAAAGATTTTTTTGATTTGATTTCATAGTTTGGGTTTTTTTTTCCACAGGCAAACGAAAGAAAGATTAAAATAAAATATATTTAAGAATGATCTGAACAACTAAAAATAGCATACATTGGAACAAGAAAGGAAACCTTCAAAAAGAAAAACACACTTAGGCACAGTAGATTTGTTTCATGAGGTGGCAGAAGTATGGAGAACCTATTCCAAGGAATCCTGCATCGAATCTGTTTAGTTAATTTCACTTCACTGAACACAGGGGCCATTAGGATACCAATTTCAGTATTTCAGAAACGCAGAAACCAGAGAGGTATTTAAGTACAAGACTCTGCTTACAGTTAGAAAGAGACATTTGTCTTACGAGTTTACTGACACAGTTATTACTGCAAGAGAAAACACAGGCAAAGACGTTATTTCCAACCACAATCTAAATGGACTGAAACACATTTTGCCTTCATTCCACGTATCGAGTTCACGCTGGTAACATAAGTTCTGTGCAGCCCTTTCTGCCAAGAGTACACTGCTATAGGAATGGCTATCTAAACACGTGTTCCTAGAAACAGCAACTAACATATGTAGAAACATGTAGTATTTATTCTTGATAGCACAGACATGTTACTCAGAAAGCACCAAATAAGTGTTTCTCAAATCTGCTGGTATAAAAAGAGACTGTGAAAGAGACGAACATTGTGTTTATTATCAGATATGCACTGATCCCTCCACTTAACTGAGCCTGACCTCTCTCTTTGGTTTACTCCAAGAGTAACCGGTGGTTGTTTGAAACCACAAATGCACAGAACGGCCCAATCTTCTGCACCAAAAAAAAAAGAAAGAAGAAAAAGAAAAAGCACATTTCCAGTTATTTTAGGCAGAAAAAGAAGTATCTAGGGAATGACTCTGTGCAAATCCTCCACTTCAAGGCTCCACATATTCTTATGCATGAGGTTTTCAGAAAGATCTGTCATCTTTATTGCTCGAAGAACAGGCTCAGGACTGCAGGACCGCACCACACCCATCACCATTACATAGTTCCCTAAAAAAAAAAACCAACAAGCAAGCATAAAATATAATTAACCTTTGTATTTTCATTTTAATTCAGAAAGCAAAATATTTATAACCAAGTAATTAAAACAGTTTGAATTAAAGCTGCCCATACTTGCAAGAAAACTCAAGCAACTACGATTGTGTAAAACTAAATTTCAGAAAAAGGCTTCACTATCCGTACATCCATTTTTACAGTAGATTTTACTAGATTTTCCCATACAGTAAGAGCCAAACTAGCACACAATTCCTCCTTATGCTGGACAAGTGGAGGGAGGACAATTCAGAAGACTAAAGATTAAGCAACGTGACTATTTTGTACCACAATACCAAAATGCTGCAGTCCAGCACTTCTCCAGTTGAATTAATAATATTGGTGAAGAAAAGAAGAAAAAAAAAGGAAAATCCCCATGCTTGTTCCTAGACTCACAGCCTTTCTCTGCAGTACCCCTGTTTGATCAAACATTTCCCGTAACTGTGGAGAACTACAACAGGCCCTATCCCTATTGGGACTCGTATGGGAAGACAGCGTTCAGTCTTCGTACTGACAGCCACACACTCCCCTGCGGCAGCACACGCTGTTCCAGCAGCACAGCTTTTTCAGGATGCCTCTTTTAGGAGTGGTGCATGTGAAAGCACGCCTTCCGCGCAGTTCAGCGCGGCCCCCGCCACACACAACTTGGCACGAACCGTTCTGAACACCCCAAGTAGCCGGGGGCCCGCAGGCCTGTGCAAGAGCCTCCTGCCTGCCGACGCGGGGCCAGACAACCCCAGCAGGAAGCACCCTGACATCAGCGGGCATGAGCGGCCCCGAGTACGGGGCCCAGGGGAGCCGCTTGAGGCCCATGGTGCGAGAGAGGCCGCCCCGGGCCTCTGCAGCCACCGCTCCTGCGTGTCCCTGTCCCACCCGCGGAGTGACACCCTGGGCCCTGGAGGGAACCTACTGAATTACTTTAAAACACACACGGGGAGGGAAAGCGGCCCGCAAGTCCCGGGGGGAGCCCCCGCCCCTGGGGGCCACTCACCGCCCGCCCCCGCCGCCGGTCGGTACCTGCGCTGAGGCAGGGCCGCCCTTTGGGCACCGCCTCCACCCCCAGCACGGTGAAGGGGCCGCTGCCGTCCTGCAGCCGGGCCGAGCCGCCGCGGGCGCCGCCGAGCTCCACCTCCATCACGGTGCCCTGCATCCACACCACCCGCAGGCGCAGCGGCGCCCGGCCCGCCTCCGCCCGGCCCAACTCCCACGTCCCGCCGGCGCCCCGCACCGCCCCCCGCAGCTGGGCGGCCAGCACCTTCACCGGCGGCCCCGGCGCGGCCTCGGCCATGCTGTGGTGCCGGCAGCCCGCCGCCGCCAAGGGCGGCCTCAGGCGGGCGAGGGGAGGCCGGTGCCTGCGGCCGCTGAGGGAGGGAGGGAGGGAGGCAGGGGAAGGGCGGGAAGCAGCGCGCGGCCGCCCCGGCCCGGCGGCGGCCGTTGGCAGCGCCTGAACAGCCGCCACCTGAGGGGAGAGAGGGGGCGGGGAGCCATGGCGCCGCCCGGGAGGGGCCGGGGGAAGGCGGGGAGCGGCTGCGTTACCTCAGAACAACGACAGGGAGTAGCAGCGCCCGAAGAGCGGCGTGAGCAGGAACCCGTCGGCGCCCGTTCCCCCCCGCAGCCCCCTCAGCGGCACACGGCGCGGAGGGAGCGCGGACAGCCTCTTCCCCAGGACCGGGCACACCGCCCCGCTCAGCCGGCACCGCTGGTGCCGCCTTCCCTGCGTGAAAAAAACGGCTTCTGTGGAAAATGAAGTACTTAGCGCAGGTGTGCTGGTTTGGATGCAGATTGCAAACAAGTTATCCCCGGGTGGTTTACCCGGCACCAAGAAGCCACCCGCGCGCAGCGGGTCTGTCATTTGTGACTTGCTGAAAAAGGTGTGCAATTCACCAGCCAGCTCTGGGCCAGCACACGCCTTCTAAAGAGCCTCCCCACAGTTCTAGGCCAGATGGCTCTCGCTTCACCTGAATTCCGTTTAGGATCGAGTCCTTTACGTGGAAAAACTAGTGTAAAATGTGATGCAGTGGTTTGGTTTGAGCAGGAAATGCTGTGTCTCAGCCTCATCTGAGGAGAGCGGCCCTGCAGCCTGGTTTCTGCTCTGTGCCCCTGCCCCAGGGTTACACTAGTGTAAGAGCTGCCAGACGTCTCCTCCCAGGCTGCTGGAGCCATCCCAGTTATTTTTCCATGGTATTTCTTAACTACTTAGCAAGAAACAATCCCTTAATAATTACTGTTTAGCTGAAGATCCTCCAGTTTCATGAGAAAAAAAAGAAAATGCATATGCTTATTTTCTTAGGGATGTTTTCAGGATATCGTTTTATTGTATATACTTATCTGGAAATCTGGAGCATAATGCAGTGAAACCATTGGCAGCTTTAAGCTGGGAGACTTTAATTCCAAGGCCTTTAAGAATTTTTTTGCTGTCTGTTTATATTACAGACAGGCTAATTTGTTTTGCTGCAATCTGAAATCCTTGAAATGTGGTTTCCTTTGGGTGGGTGGGTTGACATTTCATTTAGAAAATAAGCCAAGAAATAAGCTAATGGAAAAAACAGAAGGATGGAACAAAGAAAAAGAAAAGTATCAGGAAAACCAAGGGGATGGATTCCTCAATTTCACAAGTTCTGTAACCTGCAAAAGTCCAAAATGGGCAAAAACGCACAGAGAACTGACTCCCCTGCAATCATTTGTCTTTAAAGCAGATTTTTTTCTCCATTAAAATAGCCAGTTCCTTTATTTTAAAAATCCAGTTTTGTTTTGAGTAGCAAAGTACATCAAAGGACTTTTTTTCTACTCACCCATCATGTTATGAATTATTTATTCAGCGTATCTTTTTTTTCCACATATATTTTCTGTTCAGAGACATTTTGTAAATGGGACTTTATTCCTTTTATAGTGTAAGGAAGCAGTTAACTTTTTGTTACCATTTACAGTAAGAATAAAAGATAATATTGGTAATAACAATAAAAACACTGTCCTCTAAGCACAATACAGAATCATGTAATCTGGCAATCAAATCATATGGCTTACAGGAACAGAAAGACATTAGATAGTTACTGTATATGAATGCAAAATTTGAGCGAGGCTCACAGGAGAAGAATATTTGTAATTTATGCCCCTAAGCTGCAGTCACTTGACAGCATCAATATTTAGTTTAACATAAAAAAAATTAATTGTGCCAAATATTGATAAAAGTATTGTATTCCTATTTGTTTCTGTATAATAGGAGGGTCTAATGCTTATTAAGCCATTAACTCTACAGATGAAGGCAAGACCCCTACAAGAGTGCAATCTCCAGGAGAGACTAAAAGGTCCCTTTTAAAACATTTTGCTTGAAAAAACTGTGTTATGAGAAGAAGGGTAGAAGCACTGGCAATCTGCACCAAGAAATTGATTTGTTTTCCTAGACCGGAAAATCCTTATCTTTCAGTAAAATGCAAAGTTACACTGAGCTATCTGCAAAGGTCTTATCAAAGAACTGGCTCAGCTCAGCATGGAGACACATTCTGCAGCAGCAGGAACAATGTCTGATGCCTCAACAGACTTTGTTTTCTGGAGGTGATCCCACAGCCATTATCCTCTGGTCTAAGGGCAGCAGAGGAAGCTCAGTGCACAGTTGGAAAAGGCAATGACTTGCTGGCTGACAGGCTGTAAATGACACTGGGTTACACTTTAGCCCGTTTTCTGAGAGCATGCTGGATGAGACGGAGTTTTGCTTTGCGTGGATTAAAAAGAAGGAATCAATCTTCTTCTGCCTGCTACTACCATAAGTGCCTTTCTTCAAAGCAGGCTTCAAGGACATTATTCCTCACGCTGACATGCATGTGAGATGCTGTTGCAGTATAGGTAAAAAAAGGTCAGACTACACATAGATAAGATAGTCCAGAGCATAGCAGGAGCCAGATCTCCCTCAATTACTCTGGCACGGCTTTGTTGGCATGGTGTCAAGAGAACTTAGAAAAGAATTTGACCCTAGATCTCCATGAAAAGAGATTTCCAAAGAAGCAGCAACTTGCAATTTTCTGTCCAGCTCAGATCTTTTCACACCCTCACTGAAAGTACTACTTAAAATGGAAGCAATTCTCTCCTCTCCTCTCTAATTTTGGTAAAAGGCTGATATTAGAAGATCAGAAAAATCTTTCTTTCCCTTGGCCAGAAATTCTGATATTTTACAGTCTTTCATCCTACCCAAAAGAGTTTTAAAAAAGATCTCTGTCCCAGTCCATTGGTTAATGTGTACAGAAAAGGTTCTTCAGTTTTCTTTCTGTTTCTCTTTCCTAATACTGAGAAGACACAAACTAGATTTCAGAACAGTTTTGTTTTGTTGTAATTATTTTTTTAAAGATTTAGAATCCAAGCAATCGAGATTATTTTTTTTTAATATTTTCTAAGTACTTGTTTTAGAAACAGGGCTACCTGGGAGCTCCACGGATGAATGGAAGAAAAGTCCATAGTGGAAGAAAAGAGTGGAGCTGATAAACACATGGATCATAATGGTAATGGCTGAATAGCCCAAAATGTCCATAAAACAGATACTATAGAAAAACTTCTCTGTGGCAGCCGAGAAGCTTAGGGGACTCAAGTGTGACAGGGACAGGACAACGGCAGCTCTCCACCTGCTCCGTCCTGCAACCTGCTGGCAGGTGCTGCTCTGTGTTAGGATCTGTTGCAGACATTGACTGCCCACATTCACAGAGTAAACTGCAAAGTGATATGATTGTGTCTTTTCAGTGAAAGGAAGCAGCATACAGGAGCTAAGCATGACAGAAGCAAGATAAGAAAACAACGCTTTGTGAAAATGCATTACTCTGTGAGGAAGAAGAGGGATCTGAGACAAACTGTCTTCCTTTCCCTGATATTCATACGAAACTTCACTGAAGGACAACTTTTAGCACAGACAAGAACTGTCAAGTTTCACTTTTAAGAGATCCACCCTAGTTTATGCTTATTTTTTTGTACTGCACACAGAACTATATGAAACAATCACAAGAATATGAAATTCATTTTTTTTCCTGGTGTTTGTTTTATACTGCATAAAAGATGCAATGTGGACATGCCCACATGCTGGATCAAGTCTGGAAAACCATCCTCATCCTTCACTGAATTTAATTAATGATTTGAAATTAATGGATCAATGGGTTGGAATTAATGGCTTGGAAGTCAGTCATATTTGCATCCCTAACCTGAACTTCAGCTGCTTGTAATTTATGCTTTGGGACCGACCAGTCTGGCATACGGATGCTAAATTATGTTTGACAGTCAGTTTCAAAAGACCTGGAGCCAGGCAAGTCATCTGCTGACACAGGAAAACTCCAGGTGCAATCGACCAAAGTTTGAGTTAGCAGGTAGCTCCAAATAAGTGACATTTTAAAAGTGACTTGGACAAGGCAGGTAAATGCGAGCAACAGACATCATACTGCTACAACTACTAACAAGCAGAAGAGTCTGGCCTCTCCCATAGTGTTGTCCTGCCAAAAGTGCATGGGAGTTACTCTAAGATAAGAGGAACGAACTTTTGTGGCAAATGCTATCATTAGCAAGGCACCCTCTCATGCTCTTTTTTCTTGAGAAGCTAATACAGATGCTATACATTGCATGTCAGCATACGCTCAGTGGAATCGGTAGAGGATTATGCTGAGAGTCTTCCTGCAGCTGCCAGGAGCTGCCAGCCACAGTGTGTGGCAGAGGAAAAACAGCATCTGGCTCAGGCACCTCCTCAGAGAGGGTGGAAACCTTAGTTTGTGCAGCCAGCATTAACATGAGACGTTATTTCATTGCTGTCACTGTCACGCAAACTTAACCAGTTCCTGTCACTCATCACACATCCCTAGTCACGGTAGCCTACAGGCTATGAAAACAGTGCAGTGCTCTCCAGCTTAGCTGACTCATTTAATTTACACAGAATACTTAGAGGAAATGCTTAGAGAGGTCCAGTTGCATTCTGCAGAAGTGGGTGTCACCTGTTTATTCCTATCCATGCTATAAATATGCTGGTATGTAACTGAAATAAATCAGCATGCTGCAGAATAGAACTATGACACGATGAAAAGAAAAAAAAAAGGAATTAATCATAGGTTTTACTTTACCAGTATTCCTTGCTGCTCTGGAAATAGTCTGCAAATCTGGCTTCCAGATGAGTTTATTCAAACTCCTGCACCAAGAAAAAAAGAATTATTTTTATACAGGAAATATGAATGGCATCCAAAGTGTTAGATCTTCCTCCTGACTGAAGTGAAGCCAATAGCTAGGAGACTTCAGTCGTTTAGCCTTTCTGACTTCATTTCACTTCATAAAAGAATTGGATGCTTAACAGGACTGGAGAGCCCCTGTAACCAGTGTAGGGGAATACAAACCACGGTGTCCTCCCTTGACAACTGCCAGCATTGCATAAATGTGCTCTAATTAGCATCATCAGCATCCAGTTCATACAGTGGAATGAGAGCAGAATAATTTTCCTAAAGAAAAGTAACCACAAGAGTGGCATTTTATTTTTGAAAACTTAAAATCTGAGATGTCAAATATTAGAAATATATAGAGAGGCCAGTAAGGCTGACAAGTTAAAGCCCTTCCAGAGCATACATCGGCACGTTCTGCAATATTCAAGGCCTATTGAAAGATTCATGAAATAAATTTCTGGTGCTTAGTAGGGAGGAGCTTTTACTAATAGTCGAATTTTCAAGCAGGCAGGATTTTTCTCAGGTCCAATTGAAGACACCATCTTTCCCTAGGAGCCTTATCTTGAGCTACACCACCACCAGTCAAGGTAATTGGAAATTAACAAAATGTTAGAATGGGATTAAAAGGAGTTCAGAGGTTTAATGTAATGACTCGGAACTTTATACCAATCTCACACTCAGCACATACCTGCATTCATTCAGAATAAGATTAACATCAAGCTACTTGAAGAGGAAAGTTTGAGGTGAGCCTGCAAGGGTTCATAGGGAGCCAGAGAGGAGAAAGTCCACATCTCTGTTGCTGTGTGAAGTAGTACTTTGCAGAGTCTTCAGGAGACAGACATTTGATAGCAGGTTTGGGAGCAGCTGGAGGTCACAGAGCCAAGCAGACCAGTCAGCTGTTTTCTAGTCACGGAAAATTTGT
Organism: Chroicocephalus ridibundus; assembly: GCF_963924245.1. NCBI lineage: Eukaryota > Metazoa > Chordata > Aves > Charadriiformes > Laridae > Chroicocephalus > Chroicocephalus ridibundus. The sequence goes on along the minus strand of NC_086291.1, from coordinate 45,593,348 downwards.
ACGAAAAGTAAATACTGCTCACTGTTCCCTGTGCTTTAGCTCATGTTTTTTACTTGGCATACCACTAAATCACAGATGTGGTGACTGTCCTTAACTAACCAAACTTTGCTCTGAGATCAGAAAATCTCCATGTAAAATGGCTGCATTTATTGTCTCTGCAGCTGTGACTACAGCATTGCCTATGTGATTGCCCAGGGATGCTGGACGAAAAGGATCCTGGACTGGACACAGGGCACTAGCAGCAGCGGCATCTTCTTTAGAAACTGCTTGCGAGCAACTGGTTTGACTCTCCTGGTGCTGGCAGTAATACTGGGCTGAAGGGCAGAAATGGCCTTGAACGGGAAGAACGCTGCTAAGTGCTGAGCAGGAAGGCACTGGTATTGGTGCGTCAGAAAGCTAAAATCATAGCTGAAGGAACAGCTGGCCTTGTGCTTCTCTGCAGCATTAATTCAGAACAAACAGCTGTATGACTGAAAAAGCAAAAATAATATAAAGAGGAAATCGACAGCAGTGAAACTTGTTTAAAGCTCCTCAATAATAACCCTTATACGTTTTTATGTACTTAGATGGACTGGGGCCTAAATAAGCTTGATTTTTCTATTTCTTACATTATGGCGTGCATTTGATAAAGCAAGGTTCAAAAATAGAAGTAGTTACAAATCCAGACGTAGAATGCATTTATTGCCATACCATCTGCAAATAGCAGCTCACTCCCCCAACTACTGGCATGAATGATGCATGTACAATAGCGTTAATTTCCAATGAAAGTCACATTAGTGTATGGGCTATACAAGGCCTATTATCTCTTAATAGGTCTAAGAGAAGATATAAAACGGTAAGTAAAATCACAGAATTCTTCCTAAATGAGGACATTCAATGTAATATGTTTTCACATTCTTAGGCTTCTTTAATTTATTAAAAAATCAAAAGACACAAGATTGCATGAGCCAACTGGGAGACATCTCATCAGTTTAGCTTAGAAAGATCTCTACGACTCGTAGGGAAATGTCACATTTTAAAATATAATTTGAAATTAAAATGTCACAAACTGCTTCCACCTTTTGATTTAAGTGATTTTAATCACAGGTTCTAGTTTGTAGTCTATACAGCACCTTATATTAAACACTATATTGAAACTCTCTAATTAAGACTCATCTCTTTCCACTAAACCCAGAATATGCAGGGTAAAGTATGAATTTGATGGAATGAAGATCAGACTTGTATTGCTGGCATTTGAAGTCTTGAACAACTGTCACTGACAACTGATCCATAAATACCTCATGCTACTCAGTTTCTGCTAAGGTAAATAATCTACAGGTGCTAAAAGACTTTCATCATCTCATTCCAGTGAGACTCTAGACCTCGTGTTATGAACTAAACAGGAAAACCAAATGAACCAGAGGAACATACAAAGAAATTGTGAAAAGGACCCACTTCAAGGGAAAATATTAAAATCACTTATGTACAGGGAACCTGACCTTTCTACTGAACTAGTGGTTGTGATGAAGACTGCAGTGAGGCAACTATACAAACATTTATTTACCTGAATAAATGTAAGTAATTATTAATGAATGATGTTAAAAATATATTTATTTGTCTTTTTGTAGGTGGCTAAAACGTACATAGTTGTGCAACACAAGGGTTGTTTCTAAATGTAGCTCTATATAGAGCAGTCCTCCAAACTAAACAACAAAACTTGGACTTGGAATTCAAATACAACCAAAGTGTGCCTCTTTAGGCATTCAAATATATTAAAGCCAAAAATTTAGCAAGCTTTCAGCTTGTCATGAAAAGCAGCAATAAATGATAAATGCAAAACCAGTATGCCTTATTTTCAAAACCTGGCGAGCCCACAAAACCAGACTTGCAGTAGTGCACTCTATTGCAAAAGCCAACACTGCTTGTTTATTCAAAATAGAAACTGTCAATATTTTAAAAGCCAACTAGGAGACATCAGTTCAGTGTAGATGTGTCTAAGATTCATGCAAATGTCACATAGCATAAAATGGCTGTGCAGAGCAGGCATGACAATGTGTGCATGTTTTTGCTTGTAGCTTTGTAGTTTTGACGTTCCAAACATCAAGCACTTACACTGAAATAATTTCAAATTTTGTACAGGAGCATTTGAAGATCTGTAGCTTTGCTACAACTTGAGCTGATATGGATTTCAGGCAATAGACACTTTAGAATGGAAAAGGATGGCATGACCTCGCATTTGCAAGGCAAAGCTCATCAGGAGTACTCGGCTCGGTTGCCGGTTACAGCCTCATTTACAAGAAACTGTGCAGGGTGAAAGTGAAAGGCACAAGGAGTTTCTTTTTCTAATCTACAGATCTCTCTATTCCAACTATACGTTATCTAGACTCTTTTAAAAGATAATACAGTGATTACTAATAAACAGTTCTAACAGATGTGGGTTAGGTATTTTCATTTCAATTGTTTTCATAGATTTTAAGGCAGAGGGAGAATTCAATAGTTGAACCTACTGTTTGACAAAGTCCACTGATTTATTTGCATTCTGGTACCTTTCTCTCTTGCTTTGCTGAGAACTCAGTGGTGTTTCTGTCCACCCCAGACCCACAAAAGCCCCCAGCACTCACCAGTGGAGCTAAGGAGGCTGAAGCACAGTCAGGATTGTGTTCATGTTGTCATTTGATGCAGTCCCTTTTACATTAACTTCTGCCAAATCAAGTACTTGGGTAAACATCTGAGCAATGGCAAATATTCTCCAGGCCCCATTTTTTTCCTCCATCCAGGCTGGTTAACCATATTGATGAAGGAATTCATTGCTTAGGGCAGACATTTCTCAAAGGCAACTGTGCTGGCCCCAATCACTCCCTAGTTCCATTGCTCTGCCCCGCCTGGTAAAATTGAGCGTTCAAGTACATAGGCTAAATTCAGCATATATAATGTGGATAGAGTTCATAAAATACTTTGTCTGGCCCAGTTAAATTACAGTGTATGCTGTCTATAAAACCAGCACTGCTCGGTATCAATCTACTGATTCTTCTGACTTGGGCCCTGTTCTGAAAGGTATGTCGCGCCTTCTGAGACACGCTACATACTTTAAGCCTTCCTTGTTATCAGCCCGAGTAACAGTTGTAAGTGACTTGCAAAATCACTTTGGGAGGAAGAGTCATTATTAATAAAATCCCTAAAGTTCACAGTCTCGGGAGTGTTAATTTAAATAGTGCCACATTTTACTCAAAGGTGGCAGTACTCAGTGAATGTCCCTTTTGCTTATGGCTGCTTTCCCTTCTGTTTCTTATAAATGTCATTTTACTACCCTGGATTCTTGTCTGGACACATGATCATCTGGGGAAAACAGAAATTCCAACCAAAGGAAACAGAACTGAAAGTAATTAGAGAATCTTTTTCATTCATCCTCTGATCGGTAAAATAGATAGACGCATTTCCTTCTAAAGGCTGCATTTCCCAGCTGTAAAACAATAGCGCTCCCCCCACCAGTACTTCTGCAATCTTCGTCACACAGCTGTGGAGTGTTGCAAACTATTAACATTTGTAAAGAGTACTTGTCATGAAAGCAGCAGTGCCAAGTTCTTGCTCCTAAATTGTGGGGAAAGTTTCAGTTTCTGCTCTTGAGTTCAAAGCAGTTTACATGTTTTGCAATGATAATATAGTTTATGGTCTCTAGTCTTGCATTAAGCCCCCTTAAATTTCTGGTACGCGAGTAGGAAAGGCTGTTCTGTTGGTCTGCCGTTTCATCAGTAAAGTCACAGACATATGCTTTTGTCTTTCCTGGTAGCCATTTCTCATGCAGGCACGTACTGAAGAACAAGTTTCTATCATGGTTTTCATTTCGCTGGTTTTCATTCACACTTTTGTATTATCTGTAAACGTCTGAATATACAGCACCTCAACTTAATAGCTCTAAAGTTGTATCTTCTTGTTGCAGCTCTGTATAAATGAGCAGACTGTGCATTTCAGAAGGTAAGAAATGAACAGGCTGTGCGTGAAAAGGCCTCTGGAAAGTGGCAAGTCACATCCTGGGTCAGCCCTGCTCCTCCGTCCCACTCAGGTAGGAGGGAGCTTCTGCCTCCTGACCCTAGCTTTTACCTAGTGCTACAGCTTGGGTGGCCACAGTTTGGCCCCTGTGGAAACAGGTTAGCTCTGATCATAGAAGAAGAAGATTCCAGTGAAGGTGGGATGAGATGTCTAGACTGCAGACCTAGAAAATGCTGAGGTTTATCTAAGCTTGGCCAAATGCTTCAGGAGGAAGCAGTGCTCCCCTGCTTGCAGAACTCTCTCTGATTACCCACTGCTTGGGACCGAACTACTTCCTGCTTCCCTTTTTCCCCCCCGCCTTCCTCTCTTCTTCCTTCAGTGTGCACAGACCCTGCAATAAAACCTTCTCATTCAGAGGGAAAGGGGACCCTTTATTGTGCTGCAATTATATAGCACCCGGTGACTTAAACCTGAGAAGCAAGGCAGCTGCACTTCGGCAGACAGGAAATGTTGCACAGTCCCAAAAACTGAGACTACTTGTATTTAACTCTCTGCCTTGTGAGTGAAGAGGTTGGGCATACATTCCAAATGAAGGGTCGGTTTTCTAACTTCCCTAGAATTCAGGGCTATTTAGACTTATTTCTCCTCCAAACCTGTTGTTAATTTTAGCATTTATTGGCTACTACAGCTAAGACTGAATACTCATTTGTATTTGTAGCACCAGGATACATGCTATATTTACAGTATATTCTAGGAAATTTTAATTAGTTAACATTTTCATCTGAAATCCAATTACATAAAAAAGTATTTTTTTAACATAAACACCAATTCAGTATGTTTTTCCTTTCCTCAGTTTTGCTACAGTTTGATTTTTGTGGGACAATTGTCACTATTTTTCAAACTGAATGAAATAATAGAGCTTTGAAATAGTTCTCATCCCTTTGCAGACTTCATTAGAGACACTTTCTTTAAAGGAGTACCATCATCTTTTCAACCTTATCAGTTTTATCCAACAGTTTACCAGTGAGGTCATTTGTGGGAATGTGGGCGTTTCAGGCTTAAATGTGGGAAATTCAGGCTCAAAACCCTTCCTGGCACAGAGAGACTCAAGGACATGCTTGTCAAGTTCATTTCGAAATGATGACCTCACCACAAGCCTATGGAAGGAAACATTCTCTGGTCTTCCAGTGAACTTGCTTTAGTTCACAGAAGGGTATTCAAGAGCCATTGACCTACAGAAAGAATGGGACTTGCCTTTAAGCCTGCAGACTGGGGCATTGATTTGAGAGAGGTGAGCCACTGAATTCTGGCTCAGCTTCAAATACCACTTATGTAGGTTATCTAATAACTGCTTAATGTACAATATGTAACAGCACTCAGAGGAGGCACCAGAATCTAGTGTTTCCCACTCACAGGTGAGTGCTCTAGCTGTTACGCTCCAAGCCTCTCTTGGCTAACAAATACTCCTCCTTCCTTTTCAATGAGAAGAGATCTCTACTTAGTAGTTAGGACACCTTCCAGAAAAGGGAGGAACCAAAGTTTGACTGCCCTCTTGCTGAGCAGGGACACAAATCTCACTTTTCCACATACTGAAGAGGTCTTCTAAGTACTCATCAGCTGCCCCTGCAACACTCCTTCAGCTTGCTCCATTTTTAAAGGACTGCCATTCTTCAATGACCAACTTTTTAACAAGTTCAAGAGGGGGAAAAGCTTCAGACCCACTCCTGTTAGCAATAGTTCCTTACTGGCTGCTTGCATGGCATACTGGCTGCTTTGGATCTCCTCTCAAAGAAACTCAGCTCTCAATGTGCTCCACAGAAGCTCCACAGCTTCCACAAAATGTGCTCAGAAAGTTCAAAATTTTATTGGGCAATGCACATGTCTTTTTTGGCTTTTAGGCTAATTAATTAGTGGAAGGTCACCAGGCAGTTTGTTTCAGAGCAGGGCTTAAATCCATGTCCTATTTTGGTGCTCAAGCTAATTGATTGTCCTTCCTTGCTGGGCCTATTTCCTGATCTGTAAATATAAAGCTGGTTGCTGCAAAAGGCTTTGTCATACACACAGGACAAGCATGGTTTAAACAGCACATAGTATTGTCTTTCACCTAGTGAACGACCCATGCCACACTTTAAGGACAAGCAAAGCAGATCTTTGCAGTTTGAATTGCCCTGGAAAAGCACGTGTGCTTCTTGGATTCAGATTATTATTTCCTGTATAGACATTTTATGCAAGTATAATCTAAATGCGTGCAATGAGATCACGGACAAAAGATGTAAATAATAGAGATACAATGGGGGTGAAGAGGGTGGACACTACTGAAAATAACTTGCATGATAAAATAATCAGATGACAGGATGAATTTTCAACAGACTGACTGAATACTCAATCAAATGGAGGGATTTGAACACATTTGCAGCGATCATCCTGACTCTTCTCTAAAGCTCAACTCATGACAGATAGTGATGGATAACAATAGAAAGATAGTAATGATCTTGTGAACTCTGAGCCTCTAATTACTTGAGCAGTAATAAACTGGAATGCTTTTACTAGATGTCTTCAGCATGCAGGGATGAAAACATGATTTTTCTGTCCAGCAGAGGGGGCTTGGCAGTAAGTTTTCTAAAAAAACCAAATGATTTCTTTGGAAATTGAGCAGTACTAAAATAAAACTGACTTTTATAGGAACTTGCATAGTATTATAGATAAAACCATAACTTCCTATAAACAAGAGATTCAAATATAAACAGACACAATTCAAATTGAGCGTTGTCCTGGCTATCTTTGTTTCCCTTACTTCTCAGTGTGGCTTTTCTATTTCAGCAGAAAGCCCTTGCAGTTATACCTGACAGGCACAGTGTACAAGTGAAAAAGGTTTTGCTCCTAATTCCTTTGAAAAGCTGAGTCTGAGTTCCTATTAAACCTGTCGCTGTAAACTACTTCAGTACGTGTACAAGAAAAAAAAAGGGACGACAGAGAGGTAAACTCCTGGTGGAAAGTTTTCCAAGTCACCATAAAGCTATGTATTTGAAGGCAGGACTTGTCACCTGAGTGGTCCAGGAGTTCACAGCACAGTTATCTAATTATTTGAGGCCACTGTGTAGTTTTAAACAGTAGACATAGATCTGGGTGGCCACAAGAGCCAACCAAGGCAACCTCACAATATGGGTGAGACCAAAAACATGGATGTAATCCAAGGTGGTGGTGTACAGAAGCACATTTAAAGCTAATGCTTAGTGTTAAGTTGCACACAGTGTTATGTCAAGACAAAAGAATGACACGAATTTCTCTTGAAATTAAAATTGGCTGGCTAGTCTTCTGGTAAAATTCTTCTTTTTCACGGTTAATTGGATTTGTCCCCCAAATACTGTTTCCTTGCTCAGTTTCCACTCACATAGAAGAAAACTGCAGGCAGGTGCATTTGAATACCTGGGAATTATATTCACTTGATGACTTCTGATGAATAGAGTTCTACTCCATGCGTGAGCACTTGAATGGCACTGTTCAGTGCTGTTCAAAATCTGATTCTTTTCTTTCTAGTGAGAACTAGCTGCCAGTTTTAATTACAGATTCGATTCTGGTAAATGCAATTATTTTCACCTCTGTGGCTCCAGCTTCTGGTGAAGGAAAGATTGAAAATAATGATGCACCAGAGTAACTTAAAATGAAATTCATGCCAGATGTAGCCGAAGGTGCAAATGACTCACCATGCCCAGTAAGGGTGCAACACTTTCCCTCGCCAACGAGAGCAGGGGCTGTCCTGTTCCGCACCAGCAGCAGCCGCCTTGCAGGCGTGCCGATGGGTGCAGCACTCCGCAGCAGCCTGGGCTCTGCCTCCTCACTGGCCTCGCTGGTCATTCTGGTGAGCTCTTCTCAGAAGGCAGGATCTCAGCGTCCTGTGTTTGTGGGGTCACCACCCACCTAGCCCATTTTTAACTTAAGTACTAATATTCTTCAAAAAGCGGGTACATGGGGGAGGAGGGGAATGAGAATTCTGGTCACCTGGTGAAATAAAATTATAATTTACTGTGGATATCAGATTGTCTGTTAAACCTTCTATCTGGAAGTAGATATACTATATACTGACAGACTATACACCACCATATTTCTGATAGAAGAAAAAGATGGGCTGTGATGTTTACAGCAGTCCCTTGGGAGGAAGGGGGAATGCAGTAGGCCATTATGTGTCCTCAGTCCCCAAACCAGGATCCCAGTTAATGGCACCGGCTCTGCTAGATGGTGATCCCCAGCCATATCCCTGGCCCTTTGTATGTATATATATACCTTTGAGTCCCCTCATCCGTACCACATCCGCAACGGTTCCACCCATTGCTCTCAGTTCCCCCGTTCTTTGGACCTGGTGTCCTCCATATCCTTTACCCCACTTCTCCAAACCCATCTCAAAACCTCTCCCTTCTCTATAGAGCTGCCTTTCTTACAAAATAAAAATATCCAGCCTTCCATAACAGAGTATCTCTTCCCTGACCCAAAAATGTGTGGGCTACACATCCTTCCTGGACCTTCCCTTTCTGCCTGCCTGGAATCACCCCAGAGCTGCTTTCTTGTAACCCTCAGGCACTCCCAGTGCTGCCTTTTGGCCCATTGCCAGGTCCCCCGGTGCCAGCCACCCCCCAGGTCCCTTTGGCCTCTGCAATAATCTGAGCCCTTTCCTGGCACCAGCTCCTTTTGTATCCCCTCCTCGGGTGCGCTTTGTGAAAACCTTCACTCTTGCTCAAAACATACCAAATCCTCCACCATTCACAGCTGTGAGAGCAGCAGAAAAAGACTTGTCTGAGGGAAAGCAACTGGGTGTCAGCTTTCATAAAGCAATGCCTCGCATAGCACTGCTGTATCTGGTACTGGTGTGGACTGAGGGAGAGAAAAGAGAAGAAAGGTGGGCAGTTATGGGAATTTGCAAGAAAAAAAAGAATCTACCTTGATGTTTATGACCTGAGTCAAAATACAAGGAGGCTGAACTTCCCAGAAAGGAAGTTCACTAACAAGGAACCACAGATAACCTTCAGATGCTAAACTGAAAACTCTGGAGGAGAGGGTAGGCTTAATTCTCAGAAAAAAACCTGTATGAATTATACTTAATATCAGAGAGAGAAAGAAAGCAAAAGACAGAGAGCATCTTGAAACTAAAAGAGGTATTAAACAGAAATTACAGGAAGAAATTAGAAAACATCAGGCTGGAAAGCAGAAAAAAGCAGAGCGGACTACATTTTAAATCTGGGACACTGGGATCTGTTCACACAGAGAAAGGTCAGATGGGGACAAACTTCCAGCAGTATTACGGAAGAAGCCAAGACGGAGTTAGCTGGGACTAGCACAGAGGGAGTACAATAAATTTAAAAAAAAAAAGGAAAAGGACTGTGAATTGGAGGAGAAGAAACAGGGTAGAAATGAAAGAGGAAAGAAAGAAGCAACAAAATAAATATTGTATAGGATACAGAGGGAAAAAGAACAGAACAGCCCATTCTATCTCAGCTCACGGGAACCTGCAAATCTCCCAAATCTGCTTTATTAATTGCCAAGGCCAAGTTGAAAGCTGTGTGGGTACAGAACTTTTCACATGGAGAGACAACTATCTCTGCAGGTTCAAAATGGACGAGGGAAAGCATTATCTTAATGACAAAGGATGTACAAAAACTATGAGCCCAGAGGAGTAAGATGACATCTGACAGCTTCAAACATAAAATATTCTAGGGCAAGCAAGACTCTAGATGCTGCTCACCTAAAAGCTACTGGACATTACTACTGCTGTTATTTTTAACAAGGGCATAGCTTCTTCCAGCTCAGTTCATCTTTCCAAAGATGTTGATTTGTTGAAGGAACAGTAGGTACATTAGAAAATGTATTATAAGCAAATATGTAATTGCCTCCCTTCCATTCAGCATATTTACACATATACTGTTTAAAATTAAAAAAGCAGTCATTCCTGAGTCGTCTTGTACATGAAATGAAAGCAACAACAATTCAATTTTTAGGCCATCAAGAGATGCAGGTAAGAGCCCAGTTAAACTATGTTAATGTAAGTCCCAAGAACGTTCATGTGAAGGTCTAACAAAGTTCCAAGCAGACAGACCGTTTTGCAGGCATGGGTCTTTGATAACCAGACAGCTTAACAAGAAGTCCAAACAGTCTTGTTGGTCTACTGTAAGATCATTACCTTAAGACAACAAAAAATAATGGGTCATATTGTCAATTCGGTTCCTCCAGGGATGAATGGAGCCCCTCTTAATATGGTGCAAAAGAGAAGTAAAAATACCCAACTAGAAAAGGGTGTCTGCGTTGAGTTCCCAGTGACTGCAACGGCTGAGTCACAGTGGGTTCTTGGACACGCAGGGGAGTTTTAGCAGGAAACCGCCCACCACTTTATTTACAGCTCCACTTCAACTATGCCATTCGACTCAGCTCAGTAGATGATTTTTATCACTCTAGATGTTGTGGATGCATTTGCACAGAGACACTTTCCAAAAGGCCACATGTGTTTAGCGTCGGTTTTTCATGAGGTTTCTATGTATTCACTTCAGATGGAAGAAATACTGCCCCTTCTACCCTTCTACCTCCAGTACGAAAGTACCTTTTCTCCATCCACTCTGATTTGTTTGAGTCATACCTGACCTGCAGGCATGCTTTGCGTTGCTGAACTGCATCTGTTTAGAAACTAGCATGCTGTCATTGTAAACCTTACGAGCACAGGCAGCTACAGTAGCACAAAAGCACTCACCTTCAAAATTTGGACAATTCTGGTGTCTCATCATTAGTCTTAAGTAAGGTGGGAGTTCAAAGATCCAGAAAAGATGGATCCACAGTTCTGCCAGCTTGTCCTGCCTCAGCTTAGCGATCTCTACATTCAGCACCTGGAGACAGAGTCCTGCTCTCCCACATACAGCACATTATCTTTCTGGCAGTTAGCATAACTAAAACAACAAGTTTGTATCAAAAAACCACTCTGGAATGCTAGCAAAGTTTCTTTTTATACCTTTCCTCTTTGTAAAATATAGAATTATCTACAGAAAACTACGTTAAAAAAATGTAATTGTTTGCAAATCCCAACCCTTAAAATTTATACAGGGCCTTCCTTGTCTTTTCCTGCAAATTCTGTCCTAGTTTTGTGAGAGAGTTAAGATTGCGCGTTTCACCAGCACCCCTGCGTCCCTCGGTGCACAGATGTGTGAGTGTGCAGATTTCAGGTGGCATGTGCAAATGTAAATCTGATATTGCCCAGTTTTTCAGTTCTTGGCTTTGTAAACCACATAACATCAGCGCAGTGCGCTCGCCAGCGTGCAAGACGGGAGGAAGGCTGTGGTATGTGCTGTACTCAAGCGTAAACTGCTAGTTAGGAGAACAGAAGAGGAAATGGGGTAATGATTCTCTGGAACAGTGATGGGGTCTCTGGACAGCCTCGTGACTGCACCAAAATTCTGATTTCAGCAGGGAATGGCTGCTGAATTCCCGGTGATGAGGGCTTGTCTCCATTCACGGAGTGCTCCTTGGCATAGTACAGCCAGCAGAGTACAACGCCACGACACAGACCCTCACAAATCTGCTTCCTCCTGCCATCCTATTTCCCCAGCCCTGAAAAGGGGGCTGGGAGGCGATAAGGGAAGAGACATAAAGACAAGAAAATAGTTCAGTTGGATCCGTTTATCTCTGCATATACCAGTATACAGAAAGGTTTATGCAAATAAGAATCAGTCACAGGACTTCTGGGAAGTTGCCAGTGACTCTCAGTGTATGAGTGAAATTAAGAGAGGGAAGTCTCTTAAAGCTCTTTCTGAATAGCTAGTAAAAACATCCAGTTCCATCCAGCAGCAATTGCTTTGGCAGTCTGAGTTGGCAGCTTTGGACACTCAGGATCACTTTTTCATGTTGCACAAAACTCTGCTTGTGGCTCATTTTTTAAAACCAGATTCAGCTTTAGCCCTGAGATCACCATACACAGAGCAGAGAAAGGATGCTGAATGAATCACAAGAGAGGATCTATTTGCCAAAGATTCGCAGGCTGTACCATTCTTAGTATTTTTTGCAGCGGGTCTGTCACATGAAGAGGATTCATATGTGATCTGAAACAACTCAATGAGTGCAACAACGTAAAAACCAATGGGTTTACCTTCCCAGTCTGAAGTCGTGTTTCCCTCTACCCCCCAGATCACACCCCTCCTACCCTTCTACCACCGCCACAACCACATGTTGGCACAAAATGAACAGAAAATAACCACACTCAAATCTGCCTGCCACCCGCTAGTGGAAACTGGGAATTCACTGGAATTCAGGGAACTGGAGGCAGGTCACATGCATTGCACCCTGTATACCGCAATTTATCTGCACAGTTGATATTTTAGAGTTTCATGTATGTAATTCAGTTTCCCTGAAATTAACCTTTAAAAAAAAAAAAAGAAAAGAAGAAAAACCCACAGTCTTTCAGGGGGATCAGAAACCGATTTCAGGAAACACTACCAACTTTGATGGTAAACGCAGACACTGAGAGTAAATGTATACGTGTATGTGTGTGCGCGTGTATGTATTGGACTAGTTTTTTATCGAGTTTCCTATAGAAAGGAGGAAAAGTATAGAACGCTACGCAACTCACTGCTGGAACCACATTGCTATATATTGCAGACTTATCAGTGGTGAGCTATTTTTAGTATGGCCCATGAGCAAGCAAGCAATGAGGATGTGTATTTTTTTCCAGTGCTTGAACCAGGCAAGATACTTTTTCCAGCCCTGACTCCTGGAATCCTCCAGTGCAGGGATGCCGCAGCATTGCTCCACCGTCGCCCTGGGCTTCCCCAGTCTGTGGCCCAAGCATCAACAACTGTGCAGGGGAAAACAGGATGCTGAGAAAGTAAGGGTAAAATAAGCAAGGAATAAAAAGCCAGAATGAAGGGAGGAAAATGGAGAGATCTTGGTGGTATCCTTTCAGATAATTAAAAAATTTGTAACACAAACGTATCCAGAAGTGAGCTTCAAATGTCTTTGTTTTTCATCTCTTCAAGAATAAGGTATCTTTAGCAGTAAAGTTAAGGTCTGGACCCCGCTGCTCTATTCTGGGTGCAAGTCTGCTTTTCCATTTTGCTAAAAAAATCTGCTTGCAGATCTTTGCCCAGCTGCCACTAGCAGCATCAGGTCTAATGTGAAGTCACGTTTGCATCCTTCCATAGCCACAGCATATCCATCACGCTCCTATCAAAGAACCAGCACATTCTACAGAACAAAATGTTCACCTTGCTCAATAAAAAAAAAAAGTTCCTGAGAAATATCCTAAGATCACAGACATTGTACTATTGTTACTGTGTTTATATATTACTATAACTGGAAATCTTCCGAAGGGCTTTGATGAAGCTCCTGCCAAGCCTTTAGTAAAGAAATCTGAACTCAGAAAAGATTTCCTGCTGACCAAAGCATATACTGCAAGTAGGGACTTGGGAAGATACTGGAGCATTTTTAATGTAACCAGAGCTTCTGGGTCTCTGGCCAGCCTCTGAAGCCAGGCAAACCTCTCAGGATGTGCCGGACCTTGTCTGAAAGTGCTCCACCTTCGCCACGTGTAAGCCATGGCACTGTATGAGCATTAGAAAGGGACAGAGGTCTCACGGACTAACTGGAAAATCTACACTCCCTGCCGGTATTTTAACCTTTCCTTATAGACTCGGGGAGAGAGGATGGAAACCTATTTATATGGGAAATCATTAGAGAGAACACAGGATATAAATTCACATTCATCTGTTTATCGGTATTTCTTGCTATTATTGTAGTAGGTGCTTAATTGCATTAGTTTGCCTATAAAAGTTCTTGAAGGAAAAAGCCCCAACACTTGACATTTGAATAATTATATCTGCCTTTTCTTGACAAGCTAGCACCCAGCTAAATCTGAATTTTTAAACTGGTGATTAGAGAAATCTAATTATGGAACCTCATCTTAGATAAATACTAAAATAGTCATCACCTGAAGGCTGCATCAATTTATGTTGGATGGGGCTGTAACATCAGGAATATACAGATCATTCTGTTTAGAATTAAACCCAGAAAGTCATGGACGTAGTTTTGGTACTGCTGCAGAAACTGAGAGGTTACTCAGGCCATACTCCAAGTCATGGTATAAGACAGAGCCAGAACAGGACAGCTGGAGCAAAGAACTAAAGAGAAGCACAAATTTAAACTACGCACATAAAAATAGCTCCAGACACCTTATCAAAAGGTTTTTCTGTGAATAAAGTTGTATTAGAATGATTTGTGGTTTGAGGTCATCAGATGTCACTATTCTTATGTTCAGTAAGTTTTTGAAGGTTACCTTATCAAACTCAGTTCAATTTGTGTATGTGACTAAGTCTAACGCTTCCTCTAGACTCATCAGACATTTTGCCAGTATTTTGATGTTACAATGAACTGAAATAGATCTGCAATTGAAATACAGCATAGTTGTTTTTTTCATTTAAGTTTCTTTTGTTTAAGATTCCTGATAACAAGATTTCTCACAGTGTCAGAGAACAGAGCTGCCCTTAAAAAGTGAGTCACCACAGACGTCAAACCTCCTGACGAGCAATTCAGTGAGATGTCTCCAGAACTCCAGGAGGAAATCCTCTGGGCTTGGCACTCTTCCCATTTTCATATTCTCAATTGCCTAATTTATTGATAGGGGACAACAAGGCCTGCATGCTAAGCTACACTAATTTTACATAAGGTAATATTTCTTCTTAATTAATCCAAAAGTGTGTGTGGCGAGGTCTGTATCTAACTAATATAGATCTTTCTAAAATTAGAGAATGCTTCATTAATATCTTTGGATGATGTTTCTAATTTACCACTTTAACAACAGATGACAAAAATTCTACACTTAACGGACTTTTGTCGTGTGTCAGAAATTGCCAGCTTATTCTCCTGATTCTTAGAAATTCTGCTGGAGTTGGAATATGGTGAAGCTAATCTATTCTGAATACAGCTTGTTGAGTTCACATATAAAATTGGCCGAGGTTTGCAATAAATCTGGGGAGGGAGAATATCTGAAGAAAAAAAATCCAATTCTTTTTCCACAAGAGCAATTATGGTTGTTTTTTTTTCCTTCTCTTGGCAAACGAGGAATTAATATTTGTATTCTGAAGTAGGCTGCTGAGTCACCTATCAAAACCTATCCTTTCTTCAGGGACAAGGGAAGAACATAAATCTGGCTAATTTCTCAATACTTTGAAAACTGAGAAATTAAAATGCATATTAGTTATTTCTTGCCTAGATCTTTGCAGATGTATGTTACATAACTAGTCAAGGCCATAAGACAATAATAAAATCTATATAGGATCTATCTGTACAGCAGAGTAAAGGATGAACATTGGCTAGTTTCTATTGGGTGGGTATAGGAGTTATTAGGTACTGCAGGATCCTAATATTTCATCATCATAAGAGTTTGGGTGGTTTATGATTTCGAGATTAGACTGCAAGTGTAAAAAAGATCTGTCAAGATAGATTACAGTAATCACAGTAGGAATATGGAGGTCAGAATATCATGCAGTAGGAAACCCCCCAAAATACGTTTTCTCAAGGCTGAGTATTAATAGCAATTTATTCAGATCCAGGCTTGATGATTTCAGATACTACAAATCCAAATAAGTCATCTGAAAGTGTCTGAGTGCACTGTGAAAGAAATACGATTGTCCACCTGGATGTGGATGAGAAGCTGCAAGATGCTGCTATGCCATCACCTTTTGATTTCTCTATGTGCTACTTCTGTAACAGCACTGTATCAGTCTTTGTTCACTTTGACAAGACCACTTTTTTCTTTTTAATTTGTACTATTGAGTCTCTCTGCATTCAAGAAAATAGAAATGAATCCTTTGACCATTTTAAGAATGAATTTTAATCAGTTTCTGTGGACTGAAAACCAAAGGTGAGGGAACATTTGAGTCATTTGCTCCACCTCACCCCAACCATAAAAATCTCCTCATATGTGGATTGTGCCCATGAATGAAATGCATCAGAAACTGATTCCACAACCTTCAAATTACTTCAGCAGAAGCTCAGCATTTGCATGTGGTTTGGATAGACGGAATCATAGGAGCACCACAAAGGGCATCAACAGTGTTCACCTTCAGCAGCAAATGCAAATTCATAATCATGTAAACCATACAGGACAGTCTAAATAGGCATTGAAAACAAAGAGAAGTGGTAGAAAATGCCTGCAAGAATGGGAATCGATAAGAGCAGAGGGTAAAGATACCATTAAAATAGTAATATAGAGACACTGGAGGCCTTTTGGGCTTATAAATTGATGTTTTGCTTGGTGTCCTCAAGGTTCCCACTCAAAAATAGATTTTCCCCAAAGCTTATCACCTGTGCTTTCTTTAGAGTCAGCACGCCCTTCCCATATTACATGGATATATAATTGCAAGGACTCTAACAGCATGTACAAACAGTTACCTTGGCTCCAAAACCCACAGCACAGTTCAGCGCCATGGCTTATATTCCTGTGCCGTGTTACCGCTCTCCTTTCATGGGCCTGGGGTCTGAAAAGACACAAGAACAGGGAACTGGAGAAACAAAGAAAGTGGCTACAACAGCAAGGGAGAGAGCTGCCAGAGCAGTGAAGGAGGCAATGGGAAGGGAGCAGAGGTCTGTGATGGCTTAGTTTGGAGAGGATCACTCGGGTATTGCAGTAGCCAGACTGAAGTAAAATTAGCAACTGGCTTTGAAATTCAAGGTCTACATTCCTCCAGCCAGCACTGAAACCTCTGTAGTCTAGTTAAGCATATCTGGAAGCCAAACTACCTTCATATGGTTCTCCTTTAAACTATATAGTTCAGTATTTATAGCAGCAGTCCCCCTGTATGAATGACAGCTGCTACCTCTGCAATTAGCACCAACATTATTATTAGGGATCCAGAGTTCCTCCATCAGTTGTGGAGTATGCACGTACATACACACACACACACACCCACACACCCCTCCAAGAAACACAGATCTCTCATTCATGTGAAAAAGCCACCAGAAAGCAGGCTGCCCTTTCACAATGCTTTTACCAACAATCTGAAGCTTTCCTTTTTTTTTTTTTTTCCACGCAACTGATTACCAAGCAGGATGTCTAAGCTACTGAAATGTAGAAAACCCAAACCACATTTTTGTATGGCTTAACTGTTCAGCATTTGAATTCATGAGACTAATGCAAATCTTGATTGGACTTAGTTAACATCAACAGAAGAACTTCCACTGAACATCAGACAGAATCCATTTAGTCTGGGCTCAAGGAAACCAGCATTAATTGCCCTAGAAGAAGGAACGAACATAATTTAAAATAAACAGTTCCAGAATAGCCAACTTAGAAAGAAACTTTCCTCATAGCCTTGGACACTTCGTTTATTACTAATTTGAAGTATAACAGTTTATATCACTTACAGAGATATATTTTGGACAGTCTGGACTATTCAAAAGAACTTACAGGAGGGAGAGGCTCAACTCTTACTCAGTTTGCTGAACTTACAAAAAACACAGTTTTTCATCCTAGCCAGTAGACATGTGCACTTTCTCACAACTAATACTCACAGCGATCCTTTTTAGAAGACAAACCCACAAATTTCTACCATCCATCCTAGCTGGATGGGATCTGACTTGTACATTATCTGCACAACAACTGTGATTCTGCGATTCTGCGAATTCTAGTTCAGGCGCGAATTATTAATTCTGTACCGATTAGGTAGCCCTTGTCTGGGTGTAGGCATGATGCTTATCAAGGCTTGATAACAAATTGGTGACATCTCAAAATGTATTTTGTTCTTGGCATAATGACTTGTGTATGCTGTGACAACACATCATTCTTTAGTGATATCTAGCATGATAATTAATATCAGTGTAAAGTGAGTCATTTTTAGAGTCATTTTACCTGGAAGTACATGACTAAAAGGATAACAGGATGAGCTGTATTCATCAGGCCCATAATTACTTTCTCTTAACTTCGAAAATGGTAGTATGGATAGTATGGAAATGGAGATGTGTGCGGAAATGTCTAGTCACAACAGTTACATCTTTTGGGCATGTCCCATTTAAATACATCAAACTCTGACCTTAATACCTAGTTACAGTGGGTGACGGAGGTTCACACTTCTCTCAGTGCTGCTGGTTTCACTGCATCTGAAAGCAGACTTAGAAACAGTGCGGTGTCTAATTTACTTGCAAAATCAAAGAATTCCGATTTCTGGGGTTTTGTTTAAATGAAAACTCAGATTCCGGAGAAGAAAACAAAACCCACTAAAACAGGAAGGATGGTATTGTGGTTAAGTTTCTAGTATGGGGCTCTGAAGACCTGAATTATGTTCCATTCCTAGCCCTTCTGCAGACTGTCTTGCTCTGTGACTTTAAGCAAATCACTGAATCTCTTAGTGCTTCAGTTCCCCTTTTCTAAAGATGATGTTGCTGATTTGGTCAGTTTAGATAATGAGCGCTTTCACGTAAGAGCTACCATTTACAATATCAGCACAAGAGAGGCTCTAACCTCAAAACGCTAATAGTAAAATATGTGACCCTATTTACTTGAATTGTTCTTACAAGAAAATAGCAATTTATTAGACTTGGAAAAATATTTTGATTACTCATTGACAAGTGTCTTCATAACAATAACACAACTGAGCTGATTTAACATTCCCATATTAATTCCCACGCTGATCACCGACTTACTATACCAAATTCTAATTGGCAGGCACATTGGCCTGCCAATTAATCCAGCTTTAAACAGAATCAGTGTCTGCTTCTATTCTCAATAATTAGGAACAAAGCTGAAATGGGGAGTGCCTGCTGATTTTCTAAGCCTTTCAAGTTTTTTGATTTTTTTTTTTTCCAGAGGACTGTCCCTGCAGGGGGGATGAATTCAGCAGGGTGTGGAGTGCCCCATAAGGGAATTTATACTGGGGAATACCATACATGGTATCACAACCTCCTCCCTCTTGGTGGTTTCACAGGGTGAGGAAAGGCTTGGGGCTTAAATAAAGAAGCTCTGCCTGCATTGCACTGCTCCGTAGGGCTAAGAGTGTGGTTTTTGAAAAACAAACTAACAAACAGGCAAATGTCTTGTGTATCTCCAACAGATACAGTACTCTCCTACCTTCAAAACCATCTTCAGAACCACGGGTTTTTTTCCTTGCTGCCTCCTGGCAGACTGTATCTGCCTGGCATCTGTATTCCCTGCGCCTTCTGAACAGATTCCCTCTCCCTTTTTTATTCCTGTTTCTAGCCAGTAAACCATGCTCCTCCTGCTCAATTGCCTTGTGATTCCTCTGAATTTTCTGTCATTTTCCAAGCCAATGTTTACAAAATAGGGGTAAGGACTTCTGTTTTTAACAAAAACTGAGTTTGTTCTTTATCCCAGCCTTTGAAGATTTACTTCCCTTCAGATGACCCTTCAGATCAAAAGCGTTTACTTTCCTGCCCCAAGAAACAAGGGAGAAGAGGGTATGGGATAATGTCTCCCAATCATTTTCTTTCTCCCCAGACTTTGCCTGTCTTTTCTGAGACCATCAGCAGGGAAGAAACGGAACACAATTTGTTTCTCCACATGAAACGGTACTTTGTGAAGAGGAGAAAAAAACGCATTTCACAAGGAAGGCTTTACTTACCAAACAGACTCTAAGTCCAATTCACCTTGCAGTAAGTGCTTGTTAAGCTGAGCGACAGGGCACAGATCAGAATCACCTGAACCGGCAGCAGAGCTTTCAGCTTCAGTGGTATCTCAAGACCCTCTTTCCATGCATGCTGTGCCCAGCAGCTCTGCACAGGCTCCACATTGATGCGCTGCCCTCTGCTGGGTACAGCAACCTCATTTGATCCAACCCTGCTGGCATGGAGCTCTTTCCAAGGCCCCCATTATGGGGATTTTAAGTAGATGGAGAGGAGGTAAGGAAGGAAACAGAAGGATGGGTATGAGGGGCTGCAAAAAGAAACATGAGTGGGCAAAATGGAAGATATCCCAAGAAAGCTCAACTTGTGGGACCCTCAAGTCTAAAACCCCAGGTCTTCCTATCAGAAGATTTCACTCACAAGTCTCCACATAGTACGATTGATGCCCACTTCTCCTGGGCAAGCCTTTTTAAGGCTTGTGGAGCACCCCGGACCACTCATCACGATTCACATGGAGATGGTATGAAACTCTGCAAGCAGCAGCCTGACGTGCTTGGCTGCTGGTGTCCGAGCTGGCAGGCTCACTCCATCGCTCTCTTCAGCCACTGGGACTTCACCTACCCATTCGAGCCCTGCCAAACTCTGAAACTTTGCAACTAAATATTCTTACACATTCCTGCTCAATGAGGAAGACTTTCTGGACAGACGCTTTGTCAGCTGCGCTACTCAGTACACAGCAGACAGACTGCACGTGCACCTGGAGGATCTTTCTTTCCCCTGTGATCTTACAAAACTAAAAATTACGTGAGAGTGGAACAGCTTTCCTGGCACACCTACAGCAACCTGCAGCCAACCTCCATCTCATCTGAGAAGCACTCATACCACTGTGCTGCATTACAGCCATGCCGCGCTTCGCTCCCTAAAACCACAGTGATGGCAGGAGCCAAGAGTGCAGCAGCAAGCAGGTGGCCCGGCCAGGCGCCTCCGGGGCTAGGTGAGGAGTTAGAGGATCTTTTGGCTCTGATTTACCTTTTTGTGACACAGTTAAGCACTTCAACCCTCTTTTCTTTGGTGGAGAGGACGTCTGGTCTCGTCTAAGTAGGCTTTAAGCTGTGAAGGGCAAGGCCTGGTTGTACTACCTGTCTGAACATGAGCGGTGCCTTAAACAAAACAGCCACTGAATCTGCTTGCTGCATGGAGCGTGCTACACCAAAGCAAATAGTAGCAAAACATTTCCCACTATTGCATGTTCAAATTCTAAATAAGTTTCAGTTCCACCATTCCTCCATGCTTTTGTTTTACACAGAAAAGCAGCTGAGCTTCCCTCTCTCTGCTCTTTATGCCAAACCTTAGCTTAAGCTCAGTTGCTCAAAAATTGTTTGAAAGAAGATTCTGAGCACAAAATGAATTCTCCGTGCCAGGTCTTAAAATTAATGATGAGCTCTGTTTCTCCAAATTCATGACAACTATACTCTCGCATGACAGAACATAAGCAGTAAATTTTGGTGGCTAAAGCATCCTCAGAAATTTCCAGGCTCACCTATTGTACACGGCCTGCACGTCACTGTAGGGCACAGTATTGCCACCAGGTTAATTCAGTCTGTGACCACACTGGATTTTGAAAAGAATACTCTGTCTCCAAGCAGGAAATACATTCCCTCAACTTCATCCCAAAGGACAACTCACAAGTCCTTGCCAGCCTCTGTCCCCTTAATCATCTGACAGAAACATTTCCTTTTCATTATCACAAACCATCGTGTTGACTGCAAGGGGAAAAACATCCTCTCTCTGCTCCTGATGTAAAGAAGCACTCTGGCTGCAAAACTCCCATACTGCATGCCCCAACTGCACATGCTCTGCAAGCAACACATTCGTGTATTGATTCCAGATTCAAGAGTCAGTGGAATTCTTCACAAGTTTTCTGTATTTTTGCACAGGCCTACACAGATGAATTACTGCACAAGGTACATATTAGGGCACTTGGCTTCTAAAAAGACAAGGAATAATCAGACGAAAGACTTCTTGTCCTTTTAAACAGGTGTTGGTTACTACTTTAACACACATTCTCTTTGGAAGAAAACACACTTTCCTGGGGCCTGCTTAAAGGAGCACGTAAGACACTGGTTTGGTACTGGAGGTTTCAAATCTCTCTCTGGGTGAGCAGAACAGCCTACCAAGTCTCCTGCACTGAGGTTATAAATACAGATAAGGATTTGAACAGTTACTTTTAAATCTGATTACCCTGTAGAAAACCCCAGGGAAATTCTGTTTTGAGAACTCAAAACCCAGTGTAGCGTCTGCACAGTCCTCTCACTGGAAGGATCATAGATTTCTCTGAATGTTTTTCTCACTTTAAAATTATTATTGGTCTAAGCGTGCGCCCCTTCTTGGGCATTTAAGTTATACATTATGTCCTCTCACCTCTTCTGTCCACGCTGACCTGTGAGCTTTGAAGAGGAGCTATCTTCACGTTAAAACTTCCCACGTTGGTTGCTTGTTTGCTTTTCTTGCCATTTTCCCCCACGCCCTGAGCCTGCTGCCAGGTCAGAACCGTGTTTATCACCTACCTCTAGTGTCCCCTCGCCTGCCCCTGCCCTCAGCGCACTCCTGTGCCCGGCCTGTCCCGGCCAGCACCTCCTGCGGGGCCAGCCTGACCCTGCACCGCGCCGCTACCCAGGGGCACCTTCTGCACCACCGCTTCGCTGGGGCTGTCCAAAAAAAGAGGAAAAAAAGAGAAAAACCAGATTTAAACGGGTAGAAGCAACAGGGTCACCCAAGGCCGGAGACCACCGCCAGCGGGGCGGGGAGCCCGCGGGGGCGTCGGGGGCTAGCAGCCGGTCCCCCCCGGGAGCTGCCTCGGCGGGGAGCCCGGGCACGGCGCGGCTCGGACAGGCTCCGCCGTGACTCATTCGGAAAGTGAAAGTGAAGCGGCACCACGTGTTTTCGGAGAAGGCAGGGGAGGAGCCGCCGAGCAGAAAATCGCCGCCGCGTTAAATAGAAAGCAGAGGCGATGAGCAGGGCCAGAGCGCTGGAGGTGTTGCTCGCCCGCCCCGCGGGAGCCCCGGCTCGCTGCGGCGCCAGGCGGGGCCCCCGCCCGGAGGATGCACAGCCGGCCGCCGGGGCCAGCACTAGCCGCCGGGGCCAGGACTAGCCGCCGGAGCCGGCCCCTCTCCTCTCCGCAGCCCGCGCGTATGTTGCGCGCCCCGGGGACGGCCCCCGCCGCGGCGCCCCGGGCGAAGGTAAGGGAGGGTCTCGGTCCCGCGGGGTCCTCGCGAACCGCATGGGAACGCTCCTGCGCCGCACCTAGAAGAGGTCAGCTTTCGGAGGCACGACAAGGGAGCCCTGCCCGCTGGGCAAGAGAGTGGTGGCTTTGGGGGTTTTTGCCTTTTTTTTTTTTCATGGTGTTCTCTTTTTTTTTTTCCTGCCTTTTTGGCTCACTGTCCACGCTCAAGACGGAGTTCTTGTGCCCGGTATAAAGTACCGGGAATAAACAATAAAGGGAACACGCAGCGGTTTTTGCACGGCACCGCTCACCTCGCAGGACCCGCACCCTCGCCCGGCGGCGGAACCGGAGCAGCCCCGGCCGGGGCGCGCCGGCGGGAGGAGCCGGGCCCCGCCGGACGCTCTGCTCTGCCGGGGGCGAGGAACACCGGTACCGGACGCCAGTTCTGGCTTTCAGGCTGTGAGGGCTGGCGTGCCCTCCTGTTTGCTCTGTGCCCTTTTGAAAAGGCACCACAAACTCTCTCGGGGCAATGGACGGCTTCTGCTATGGAGCCCTACGATTTTTAGGTCTCGGGCTTAGTGGTTATTTCTCACCAGCGTGCCCTGAAATTTAATTTTTGTTGACTTTAAATACTGAGCGATAATCCTGGCCCAATAATGGGAAAAACTGACATCAGTTTCCTTCTGCTGTGTAAAGAAAGCCCAGTGCTACTTTCAGCGTCTTAAGTTATTTGCCAGCATAAGGATTTTACAACTCTCTTTGCTCTTTCAGGAGGTAATGTGACCTAAATGAAACCAAACATCAAGTTGTTAAATTAGCACAGACAGGAATCCAGCTGTGTACTTTCTTTGAAATCCTCATTAGCATGTTACCCTGAACTGTAAGACAGCTGAGGGATTCATTTCTGAGAATACTTCAAGGTTTCTCAACAAGCCGCTGCTGCAGATCTATATCTGACTACAGGGATAAATCCTAAAATCTATGCTTGCCAGTAAGGTCAAGGCAGCCGGCGGAGATGTATCGAACCACACTGTCAGAGGTAGACGTTTCAGGCCAAACTCATTCCTGGTGCAGCAATGCTAATTCCTTTGAAGTAACACGAGGGATGAATTTAGTCCCTCATGCTGAAAGATATATCAATAGGAAGCAATTTAGATTGGGCCACTTAAAGTGCATGTAATACAAAAAAGAGAGAGAGACTGAGGAGTAATGCTTTAAGGGTTCATGGAGGTTGATTTGTGTAAGCTAGTGAGGTTGTAGCATTGCTGTCCCAAGGGAAAGTTGGGAGAATGGGAAATTGCCTTTTATGGCTGAGCCTCAGGTTAACAGGAGGGAGGAAAGTAGTTTTAGGATTACTGTGTAAATTGGCAGACTGACAGGCTGCCCTTCCAAGTTACACTTCAGTCGCACAATGGCATCTATTCACCTCACCCTCTTCCCCAATTATCCGGAGACATGCCCAGCTGCAGAGTTTACATTTCCTTCACCCTCTTTCTTTTGTGCACAGTGCACTAAATAATGATGATAGATGTCTGAGTTCCAACATCTCTATTATGATTGGGGAAGGAAAAGAGGGAGGTGCAGAGAAATCGGTAACTCAGTTGTAAAACCTTGTTGCTTTGTTCTCTAAAACTTGAGAACCTGATGGAGTGCACACAAGATAACCTCTCATTGAGAGGGTCCTGGCATTTGACTCGCTTTAGGTCCCGATACACTTCTGTGGGCTCGTATCAGGGAAACTGCATTATCCTCTGTAGCTGGATGTGATCCTTGCTAAATATTTTTGGAGCTTTGGGCTTTGCCATAGCAATAGACTGCTAATCTTGTCAGAAAGCGAGCAGTTGTTTGCCCAGTGTAAATTGGCAAATGAATATTTTATTATTTTATAATGGGTGGGAGGCATGTGAATGGAAGACTTGGTCATTCAGAGATTGCAGCCGCTTTTCTCTGGGGATCTCACATGGTGTCTCTCTTTGGCATTTCAGAATAGCTGCTGGAAAGCTGCCCTGCCGTAGCTGCTGACGCTATGGAAGACCGCATCCGCTGGTCTAGGCTGTAGGATGGTAGCGCACAGCAAGGTGTCAGCAGATAATGCAGTTGCAGCAGACCCAAGACG
Source organism: Chroicocephalus ridibundus (assembly GCF_963924245.1). NCBI lineage: Eukaryota > Metazoa > Chordata > Aves > Charadriiformes > Laridae > Chroicocephalus > Chroicocephalus ridibundus. Next base: position 45,568,446 of record NC_086291.1, on the reverse strand, counting down.
TCTACTTGACCCTCCGGCACGGGATCGTTCACAGGCCCGAGGCTACCACGGCCCCGGCCGGCCCAGCACTGTGCAGGCACACAGCAACACACACTTCCGAACTTTTCGCTCACAAGCGGATTTTAGTAGCATCACTCGAGCAAGCAGCCTGCTGGATGCCTGTGGCTTCTACTGGGGACCTCTGACTGTCAGTGCTGCCCATGAGAAGCTGAAGTCTGAGCCTGAGGGCACCTTCCTCATCAGGGACAGCACACAAAAGAATTGCTTCTTTGCCATCAGTGTTAAGACTGCGACTGGGCCCACCAGCATCCGGATAAACTTTCAGACTGGGCGCTTCAGCCTGGATGGCAGCAAAGAGACTTTTGACTGTCTTTTTAAGCTGCTGGAACATTACCTAAGCTCCCCGAGGAAGGTACTGGTTACCCCCCTGCGCAAAGTCCGTGTGCAGCCCCTGCAGGAGCTCTGCCGGAAGAGCATTGTGAAGACTTTTGGAAGGGAGAACTTAAACCAGATCCCCCTCAATCCTGTTTTAAAGGACTATCTGAAATCCTTCCCGTTTCAGATATAAGTACAGCATTAACTGTGTATGGACGATGTGTAAAGAAATCCAGCTTCCTGGGTTTTTAAACATGTTTGACAGTGAGCAAACTTATTTTTGTAGCAATTTACTGTATTTTGGGATCGAACTTGAACACTTGACTTTTTATGTTTACAAAAACTGTTTGCACAAACCTGGGGTTTTAAAACCCTGGCATAATTTTTCTGCCAAGCAGAATATTTTATTATTTTATAATATTTTTAATGATATTAACATAATAAACTTTATTGTGAAAGTTTTTAAAAAAAATAGCATCTCTGTTTTTAGTTTTAAAGGCTATAGTATGTATCCTGCTGCCAAACTTTAACTGCTAATTAAGTTTGTAAGTGCAGACAACAGACAGGTCTCCATGTCCTGCTCTAGCCTGTTTTAGTGCTAGTCCAGCAGAGAGAGGATTCCTGCCCCAGAAACCCTAAAATAGAATGATGCAAGTGAGTAGAAAATGTACGCAGGGTGAATCTGCCCAGGAATCTAGCTCTTCTCTAAATGCCTGAGAGCAGGAACAGTGTGTTAAGGCTACAGCGGTGCATAGTTCTTGAAAGAGTGAATGGAACCCTTGGCTGAGCTAATTGCACCAACTCTGGCTTGCCTTTTTTCTATTAAAAGCTACAAAGCTCTAAGCAAGAAGAGGTTACTGTCTGACATAACCAAACCATGTGAATGTCAGTGGGGGAAAGATAAAACTGTCCAGAAATGCCATTCACACACTTTAAAAGGCCGTGAACACTGTATCATTATGATGTATTGGGGGAAGGATAGCTTAGTTCCTGCTTTAAATTGGCATACACAAAACAGCAGAGGTACAGACATCTTTAGACTTAAAAAAGGTTTTTCTTGCCTTAAATTCCTGGTGGTCTACAGAGCACAGACTTGATATTTTAAAAGAATCTATGACTTAGTTCTATGACAGGATCCAGAGAGCATAAGCATATAGTTTTGCAGCTGTAATTTCTAGTGGCTAAACTGCATTCAGAAAAAGTTAAAATACATTAGATTGTTTTGTAATACCATTTGTAGGAAATTAGTGAAGGCACCATTGGGTTTCTATCTGCTCATAAAATGCAAAATCAATGCCCCACAGGGCAGTAACTGTGAATGACTTGAGATGCCTGATTTGGCAAAACGTCACCTGCATTATGATAAAGTGATTCTCCCCTCCCCCAAGCATTTCCTGAAATCCATGAAAAGCTGACTTAGAAAACCAGCTGAACCAAATCACTTCAAAGAAGGCACAGAGTCTTTCACAGAAATGTACTCTATCAGCACAGATCTTACAGTAACTGTAAGCAGTAAATGAAGTCATCTTCAGAGTTTGGAAGATAAAAGGTCCCTCCCTCGACTGTAATTCACATTCCTTTCAAAGCTAAAGCCGCTTTTAGGAAACAGTGAGGATGTGTTATATAGTGTTCCTTACTGAATAATTTGTTTAATATCATTTACTCTACAAACAGCTCTTAGATCATTGAAGTTTCTTTGGAATAAATAGGTTTCCTCCTCAAACATGACTAAGGATCACTCACAGGGCACTGGACGTTGTGAAAAAGGGAAAAAGAAAGAACATACAGGCACTATCATGTGACCCTTTACTCTGCTGCTTCCCTAAAAATGTTCTTTGGATGGGCCCTGCCTAGCAGTCTTCCATTCCCTTATCAGCCATCCCTGGCTGAGATTAGCAGACAGCATTTCTGCTTAATTCTGAGGCTGGAATTAGTTGCTGAATGATGCATTTTCCCACAGCAGCTGCAAGGATATAAACCGGGGAAGTAGCTAATGCTGTGCTATGCAGCAGATAGGAGACCAGATAAAAAGATTGCCTGAATGTGAACAGCTTTAGGAAGTTAAATTGGGAAAAAAAACAAACCAGAAGTCTTCGTAGGGTGAAGGCTGCCAAACTGGTTTGCTGTCAGCAGAGATTGTTATCCCTTTCCCTGTCCTCTTTTCCCAGCCCCTCACTGTAGTATCTTTTAACCCTTCAGGCCCCAAACTAATGACTCTCGCCCTGCCATATAAATGAGTGCCCACATGGCAGCATTAGTGGTAGAACAATCAAAGTAGCTGAGAAGGTTCTCCACTACCCCTGATAAAACCAAACAAAACTAGACCTAGATATACGGTTAGGGCCTTCCCACTGAGAGGCATGAAATGAAAAGCCTAGGGATTGAGCCCATTTCATTTTCTTCCTGGCAGAAATACACCTACTTTTTCTCTCTCTCCCTTTTATTGCTTTAGTGTAAGTTTAGCAAAAATGATCCATATCCTCCCACATGACGTGTCTAAATTCCTTCATTTTGTCTTTAATATGAAATGCAAATGTGGGATAACTCAGAAAAAATATAATCAAAACTAAGTAAGGACAAGAAAGTCAGAACTGTATAAAAGGTCTCTTATGGAAAGAGGAGACAAATCTGGCTTGTGTAAGACCTAATGAAAGGCTTTCTAAAATGTCTGCTTACCTGTGTGCACTGATTTAAGGACTCTGTCACATACGTCTAAGGGGCATAGCAGGAGTCTCCTGAAGATTTCTGTAGTAATTCCAGCTGTCAAATCTCTCATCCTCTGTTTAATGATGTATGAGCAAGGTCATATAGGGAATTTGCTGTATTCTGCACCTAAAACAATGGAAAAACATAACAGTGCAATGATTTTAATCCTGCCTGCTAAATAGCACATGAAGAGTGGCGTTTCCAGTCCCTCCCGCTCTTGCCCAGCTCTTTCCTCTGACCTTTTCACTCGTGGCTGTGGCTGGAAAGTGAAGTAAACAGTCAATCTGGTAAAGGACTACAGAAGAATTTGAGCCGTGCTCAGGAGCAGAGCAAAGCCACATTTTCTGAAGAGACCGCAATAGTTATAGTTAGTGGGGAAGGGACAGTTTTACAGTAATACCATTTGCAGTGTGGCTGTGTGACTTATGAGGACCCTGGGGGTCTCTGTCCCACCAAGAGCAGCAGGATGGGAGCTGTGCAGCAGGATCCTGCTGGGACACCACCCAGCCCTGCTCCACTGCAATGCTCCTCTGTACTGGCAGCAAGACTAAGGCTTCTTTGCTTTTTGAAGACGGAAACATACATTTGCTTTCAGAGTAGGTTACTTTACATACCATGCTGCAGCTGTAAAACCCTTGCTAACAAATAAAGCTAATTAATAGAACTGTAGGTGTTCAGAGAACCTGGTTAATTGAGCCACAAAGAGTTACTGAATGCTCAATAGGAGCCTCTTGAATGACAAGCATAACCTTACCCACTGTGAAGCTGTGGTCACACTAATTCTGTTATGATTGAAGTCATTTACAAGAAGTGAGGCTTCAGCTGCAGTCAGCACTGATGCTATTTTCAACAGTCAAGACAAAAGTGTCCCCTAGGGCAGCACACTGACCGTATCTAGCCATCAATACTCTTCACCCAGCTTGTACTTAATCCTCTATTGAACAGTGTATCCACCTCTTGAACCTTCTCCTTCAGATCCAGTGTCAGCCCTTTCTGTTGTGCTGGGCTGTCATTCAGTCCCTGGCTCTCTTTCCACCCCTCCATTCACGGTGCTGACAGCTGCGTAAGCAATACGTTTATTCATTAATTTCAGCTTTGAGACAAAGGCTGTGTAACAGTGACTTAATTCGGACCCTACATTGCTTTCTGTGCAAAGTGTAAGCTAACAACTGCATGTGCAGGAGGTTCCCAGGATATTTCTCCCAATTGCAAAGAAGCACTGTTCAAGATTTCATCGCCACTGACTTGTCTGTTGTCACGCTTCTGCATAGTACTCAGATCCTGTCACTATATCTGACTTGTCCTCCACAGCTGTTTTCCAACATAGCAGTCAAACTTGCTACACCTGGGTCCAATTTGCTCTGTGTCACCATGGAATAGCAGAAACACAGGCCAACAGGGAGCATAAAGAAAAGCCCAACTGCTCCCACCCCCTCTAACACGTAACCACTGCTCAAGCACAGCAAAGCAGCGAAGGCTGAAAAGCCAGAATACAAACTCCTGACTGCCAGATGGGTGAGTTAGCCACACACCAAAAGTATTTCCCCTCTGGTCCTCGGTAACATGCTTTGGATGTCGTTACTGAAGACAAGAATAATAGACTCTGCTTGTGCATAGCAAAGCAATCACCCCATGGTCTTCATCTATGAGAGGAGCAGATATTGTGAGGATGGAATAGCAGCAGAGTAAAGCAAATAGCTGGCCATGCCACACGCCACATTTGCTCTGCTTCCTTCATTCTGCTCCTCTTGGTAAAATTAGCAAGGCAAAGTAAGATCACCTTTCTGTTGTCATTTTAATCTCAGTTATAGGTATATTTTTTTGTAGCTCCCAGCCATGTAGAAGAATGACAAATCCAGTCATCACTCTTCAAGAGTTCTGTCTCCCATGAATCACTACTGCCTGCCCTGCTTCTGCTTGTGAGCACAAAGGTTTATCTTCACTAACAGAGTTTTGAGGGTTTTTTTGTTCTCTGCTGCTAACTGAAATAAAGCAACTGTGAAGATTTGGTCTTTTTTTGCTGAATAAGATCCATTGGCCACTGCGCTGTGTTTGTAGGTGTGCATAATCCCTCCAGACATGGCCGTGGAAACAAAGTTCTGAGTGGTAAAAAAGGGGAACTTTCTTGACATGATTAGTGTGTTTCGTTATCAGAGGCTTCTTATACACTTATCTACTGCCAAAAACTTATCGCTTCTTTCTCATTAAATGCCTCTTTCTTCCCAAAGTAATTAATTCCTTTTTTAGTTCTGTTCTTGTTACAGGAAAAGGTTATTTGGTTTAATCTTAACAGTATCCTTGTTTACACGATTCTGAATTCTACAGCCTGTAGTTGTCTATACTGAACACAGTGGGCCAAAACATGCTCAGATTTACACTGAGATATTCCATGGGCAGATCCAGAATGGTGCTGGGATCCCCAAGAGGACACTCTGACCCAGACACCTCTGCACTCCCAGTATGACGTGGGCTCAGGATGTATACAGTGGTGTTAGCTTAATGCAACTTGTGGATCAGATCTAGTTATCATCGGTGGGACATTAGTTCCACAAAGCCCCTTTATTTATATTTTACAGCACCTTTGCATGCCATAAAGATTTGAAGGCTAGAAGATACCCATACATTCATCTAGTTTGACTTTCTTTAGATGAAAAAAGGCCTCAGAAGTTTCACCAGGAATTTTCTGTAGTGCAGAAGTTATTCCTGCAAAGCACATAGTCATGCCTGCTGCGTAAGTGAACATTGTCAAAGGCAGTTATGTGTAACTAAACTTAGTAAGACATCCAATCCCAACTGAAGAATGTTAAGCACTAAAGAATTTACTGTGTTCTTCCATGTGCTCTTCCATCAGTTAACACACCATCTGCATTACAATGCAATTTAGCATTTCCAATCATCAGCATGTCCAGCCAGTCACAGTTCTCCTTCCATTTAGGATTACAATAGCAGCAGAGCCGTGACTGCAGGTGGAGAAGGAATAAAGCCCTAAAGCAGATGGTGGCACATTTTTTCTCCTTACCTGACAGAATAGGACTGGGCTGGCTTCTTTTATGTAAGGTGGGCTAGTTGCCACCTAGGCAGGCTTACTGAGCTTGGTAACGAGAGAAAAGAGGAAAGTCTTGATCATCAGTCTTAGTTGAGCACACTGGGAAAGGAGAGGAATCTGAAGTTGTTGTAAATCAAGTTTGTCCCCCTCTCAGGCAATTGAAATGCAGATAGTGAAGAAACTTTAACTAGTATACTAAAATAAGATGTGCAGGCCACACAGACAAAAGACCTGGAATGATGCACCCAGCAGGCTAGGTAAGTAGGATAAGTAGTTTAGGCCTTTACTTAGATGCCGTCAAATCTCTTGGAATTTCTGTGCTCTGTTTTAGTTGCTTTTCATAGTATAAATGGACATCCTGTCTCTGTTAAAAAAGAAAACAACTATTTAGCCCTTCCTTATTCTACCACTAACTGGCCTCCTGATACTCTACTGCGGACTTGGAGTAGAAGAAGAGAGATCAGTGGTTTCAATAGTCAAGACACATAATATGTACACAGGTGAACACATTAATGATGAGAAAGGAGAATAATGAACTTAGTAGCAAATAGGAAAAATAATTAGCAAATTTTCAGAGGAGATAGTGAAGTGTGGCTTTACTGGGATGAATGCTGGGACATTTAGTAGTGGTATCAGTAGAAGCAGAGAATAGGGGAGATAGCTTTAGAAGGAAGGCACAAGTGGGATCAAATCTCAAAGTCTGTACTTTTGATGTAGCTATTAAAGCCATCCTTTAATTTGGTTACAATGGTCCCAGGTTAAGTCAGGATAGAGTGAAAAGTTACCAGTGTATTGGCAGATGAATACATAGTCACTGTAAAGGAAGCCTCTGAATTCAGTTACCTTTATCTTACACTGAAGGTCTTAGATAATTTCACCAATCACTCCCATCTTTCACGAAGTTTAAACTGAAAATAAGGTGCTTTACTATACTGGTCTAATAGGCACCCTAGAGGTAGCATTAGCACAGGACAGCCAGCAGCTGCATGAAGTCACAGGAATGCAGGAGTTCCCAGCACTGTAGTGTTCCCACGGATCGTGAACTGAAGGACACTTTGCAAGACACAGAGAGGACATGTTTCTCTTGGTAAATCTTCTGTAGTCACAACACTTACACATGTTGTGGGAAAAATAAAAATTTAGCCATATTCAATCACAGGTTTATCACATCAGAACATAAAATCATCTGGAGTGAAATCTAAGCCCCAGTGAAATCTATTTCCAGGGAAGATCAACTTTTCTATAGATAATATTATTAAATAATAGTACATATCTTTAAAAAATTAAATCTAAGAGCTATGGTTGCATCACAAAGATCCCATACTTGATAGAGCCCCAGCTAAATCACAGGCTGAAGGTGATGCGAAACCATACCTATGCTGTTCAGTTTTGATACTGAAAGTGTGTATACAAGACTGTGTTCAATTTGCTGTCCCCATTCCTTTCAGGTCTGCAGAGTATTTGCAAGTCTCCCCTGTGCCCTTCAAACTGAAAATGAGAACTATGTTACATGTTCACCCTAACGAAACTTTCCCCAAATCAACTTCCCTACAACTAATTATTATTGGAATTTAAGACAGATTGAACTTTTAGACTGAGATTTTAGGTATCCTCTCTGGGATTTGAACAAGTTCTGGTTCCCAGATAGAGCACTGAAAACCAAAGTAAGCATAAATTATTCTCCCAAAGATGTTACAACGCAGACTTGACTAAGGCTTACAGATTCTGTAACACTCAGTGAAATAATCTCATTTGGTTATTTCTTGACCTGCCTGTACACCATTGCTGTTCAGGCAATCTAGAGAGATCTGGAGATGGAGTTGGTATATCCTACAGACTCTTGACACAGAAGTAGTTTTGATAAATACTTCAGAGATTATTTTAGGCTTTCTGTCCCCGTAACACTCCTATGTGCTCTCACCAGGTGAGTTCACATCAGCTACTTTCAACAGCTGACAGGTGCAAACCAAAAGCTTTCAGAGGCAGATGCCTAACTGCCAGGAGGCAATTAGATCTGTAAATTAGGTGCCTAAACAACATGCATAGAATCATAGAACCGTAGGGTTGGAAGGGACCTCTGGAGATCATCTAGTCCAACCCCCTGCCAGAGCAGGGTCACCCAGAGCAGGCTGCACAGGAACGCGTCCAGGTGGGTTTGAATGTCTCCAGAGACGGAGACTCCACCACCTCTCTGGGCAGCCTGTGCCAGGGCTCTGCCACCCTCAAAGGAAAGAAGTTCCTCCTCATGTTTAGGTGGAACCTCCTATGTTCCAGTTTGTGCCCATTGCCTCTTGTCCTGTCCCCTGGCACCACTGACAAGAGCCTGGCCCCATCCTCCTGACACCCACCCTTTAAGTATTTATAAGCATTGATAAGGTCCCCCCGCAGCTGTCTTTTTTCCAGACTGAAGAGACCCAAATCCTTCAGCTTTTCATTACGTGAACATTGCCCAGGACATTATGTGAACGCTTCCCCAGGTTTCTCACTAGTTCACAATAAAGAGAGCTATACAAAGTAAAATGAAGTGAGCCGTGAAAGCCGTACAAGGTATTACATAGCAATTCTTTTTGTTTAAAACCAGCCGAAACTACAGTTCAGTACCACAAGCCTTTTTCAGACATGAAATAGGGATTTGCCTTTTCAAGTGGAGGGATCTTCTTTATCTAATCTCATAGTTAATAATTATGTGATTAAAGGTAAATCCATCACTGTCCTGTGACTAAACGTACCATGTGTAAGTTACTACCTTAGGCAAACATAGGTCTTTTTGTTTTGGAAAGACAGGAAGAAGGGAAAAGCAGGAAGAATTATGGTTTTGTAGGAAGAGGAGAAAATACTTGTCAGAGTGTCTGTAAAACTGGCAGCCAACAGAAGCTTTTCGCAGACAAGGCAGAATAACAGCACAGTAGTCCAGAGCACAAGCTCCATTCTTGTAGTCCACAGCTCTGCAACGTATCATGTAGCAATCCCCTATATGTAGTATTTGGCATGTACCATATTTGTGTGCAAAGTAGATGGTGCCTTTCTTAACCGTAATCATTTCAGTTCCAGTATTCTCAGCCCAGCACGTTTGGTAATGTAATTTCCATTTTCATACAAGAATTTCTGGCTGATGCAAATTTTCTCATTACTGTTGTTGCAGAGAAAAAGCTAGTGACTGGCTGAGCTGTGTTAATAGAGCATACGATCAACCTGCTTGTTCAGTGGAACTTCGCTATAGTTTTGCTCTCTGTGGACATTAATTACAAAGGTCTAGGTGTACAATGGCATTTGAAGCCAATATTGTTGTTATAATTTGTGAGTTGTGCCAGTGATTCCTCTTTCTAAGTTTTCCATTGAGTCAAAAAAGAGAAAAAGTAGGCGGCTGCCAGAAAAGAAATCTTAGACCTTACAGGGGATTCATTACTGGCCCAGAGGGCAGAGCTGTCTAAACCATCTCAAGCCTTATGCACAAACTGTTTTATAGGATTCAGTATGCTGTTGTACACTGGGTTTGTATACACTTCCAATAACAGGTGTGTGCACATCTGTTGCGGTAATTCATCAGCTCACTGTAAAAAGTCAGCTCCATTCTGGAGTGGATAGCTGAAGCAGCAGAAGTCTAGAAGGCGGCTCAGAGATAGGAGTGTTTGCACGCAGGGACAGAGATTCCTGGATTTCTCTGGCTTTCTCTAGAGCCTGAGAGGCCAGACACAGTAAGCACCTCATGGGCTGGTAGGGATGACTTTCTCGGCCAGCCTGTTTGTCTTTAGGGCCAGACTGACTGTCATAACAGGAGTCCAGGTTAGATTGGTAATTAAGGGATGTTGTTAAGGGATGGCTTTTTCAACAGGCTGCAGTGTCATTTGTCCTTGGGAATTAAATAAGAATATCTCACCTAATTTGCGTGTTGCAGTTGTAAAGGTCTCAAGCACTGGTAAGATTTTAAATGTCTTCAGCTTTCTGCCAGGGACTGAGGCCTTTAGCACAGAACACACGAGGAACACTTGATATCTTCTAACATGCAAAGTCAAATAAGTGGCCCACATTCCACACTCACCTTGACTTTTATGAATACAACCGTTGTACATACTGGTCAGAGGGATTTTCTCTGGAGTCTAAATGCAACTAAAGGAGGACAGTTTTTGTTTTAGGAGCAGAGAGTGAGGAGTGTGAAATAGTAGGGCCTACCAAAGCTGTAAGGCACAAAGGATGCTCCAGTTAGTGACAGAAGTACTTGGGATAGGAAAAGAAAATAGGAAGGAACAGACATTCAGCCTTTGGGTGAAATGCTGCTGAAATGAGGCGTAGGACTCTGAACTCCAAACAAGGAAACTATCTCCTGCCCTGTGATTCTGGAATCTTGCATTATATAGTTTGTACAAAATATCTATTTGTAAATAGTTTGAGTGAAGCATTATAGTTCAGACTCATGAACAGAACCCTTTCCAAGGCATCAGGAGCCCTTAGTTTCATTCTGGTCTCTGCCAAAAAATTATTGTATATATCATACTACTTTACCTTGTAATCTCCCCTTAGCTTTTAACTGTATGGGTAATTTCGACTGATTTTTCACAGCACATAACAGAATATGTATCATCTTTTTTTGACTATTAGGCAACCCTGCCAGGGTTTCAGTAACCATACTTAGCAAAGAGAGGTTTGGCTTTTCTTAGTTCGTTATGGTCTATTGTCTCTAACCACAACAAATTTCACATCTTTCTGACAGTAGGATAAAAGTCTCTTGATTCAAACTCTGAGTCTATAAACCTCCCCATGCCTTCATTCCCTTAACCATGCAATGGGTATCGTGCTCTAGTCCTGGAAGATTTACAGTAATACACACAAGTATTTAGGAAGGGCTTTTAACTCTGGGGAATAAAAGTACAAAGGCCTAGGTATCAACAAGTATTTGCTGATTATTTTCTCATATGTCTAAGTATTATTTTATATCTACTTTTTAAACAAATATGCCTAATGAGGAAGAGGTTGTCCACGTGAACTGCACAATCTGTACTCTGTATGTTTTTATTACGCTTCGGAACTAATAAAACCTAGGTAATCTTTTCCTCATAAGTGTAATTTATGCACTGTATGCAAAACCATACACAAGCTCTTTGCCAAGGTGAATATAATGACAATTTCAATCACAGATACTGAAATAGATTAGGACTTCCAAATCTGCACTAAAAGACACAAGTGAAGAGTACAGGTAAAGCTATGTCTGTATACTAAGTATAAAGTGAGGACTACACAGTCCAGGGCTGCCTTTCTCAGCCATCCATATTATTTTCTCCTTGCTCTCCTACATATCTCATTTGCTTTGTAATTTCAATACTGTTTTAAGAAAATGGTGATTTAAAAATGCAGCACATTTCACATCAGTCCAAATTATGTTTTGGGACTGGAAGCCCAGATAGAGCAGTTTTGGCAGTGACATTTCTACTGGGGAAGAATAATCTCTTCTGACTCCTTAAAGTTTAAAATACCACAGTTCATCTGACAGACCTGAACTTCTGATCCAAGTGAAAGGAAAAGCTGACTGCTGCATACAGTCTGCTGTAGTTACACTGTATACAAACCATTATCTGTTAATGTTGTATACAAACCCATGTGAAGCCCATAGGCAACTGCTTATAAAACCTAAACACAACCCACAGACATATTCCAAGCTGGTATAAATAGGCTTTGAGTGAATTTATGACTGCATGTGTAATTCTACCAGCTTGAATACTGGCCATTGGTGGAACAAAAAAAAAAAAAAAAAAAAAAAAAGTCACTGCAGGGCCAGCTTCAAGCAAATCCCTGGTTTAACTAATGGCCAGTGGTCTTCAGGGTTCCTTACAGGACCTAATTCAATTTCTAGTGAAGTCAACAGAAACCAAACTGAGCTAAAAAGTAACCTTGAGAGATTTTTTTTTTTTCTCTAAAGGAAAATCCTGTGTGAAATCTGGGAAGGCTGTAGCACGTCAGAGGAGATTGGAAAGCATCCTAGAAGGCTGTGAAATTTTGGAAGGAAGTAACACACTCGAGAGAGCGAGAGAAAATATTTGCTTGGTTTTGAAAGTGCACAGAGGGAATAACAGCTGTGAGGGCATACAGGTGGTTCTCACAAGTTCTCTTGCCAGCTGTAATCTGTTACAAAAAAGGAGTCCCAAGTGTAGAACAATTATACAGCTAGTTTGGAGCTTTTTACTCTAACATTCAGACATGTTACATAATCCAGCACAGTCCCAAAACTGCTCAGTTTCCACTGACAACAGTGAAGGCCTGAGCCCTTATTGAGGATGTGGAAAAGCCACTTAATTAATCGCCATACAAATTATGCTACTGTTGGTCCAAGTTTTTAAAGCTTGAACTTATTGCAGGTCAGTTTTAACAGCCTCTAGTGCTTGAGCTGAAATGAATGCATTCTCTTTTATTCAAGTTTAATCTACATTAAGTGCACAATTTTGCAATTAAGATAATGTGCTGATTGTAGAGGGAAAAAAAGGAAGGGGAAGAGACACCTACTAAATACCTTCATAAGGCAGTGTCTTTTTGAATAACCATGAGCAAAGTATTTATGAAACTCTGAGTCTCTGAGTCATAAAGTCTTTATGTAGAAGGCAGATTATGAAAGTAGCTTGGCCTCACCAGTTATAAAACATACAGAAGTGGCTAGATTTTAAATACTCTCTATTGAATGAGGCGGTCATTATGTGTTTAGATTAGGACAGCTTTGACCAAAATGCAGTTCGGGAAGTTCCATGAACTAGCGCCTTGCAAATTTGTTCCAGAATCTAGAGGCTTGACCTGTGGAGACCACGTGTCACCATGTCAAAACAGATTAAGGGAAAAGAAACTCAACTCAAAATAAGAATAACTACAGTCTACTCACTTTTACTTTAATCTTTTGCAGGTCTTCCTTTTGCTTAGTTCTATAATGAGAAGCAGAGATTGTACAGTATGTCACTCTAGCTCAACAGCCACTGGCATCCAAACACAAGAAAAACAAATCCCTTCCTTTTAATTCAAGTCCTCCGGCTTCCCATGATTTCCTGTCCTCCAGCGCAGTTCAGTTCCTAGGAAGAGTTGCACAATACAAATATACTGTTGCCTGTGCTAACAAAATAGTTGGCCTGCCATGAAAAAGCTGGCATAAATATTATCTCCTCTTGGTAACTACTAAACAGCTAAATTGCGTGTGGTAATGCTGTTTGCTATTAATGTAATTTTAAAGAGACATAATGCTTACAAATTTAAACAGACCAGCCAGTGGCCTGTTCCATGCAGAGTGTACAACAAACGGCACATTTTACTGTAAAACAACTACACCAAAACCACTGCAGATAACGAACATATTTCACAGTCACAGTCCTCTAAATTTGCTGGTCAGATACAATCCCGCAGAAAATTAAAGGCTGAGAGGGGGAAAAGAGCGTCATCAAACAATACTTACTAATGTTATTGATGATGGAGGAGGGGAGCAACCAGCTTTTCATTGAACTCAGTTTCTGCTTTACAAATCAATTCCGGTTTTCTGCTCTGTATGGTTCAATATTAAGAGGTTTGAGGAGGATGAGCTAGTCAATATTCCAAATCTGATCCAGTTTTATTAATTCTAATGTAAGCTTAAATGAAAGAAATATCCTCATATTATCAAGCTGGAGCTCAGACTTGCAAACATTGGCCCTGCTTTGGAAATACCCCAGTCTGTGACCTCTGCTTCAGCAACTTTAGGAGGCGGCACTGATAACCAAGGAGCAAGTCCAGGCAAAGGAATTAAGCATCTGAAGGCTTATGTGTACGTAGGAGAAGGAATAAGGATTTAACTGTGAATAACTAAAATCCAGAAATAATTCTGGAGCAATGACTAAATCACAGGATTTCTCAGGTGCAGGGAGCAATCAAAGCAGCAGGTTGCAGACCTCCCCTGCTCAGCCCGGAGAGATGCACTGCTGTTTGTACAGCCTCCACAGACCAAAGTGCTTCCCCCTCCTCCACAGACTCCTCCATAGTGCAGGACCTTCGCCTCTGAGAGAGGCAACCAGGACTCGAACCAAATCCTCTCCCAACACTGAAGCTGTTTGGAAGCAAGTTCTCTGGCCACTGGACTACTGGGGGGGGAAAAATACAATGTTTCTTTGCACATACAACTACCACCTGGGGTAGGACTCTCATGTTTGATGGTGGAACGCTGCAAAAGGGCAAGACCATCCATATACCTAAGACAATCATCTCCCAAGAGCAAGAGTATGAAAAGGAGAACTTTTCAAGAACTAAATACTCCCATGACTCTCTCCTGAAGTTGGGGGAGTTTTGCTATTGATGTAGAGGCAGCAAAAGCAGGAAACAGAAACTCTCCTTCCTAGGACTAGTCAAGAGCCTTGATTTCAGTAGAAAGGCTTACTCACTGTAGAATCATCCATCAAATAACACCACCTGGCCTGTGCTAATCAGATCTGCCTGTAAAGTGCCTGCATGGCTCTGACAGTAACAGAAACAGGATGTCGGTAGTTGACAGGAAGTTCAGGTGTTAGAGTACAAGAAAGTCAGAAATGCTTCCCTGCCAACTCTTGGGCTTGCACACAGACAGAAAGTGTATGACCTCATTTAGGAGAATCAGACTGCAGATCAGGATATTAGTCTTCTATCTGCCACCTCATCAACGATAAACTTGAATCTGGTTGCTCTTATACTTCAGCAGCTTGCCAGCTCTCAGATATTTAGAATCTCTGTTCTGCTTTTTAGCACGTGATATGAGTAACACTGAGATTTCATTTCAGGATTTTGCTTTTTCCTTTGTTTTATTTTGAAAATCCCAAAGGACACGGCTGAATGCCATAGTCATATCTGGTTCAGGATTTTCACATCTGATTATTAACTCACTTGGAAAGATGATTAGCCTAGGAATAGTACTGTTTGAACATGCTTTTGTTAGTGTTATCGAGGGTTTTTCCTTCCCTTCTTCTGTTTCTCTATTTCACAGAAGGCTCTTTATAATCCTTTAATTCTTCAGTTCATATATGCCTTCCCTAATGCACAAGGAACTTCAGGGTTAGGTATGGTCATTTGAACAACTGCTTTGCCATATGACTTAAGAAAGAGCTGTTAAGCCTCCCATGCTGAGGATAAGGCCCCTTCTGTGAAGTTCATGTTAGTTGGTCCCCACAGAAATACATCATAGATTTATGCTGTTCCATGTTGACATATTTCTGTTCTGTGGCCTCATACATTGTGCAATCAATCTGATCTGCTGCGGGCTGTGTGTCATGGAGATGTGCTCCCAACAGTGAAACACCTTCTTCTCTCCAGTTAGCACACAGTAGCCTTGTGTCAAGACACTTCCTCGATGCCAGAATTTGGTGTACTGGGAGGACACCTTTTCCCATGAAGGCCACTGCTCTCTCTTGTCAATGCTGGAAGAGGAAATCAGAGAGAAAGTTATGTATTATATTCCACTAATAGCCTATAATTCTAATAGCTCTATTTTTGAACAATACCTAGCTACCAGGTCCTATGGCAAGGGGCTCAATTGATCTACACGAACAAACAAGACTTTGTAGAGAACCTTCTACAGAGGCAACATGGGGAAATCATGTCACAAACCCGTTCTCTCTTCTTCTCCACTCTTTGCCTTCTCCCCACCCCAATGACACTTAAGAAGTTTATATGCATTCACACACAGTCTGTGGGATGGGAATCCCCTTTAAAAAAAACCTTGCTGGATTCAGAAGTCTTGTAAAACTGCTGCATTGCATCCAGGCTGCAAGCAAGCAAAGCAGAGAAAGGACGGAGTGACAAGGGTGACCATCCTGGCTCCCTCACCCTCAAAAAGCTGGAAAATCTGGAGGTGAAGGGGTCACGCCCTCACCTGTAAGTAAGGACTAGGGGATTTCCCCCTTCTTCCCAAGGAGAAATCTATGAGGAAGCTATTGTGGCATTTTCCTATCTGTGTGTCTCCTCCTGTGGGATTTCCAAAATTGTTGTTACAAAAGTTGTGAAGTGTGCCCTGTCCTTTCAGAGGGGGAGCGGGCAAGTACGGACTTGCTGGAGCTGGATGACAGCAAAGGATAGAGGTAGGTAGACTTCCTCCTCATGTGTCTATACTGGCACCTGTAAGAAGCTACATAGTACAGGAGGAGCTGGCTCTGAGCCAGCCTACTCTGGCTCTCAGCAGGCCTTAGTCATTTTGCTTGATAATGGTCTAAATACAGCCACCTAGCTACCGGTTGGCAAGCTTGAATCTGCCTGCCACGGACATAACTTCTGATAGCAGGAGTCCCAGGCACCCATATCAGCTGAAACATATGCTGCCAGTGACTGGGGGAAAACAAAAGAGAGGATGTCAGTGTGGTGTAGGATAGGCACACACAGACGTGTGATGGAGTGATGACTCTTCCCACATCTGGTGAGGCAATGGGAATATACTCAGGTAAGTGAGAGCCAAACCAGAAATTGCTGGAGCTGTTTGAAAGTAATGAGGGAAACATTTAGCATTGGGAAGGTGGTGCCCATTCGCTCATTATGATGTTCCTATGTGAAATTTCCATGATTTTCCTTAAAATGGTGATTTCACACACTTTGAAGTCCTTACTTGGTAAGGCAAATGCATTTACCCATTGGAAGTGAAAAAGGGTCTCATTTTATCCAAGGAGCTATAAGGTAATTCCCTTAACCATTCATACATGGCAGATCCTGCTCCTCTTTCTGCCCATACTAGATAATTCTTTCCACTTCCCTCCTGGAGTTATACAAACACTACAGTGCCTGCAGTACATTCCTGTAACACACATTGCGCTCCAAACTGGAACCGATAAGCA
This sequence comes from Chroicocephalus ridibundus, assembly GCF_963924245.1. Lineage (NCBI taxonomy): Eukaryota > Metazoa > Chordata > Aves > Charadriiformes > Laridae > Chroicocephalus > Chroicocephalus ridibundus. Next base: position 45,551,535 of record NC_086291.1, on the reverse strand, counting down.
GGTAAAAGACACTCTCTGAAAAAGCAGGCTCATCCATACCATTTACGTAGCCCCCACACTGAAGTGTTAAAGGTAACCTGAAGGACTTAGTCCAACTAGCTTGACCCTCAACAGTGTGGCCAGTATAACCTGTCTTTGAGTTGCTCTAAATCAAAATCTCTCAGTACATTGTTCAAGCCTTGTAAGTAAAACCAGTCCCAAGCTATATTTTGCATTCCTGAAAGTGAAATTTTTCTCAATAATTTTAGCTCTTTCCTGTGAGCCAGTAACTAGAAGGCTGCTGGCTGTATGTTTCACGTGATAGAAACAATGTAGGCAGGGTGTTTTTTAAACAACTCAAGAGTGTGGTGCCACAGACAGCTGAGACAGTCCAGCAACTTACCCCCACAACTTGGCCTTTCTCTTTCTCCACCCTGCTCCTGAGCCATGGAATCCCACCTCATCCTCTATGGTGGTTCTCGAACCCTTCCAGAGCCAGGACAACTTGCTAACTTAGGGAAAAAAAAAATTTCAGTCATACCACACCAAGGAGATAAAATGGCTTTAAAAAAGCATCCAAGAAATGCCAGCAACTGTGCAAAACCGCAGCAGGAATATGTAGCTGGGATAGATTAGAATTTTTCAGATTTTAGGATTACTGGTTTTTCTGTTATGTGTGTTAACCTCCACGTTGTTGTAGTTAAGAAACACCCTTGTGTATTACAGAACAGGGATGTACCTGTTCAGGGTGTACCAGCTGCAGTTTGCTTACCAGATCCGGCAAATCAGTCATAGAGAAGGTCAATGACAGACAAACTTCTCAAACTAGACCAGAGTCACTGAACAGCTATTGCAGGAGCCTGCTGTTGAGCTTGGCAGGATCATACTGGAAATAAAATGCTGAACTGAAGCATGTACCCAATAGCTAAAAGAAACAGTCATTCAGGGTCTGTTAATAATGTGGCAGGTAGGATCCAAACAAACATGGAGAGTGATTGCCTTTGCTACTTCTGGCACAAAAAGGGAATGGCCTTACTGATGCAAAAAGCCTGCTGAAGAAGAGTTGAGTGCAAAACTTTCTCTCCGTCAATTCTCCAGGAAGGATAAGTTAAAAAATTTAAGTGCTAAATTTAGATTTCATTGGGAAAAAAAAATCAAAAATACACCAGCCCAAACCTAAACCAAAATAGCTGTAATTAAAGCTGAATATTTATGGAGTAAAATAAAAGACTGACCAAGAGAAAAAAACCATGCCACTGACTAATCCAAGATCATTTCAGATTTACAGTGAGCTGCATTAGCAAGCAATTCCGAATTAAGACCTCAGCTTTCCTCAGACTTTTTTAGGCAAAATTCCCATTGAAGTTGCTGAAGAAAGTTGACAGTGATTGCAAAACTGAATTCAAAAGAGAACTCAAAAGGATCTGAGTTTTTGCTAAAACATAAAAATTCCCTTTTGCACAAAAAGTAATTGAGAGGCTGGAGAAAAACAGCCTGTTTTATTTGCCTAGTTATATCTCCTGCCTCAGGTCAGATTCACTTTGTGATTTCATGGGGAGGGCCATCATATGTTAGTTTTCCAGAAGCTAAGTTCTCCTCAGGGGAAGGGCTGCAGCTGCGCAAGAGCCTGAGCATCTGATCCAAAGGCCACTGGCAATGGAGAGAAAGTTTCCAGTGATCTGCAGAGACTTACGCCTCAGAACAGGAAGGAACAGCAGAGTCTGTTCTGAGCATATGAAGAATCGAAGCCTTTTGTCCAACAGCAGGCACATGCAGAGACTACCAGAAGGCTTCGTTCAGATAACTTGTACATACAGACCATCAAAGCAAGCATACAACACAATACTGAGTTCTTGGGAAAATGGGAAGAAGGAGGAAAAAAGGAGGGGGGAAAAACCAACAGCAACTTTTTTTACTTACTGGAATCCACGATCATCTTCACAGAAAACGTGGTCGGTTCCTATAATTTGGAAAATGGTTGTTGTAATCTGCCTATTGGTAATTCCCTGAAAAGAAAGAGCAGGCTTTAGGCCAGTACACTTTTATTTGCACAGGAGCTGTTAGGTTCTTTCATCTTGCTGCAGGATACTTTTTTAAAACTCTGTCTTTCTCAGTGTTTGGAACGTACCTGAGGTAAGAGAGTAGCATCTGCGAGGAACCTCTCAGGGCAGTAGTTAGTATCTCACTGGAGGACGTTCTTCCCCGAGTAGGGAAGCACCGGGGAGGTGTGGGCTGAGGCTGGGTGCCCCAGTCCGCTGTGCTTCAGTTACTCCTTCTGGTTGAAGAAGGTAGCATAGATTTAATGAGGGCCAGAGCAGGAACAAATGGGCTATAGCCCAGTCCCCCTGTTATCTCTAATTGAGCAAAGCAACTGCTCTGTCACAATATGGGCTATACCTCATCTCAGTGCAACTGAACCAGCCCTTGTAGGGCTGGGGCACGGCAAATGAACTTTTTCACTGTTGGGCTGAGTAGCACTTCTGTTACACAAAGATCCCTGCTAGGACCACAGATGTGCCTCTGTGTTTCTGCTTGCGGCAGAACTGCATATACCTGGGCTTTCCAAAGGTGCTCCAGATGTAGCACACCCAGCACCAAACAACTCAGCACCGACGGGATACAAGACAGGGATTTATTTGTGCCCATACACTTGCAAAAAATGACAGCTTAATCTGTACTAGAAGCAAGTAGCGACCCACAAATCGAAAATGAAATAGGGTACACTGGTACATCAGCAAAATGTTCCAGGCACAGTTCTGGAGAAATGACTACTCAGCTAGTGAAAATATTTTAACTGGATTTGCATAGCTGTTGTCAAAGATGCCCAAAAAATATTTGAAGGGAAACGTGCAACATGGCACGTGCATGTTGATGTCAGTTCCAGTGACATGCTCTCTGCAGGCTTGAATTGTCCTGAAAATACTGTAACAGCAAAGGCTGCTAAAATAGTTGTTTTTAGAAGAGGTACCTGAGGTCAGCTCAACATGAGAGATGACTGTAACTTTCAGGAAAGCACCCGTTCAGTGAACTGAGCCTGGGATGTGTTGTGCTTTTGTAGTTCAAAGGGAGCGTCTCTCTGTGCGCATTTGGCTTTTAACACCATCCCTCCATGTGATTAAAGAAAGCCACAAGAAAGAGGTTTCTACATTATTATCTCTTCCTGGAAAACAAACCTGACTGTTTCCCCGAAGTTTGCTGGTACAGAATTATGCAGCTTTAAAGGCAGCCAGACATTTTGGCTGCCCATCCACTTGCCTTCCTTGCAGTTGTCATTATCTCTGTTTTACTTTACCTGGAACTTAACAATCCCTCACTCCTTTTCCTCCTAGGTTTCAATAACTCTTCAAAATGAAAATCAATAAGCGTTCCTTTTACTCCAAGGCACAGCCTTTCAGGTAATCACGTCGTACAGTGCAGCAGCTGTGTGGAGCCTATGTAGCAGAAATAGCCCTTGGATGAAGAGTTTCCAGTAAAGTAGCTGCCTTCTTCTAGCATTTCACTGTTTACTTGTAATATTGGTTTAGATCAACATTGGATTTTCATAAAGTGATTTAAGTGATACGTTAGTGGCGTGGCTAAGAAAACTCAGAAAGGTTATTTTTTTTAAATTACTTCACATTGCAGACTCTAAATAAATAAAGATCTTATGAGTCAGTGGATTTCATTCCTGTCAAACAGACATTTGAATTAAAGCAAAATAACCTCAAACCTCTCATTAGCAGAACTGCATGTGTAATTTCAGTTTCTGTTTTGCTATTAACAGGCGTGTAAGTGGGTTATAGCAATCCTACTTCTTTTTTAAGAAACTCATCGCCACGACAGATACATGAGAGGCCTCAGGAAACCCCCCTCCTTCTTCCCCCAGAAATGTTGGGTTTGCAAGGAAGAGTTGGCATTGCAAAAGTCTGGACATAATTTAACAAATTTTCTCAGTAGATAGGGCCAGAGCCTCACCCCACTGATGACTCAAGGCAGTCTCCTTGATGCAACTGGAGCTGTGCAGATGGGTGGCCTGATCTTTCCCTGGAAATACATAGCATGAACTCAAAGAACTGAGCGCTGAAAGTGAATGTGCTGTGGCTGATAGTTCTCATAATCCAAATTATCTGAAATATCACATACCTCAGAGACAAGACAGGTTTCTATTGGTACTGCGAAGTTGATTTATGTATAAAACTTCTAAGGAGTTCACAGTATAAGTGACACGTGGAAAAGCTGAAAGTGGCATATTCTTAGAAATACAGCGACAGGGCTGGGGGAAGGGGGTTGCGGGCAAAGGACTGCAGCAAGGGAAATTGCATTGTTGCATTGGTTTGTCTTGGGTCTTTTTTCAAAAAAAAATTTAGCTCATCTGCTTTTTGAAATATTACTTATATAGTTATGCTACAAATAGGGTGAGGGCTTTATGGTGTATTGTGGTACTGTAATATAAATGTAACTAGTTGCCCCTCTGCTCTGTCCATGTAAGACATACATGGGCATAACTGCCCCCCTGCTCTGTCTTTAAGGTAAAAGTCACCCTGCTAAACATTTCTTTTTCCTCGCCATCAACAAATGTGAACTGTTTCCTTCAATTTTACTTGCTTCATCTGTTGTAATCACAGCGTGAACTGTCACGAGCAGAAATAGCAGCTGAAGACAGGAGTTTTAATCATATTAGAAACGTAAAAGATCCAAAGCTTTCCTTTGAGAGACTCATCTCTTTTAGTAAGAATAATTGAATTTTAACACTGCCACAACACAGTTTGTGATTAAGCTATTTTGGTTTATCTTGAAAGATTTCTAACAGGAAATTGTTGTAACTTTCCTTTTCCCTCACAGGCTTCTGCTGTCTTGTAGAGGAAACCTGGGTTTATAAGCAGAGACCTAAACCAATAAAGAGCAAAATCGGTCAAAATTTACAAAAGTGTGCAGTTTGGCCAAGAGGCTGCCTTCCATACTGACAGACACCCCCAAATCTTCACCATCATTCCCAAGCTAAAGAATGCTCTCATTTAAGAAACTGTACTGTGAGGAGTCCTGAAGACAACTTTGTGTATACAAGTAGGGTCCCAAACTCCAGCAAAACTTGTCCTTATTGGGAAATTTCAGGACTGCACAAACGGATTCACATAATGTCAATGAAACCAAGGCCTGGTGAGGCCTTGGTTGCAGATTTTAGACACAGCATGCTCTCTGACAGGTCCGTAGGGTCGATAAGTAAGGGAAAACCACAAATTTATCTTGATCAGAGAAGTGGTTCATACGCTTTCTTTTCCCTTTAGAGCACAGTTGTGTTCTATAGGAATGGTCCAACTGAGGATGTCTGAAATCTTTGCTGCAGCGGAGTAGTTATAACCTCTTTATAGCCTACAAGAAGGATCAGTCAGCAGCTGTGTCACTCAGCTTGAATTTTAAGATTTCTTCCTCCACCCGCCCCCAGCCTTGTCTCTCCCCATTCCAGAGATCTACAACTGGCTTTGTCCCAACTCCTTCCTGCTTGCAGCTCCTTCCTGCGCAAGCAGATACCCTCATCATGTTGGCACTGCTGCTGGGAGGTGCCAACTCTCAAACAGCAGCAGCTATGACTACACTACCTGGACTACATTTCCTTCCTTCCTTCCCTTCCTCCATCCTTCCCTTTGGCCGTCACAAGCACCCTGGATCTCTGTTATGTCCTATTATGGTGCTGCTTGGCTGCCTAGGTAATACCTGCTATTTTGTTGGGCTTTCGATGCCTTCTATGGGAAGAAATGACAGACCAGAATCAAGTGTCCTGCAGGCTAAATCTGACTTACAAGTGCCTTTACTATTGTAGTAATATTTCTGTAAATCTAGAGAAACAAGGCTGTATTCCAGATGTGGTGTAGGCATTCCAGATATAGTATAGCCACTTCAACTCATCTTTGCAGAGCAGATGGCAGAGGGTTCAGACAATAGGCTTGAGAACAAGAGAAAGGAACAGCAAACTTCTCTTTAGCCTACACATAGGCTGATTGTACAATCTGCTGCCGGAAATACACAAAATACACATAAAGCTAGCAATATGTAGCAATAAGTCACTTAGTTGGGTGTCAGTTCATTCAAACCAGAATTACTCTACAATACCCACAATCCATTAGAGACAGAGTAGCTTAATTGAAAACAATCTAGTGAGAGAATGATTTAGCCCAGAAGTATGTGGCTGATGATCAGGAGTTCCAGGTCCCAAAATAGCTCCATTACAGCTCAGTAAACTAAGCGAGCATCTCTCTCGGTGTCGATTTCTGCAAAACATAGGACTCCAAAGGCACCTCAGCTGCCAGCTTTCTAGAACTGTGACGATCATTGGGAGCACTGATAGATACAAAAACTGTTCTTCCTTAAAATCCAGGGGGATTAAAGCACCTCCACACATAGGAAACTTTCCTTTAAGCAATAATCTTATTGGAAAGTACTGACTGCTGAGAATTACCCCCCATTCGGGAGATAAATGCAACATAGAAAGTAACAAAATGTATCCCAGTATTCTGCAGCCTAGCTTGACCAGGGCAGAGCTGAAATGCTTTTTGATGGAAGCTTTTAAGGTACAGATTCTAAGCTGAAGTCTTTAACTAGGACTTGAGTCCAGCTTTCTCCGGCCCACACCCAAAATTCATACCTCATTGAATGATCCTATCCAGTGTGCTCGAAAGTCCAAGCATTCTGAATAAGTGCCACCTTCACTAATGTTAGAAAGTAGTTTACATATTTGACTTGTATCTCCAGTTAACCATTACCCACTCCTGGAGATCTATACGTTCACCAGTTGGACAGAAGAAACTCTGGACTTAATCTCCAGAAGTGGTCAGTAATGGAACAAGGGTTTGTTTTGTGACCAAAAAAAGCTAGCGTGCGAAAAATGTATCCTCTGTGGTACTGACTCAGTGTGATGCAAAGTGGCAGAAGATAGTATTGGTCTTCTTAGGTCGTTCCCTGACAGGCTACTTCAATGCTGCAAATAGAAATGACAGAAATTAGCAGTGCCTAGAGACACAATCCGCTTCTTAGCAACAGATAACAAGGTTCAAAGGTGGACTACACGCTTTATGTTGATTGAGTATAGGAAGAAGGAAATTATTCATTGTTAGAGGACAGAGCATTTCCTTCAAGCCCTGTTACCAGGAATATTCAGAAATGTATTGCTGCAATGCCTTTGTGCGAAGCCCATCAGAACTCATGCCGCTCACCTATTCTGGAACAGGAAGTTATTTACCTCAGATTATACCCCATGCACAAACATCCTGTCTCCTGTGTAAGTTCTTCAGCCAGGTGGACACTTAAACCATGCAGTAGCCATTCAGCCAAACCAGCTTGTTGGCAAGATGTGCAGAGTAAGCTAAGTGGTGCTAATTCTGGTTGGCTGCTCGTTCAGGTGTGCATCTACCATTTGTGGGTTGAAACTCCTCTTGACTACAGAGGCCCTTCCTCTCCTGAACACATCCTCCTGATGTAATAAACACTAACCAATAATCAGGATGAACGGTCTGGAGGAGAGATTAAAGAGCAACAGAAGACTAAGCAAAGAAGAATTCAGAAGCGCCAAAGGAAAAAATAACTCAATAGCACTGAGCTTAACTAGTTTGGGAAAATGTCCCAGAGGAATAACCCTTATCTGGTAGTTAAAATTATTGGAAAAAGCAGCAGGAAGCATGCTGGAGAGAAGGAGAAGTCTTGCTGCTATGCCATAGACAAGTTGAGAATAATTTCTGTTTTCACTCTAGGTTGCACTCTGTGCCACTCACTCCTACTGACCAAAACACAGATAATTTCAATTAGTATCAAGACCACATTCAGCAGAAAACCTGCACAAAGTCTAGCTCGAGTAAATCACAAACTGAAATGACTTACATGGTAAATACTCCTATTCAGAGCTTCCTGAGTATGTTTAATATAGGTGGATATTTATACTTATATCTGACAGATCTGAATTCTTAGCCTTTTTATACTTCCTTTGGAAAAACCTATATTTATAATAGCTTTTTATAGAACATAGTCAATGAAACTAATATACAGTACTTTTAGCTAACTTATATCTAAAAGGACACCGCTTTAATATTTTAAGAGCAGGGGAAATGCACATAGGTCCGGAGAAGCAAAAAAGAAATGTTTGAAGAGACTGATGATATGAAAAAGGGTACATCTGAGTTTGGAGTGTCTGCAGTGAACACCAGAACAAGAAGTTAGAGGTGACTGAAAGAGAATATCATCCAGATATGGTCCAAATAGGGGTGAAAAGGAAATAAGAGAGAAGGTGCAGAAAAAATTAAAGTATACAGGCAAGGAAAAAGTGGCTTCCCAGGAACACAGCCATTGTAAAGCTATTATCCCTACTTTACTTTGGCCTTTTTACTAGGTACGGTTTGGTCTGAAATGAGAAGGAACTTGATATTAATTTGAAAATACTCAGTAAGATGTCCTATCTATGAACCCTACAAGGACTCCCATTCTTCTGCATTCATTTTAGTATAAACGTTTTCTTATTTTATTATTCTAAAAGTGTTCTTTATTTGTTTTAGTATAAAAGAAGAATGTATGCTGCAGAGTCCTGGAAGAAGGTTAACATAACAGAACTTTTCTGTCACTGGGGCCCAAACTTATAAGGGCACAGGCACTCGAACAGCCTTAAACTTGGGCTGGGTATTAGGTAAGCGACACTTGAAAGATTCTGGTGGAGAAAATATTATTGAATATCAGAATGCAATTAAATGGATTTCTGGAATGCTGCATTGGGTTGCTCTGAACTATATCAGAAGACAATATGTATACATCTAGCAGGACTTTAAAGCACAATTTCACACAATAGCCTGCTGAGGTAAACTCAGGGACATTTGCTGAACATGCAAAAGGTTGCCAAGAGTCATATAGGTAGCAAAACATTTTCTTCTCTTTAAAGATATTTTTTTTTTTACAAGAGCCAACATTCAAAATTGGGTGTGGAGAGGGGGCTCTGAGCTCCAGCTCTAAGCGTAAAAAAGATTTTGGCACAATTCTGATCATATGCTAGAAACAACTTGGGGCTCCAAATCCAGTTCCTAGATCGCTGCTAGGGAGAGCAGAACACTGCAGAGCTCATGTACAAGTGCAAACCATGAACGGTTTCCACAGCAGCTGCAGACTGGCATGGCTCTTGGCTTCATCATAGTATCCACTACTTAGGGTTGCCACCTGCTTGATCTGCATTTGAGTGGAAGAGATTGACTACAGACCTGCTAGTTGACATCAGAAACAGGATCAATTAGCACACACACAGCAGCTGTTTGATTTGGGGACACATAGCTTTATGTGTCAATGAAAAGAATCCTATGTGTGACAGCAGCAGATCTTCAGGAGCGAAATGCTAAGGGCTATTGTTTTAGGCTAAACCTTATGACACTAGCAAACAATCCACTGTTAATAAAGCTTATACTCTTTTGTTGATGTTAGGTGTGGAGAGCATGCGTTAGCCCTCCCGCCCTGAGATCGAACTTGTTATGAAAGGCTTCATCTATCTTAGGATCTTAAGTCTTATCCTCAAGCCAAACTGCTCCTTTAATCACAAGACTGCCAACTAGCAAAGGGCAAGTTGTTTGGCAAACCAAAGATTTGGTTGTGGGTGAAAAGAGAAAGACTTCAGCACAAATTTGTCATTCAGCTGGGCCACTCCTTTTTCTTCAGCTGACTGCTCTCAGCCTTGCCTCCTAACAGCTTCGTATCTCATTCCTTTCCCATGGCTTTAACCTGGGCCTAACACAGCAACAAACCAAAATCCACCCTGTGCCTTGAAAGGAAAAATAGCAAGAAAACATGTAAACCATTTTAGTTGTCTCAAAGATAAAAGTATATTAAAAGTCTATGTACATTAAAAATAGATTAAGTTCTTCCTGTCTTCTAAGTCTTTGACTTTCGCCTTATAAACCATACAAGGTGACAATTCAGAAAGACAAGGGTGCAGCAACTGTGAGCTGAAGCACAAACTGTTCTACAAGGTTAGCCACCACTAATGAATTTCCACACTAACTTTTGGCCTAATCAAGCCTGGCTTTATACTGATACTATTACTTGGTCATAATAATACCAGCAGAATATGCCCCAATATGGAGTTCACTCTCCATTCCAGTCCGAATTAACTGTTCCAGCCTAAGGCACCTCCAGCTCGGTGCATTTATAATCATCTGATGCTGCTGAACTCCCTTCGTTATAACCCTGCAGTCATGAACAAGGAGTTCTGCCTTTAGATGGACACTGGTCTTTATTCTAGAACAAGATGTAGAAACAAAAAGGGGTAACAGCTTCATACTTCTTATAAATACCTCCTCTTATGCAAGTATGCTTCTGCTTGAGAACAGTTTCTTCCTTTTAACTTTTGCTACCAACTTGTTTAAACTACAGAGCAAGGGCTTTATACATGCACAATTAAAGACAAGATATTATCTTTGGGAGAAAAACAAAAAAACCCCACATGTATTTTCCCACATCCTGGGCAGCTGCAAGATCACTTACATGTTATTAATGACCTTTCTATTTACTTAACTTTCAGACTCAACCATTCTGGGAGAATAGCTTGTTTTAATTGTCTATTATCAACCTGAACCCCCAAATTTTCTCAATGCTTCTCAGTCCTGTGTCCCAGTCCTAACTGTGGCAGGGAGTCTCATTCAGAGAACATTTTCTTCACACCTGCAGGGCTGTATCTCTGCATCAGTGTGGAAACTATCTTTCTCTTAAAGGCACATGGTATCAATTCAAAGCTGTTTGCACATCCATTTACAACAGTGTTCCATATGTCTTCTTTCAAGGTGATCCAGAAAATCTCAGAAACTAAAAAGCACTGGGTAGCCACCAGCTCTCCTAGTGTTTTCCAGTGCATAAGGGCCTTTGTGGCACATGCAGCAAATACGACCTACAGGGAACCCAGATTGCTCCCAAGTGACATAGAGCTCGGCTGGTACTAGCAGGAACTTCAGCCAGAAGAGTACACTCTGTGCAGGCACCAGCAGCTTACTAGATGTTACAGTACTCTTAAGAGATAAGGTTAAAGATATTATATGTGCTGTGTGCTAAGCGATTTAGTCAAATAGCTTGCAGGAAATTGTTGATGTATTCTCTTCCAGGAATGTTTCCTGGGAAAAACAGCTGGCGATTCAGAACAGAACACTTCAAGGCTGCCTCCATATGCCAGCTGCAGCTTTGCTAATAGCATAGAGAGTAGGAGTTAACTTATATTCATATTTAGAGTGTGTTTCCACATAATTAAAGAACTCTACAGATGAAAGGCATTTGTGAGTAGGAGCAGAGTAAATTCTGCAAGCAGGGCTAACTTTTAGGAGTTAAAGCTGAACCCACAAGCTCAACTGTAACTGGAGAAAGCACTGTAACAGACACAGCCTGTCCTGGTGCCCACTCCCAAATGATACAAGGAAAACTCAGTCACTTTGCAACCTCAAATTTAGGCAGTCCTTGCTGGTTTCAGACTACGTCCTCTTCTCTCAATGTATGTTTAGTGTGTGCAACTGCCAAAAAATCTGAGGATATGGAAAACATCAGCTTCTCCTGTATCTTGAACCAGTACGAAGAAATGAACTAGTCAGCTGAGCTAGAACTATAAGCAGCTTCTCTGCACTACACTTGCTTTTGTGGTCCTTGCTGTTCTGTGTTTGCTTTTTTCTCAGGTGATGGGAAGGAAGTGAAAGGAGAGAAAATGTAACTGAAGGGGTTTGCATTGAGAAGCTGCTTTCTCATACTTTTTTTTTTCCCACACCATCACAGCATGAGATTTTTCCAGCAGCGCACTTTGAAAATTGTAAATCTTTAGTGCAACAAGTATTAAAGTTTCTGCAGACCGAACTGACAAGGTTAGAAATGCTATCCCGCAGTACACTGCACAACGCCAGAACCATCGTGTCCTGTATTTAAATACTGATGCTCTGACAGGTGCAGGCCATTTTCATGCCTGTGGTCTAACATACATGAGCTAGATTGCACATTGCTAAAACAGCACAGCGCCTGCTAACTGTGGGCACTGAACTATGCAGCTCTCTTGCCTTTCAGGGAGAGGTGAAAGAGCCTATGTATGAAGCTGTCACCATAACGATGACTGAGCAGGATCTTTACATCCTGTACCAAAAGTCAGAATTGGGTAAGAAAACTAATAACCAGATATCCTGTTATTTCATCTGTTAAGTGTTTAGACACATCAAGGTCACTCCATCATATTTTCGCTCTCACTCCTTGCTTTATCCCATTTTTAATTGCATCTCAAATCTGAGGTCACATGATGCTGCTGTGCTTGCTTTTGCACAATCAATGAACTGCAGATTAGCATAATTTAAACCATTTTGCTATTTTCATCCATGCTGACTTTTACCCAACGACATTTATATTCTCAATTTTTCCATCCCACAGCTTTACCAAATTCTTCTTTTGCCATGCAGTTTTCTGCTGGGTTGGATTCTACCATGCATGGTTTTCCCACAGGAACTTCCTGACTTATAGAGGGAAGGACGCTTCATCTTTCACTTCAGTGACTGATTGGGTTTACAGCCTTTGTAAGTTGAGGTGCTGGTAATGTTCAGCTCCATGCACAACAGATGAAACAACAGGATATCTGGTTATTAGTTTTCTTACCCAATTCTGACTTTTGGTACAGGATGTAAAGATCCTGCTCAGTCATCGTTATGGTGACAGCTTCATACATAGGCTCTTTCACCTCTCCCTGAAAGGCAAGAGAGCTGCATAGTTCAGTGCCCACAGTTAGCAGGCGCTGTGCTGTTTTAGCAATGTGCAATCTAGCTCATGTATGTTAGACCACAGGCATGAAAATGGCCTGCACCTGTCAGAGCATCAGTATTTAAATACAGGACACGATGGTTCTGGCGTTGTGCAGTGTACTGCGGGATAGCATTTCTAACCTTGTCAGTTCGGTCTGCAGAAACTTTAATACTTGTTGCACTAAAGATTTACAATAACGAAACTGAGAGACCTGGTAACATTGCCCAAGCCACTGCACGAGGCAGGTTTTCTGCTGAGCCTTGTGCTTCGTCCAAGTTCAGGTACGTTTGCCCAGCTGCAGTGCTCTGGGCACTATGTGACCTGTTGATGCCTCCAGCTGACCTACCCTCAGCTTCCCTCAAGGAGACAAGAACCAAGGGGCAAACCCTGGCCAGTTTGCTGCCTACCGCCTCTCCCACCTGCCACAGCTTGGAGAGTTGTTTTCATACTGTGAACCTTTCTAGTGTCCTCATATCGCGAAGACAGGAAACTGCTGGTAAGCAAAGAGGAGAGCACTCTACATGCTCTGTCACTCTTCCCCAAAACAGCAGCAGCCCTCTGGGAAGAGAGGGGTTAGCTGCTCTCTGGACGTAGGAAGCTGTGGCCTGTAAAGAGAGGGGTCTTAAACTCCAACTCTGATCCCTGTGACTGCAGATGTTGGACCAGCCCTTGCCAATTAAAGAAATGACACAACTTCCTATTGCAAAAGAGTCCAAAGGCTAAAAAAGAAGGCAAAGGTAACATAGGCGAACAGCACTGTGCGAAGCCAAATCCAGCTGTAGCCAAAGTAAAACTTAACCAAGTTCTAGTCTTTAGTAAAATCACATTATTCCACACTACAGCTTGTTAAGTGACTTGCCCGAGTCATCCACTAGGTCAGTAGTAGACTGAAAGAGTGAGGTATTGATTAAATCCTGACTGTGATTGTTCTGGACATTCCTCAACCTAAAGCATAATCTAACAGACTTTGGGGCATTTTTGCCCATAAAATGCTTATTTCTCTCCACTGACTATAAGGGGAGCTTAGGGTACACACATCCATGTTGCAAGTAGCTAACAGCCAGGGAGGGGAATCCCACCTCTACTCTCCTGCATCCCAGTGTCCAGTGGTCTCTCCTACCTCAGAAGCAGGCACTGTGTGATGGTGCCAGCTCTTTCAGCTGCACTTCTTGAGAAGGAAAGAAAGGGGGTAAAAAAATATGGGGGTAGGAAGAGGGAGGCAGTTTCCAAGAATAAAACAAAGAAATAATTCAATTGAAGGAAAAAGCAAAGAAAAAGTAGCCTGGGGAAAACTTGGCCTCTGAAAAACAATGGACCAAGATGAAGAAGGAAAACATGGGTAGTAAAGGCATATGGTTTACTTCAGTTTTTGTGTTTTCAGAATCACAGAGCATGCGATTTATAGGAATTTGAATTTCCTTTCAAGGGAAACTGCTATTCCTAACACTTCCCTCCTCTGCTGAGAAGTCTTCTGAGCTTATGGCAAAGATGTGCCAGCATCCTGCTTGTTAGATGGCTCCAGATATTGATGAGCCCTTGTTTTCTTTGGAAAGCCATTAACAGGTATACACAGAACCGCCTGCTCTCTGCTGCAGCTGGTCCACACAAACATCCCTTCAGGTGATCTGATCAGCTCCTGCCTTAACGTATTACCTGGCAGATCCTCAGCAGCTAGTCTTTGTAGTTTGGGGAGAAGGGAAGAATATTCTGTTTCTGCAGCAATTAAAACTAAAGTCTGGAAAGAGAAATTCGGTTCCCTTTCTCTTAGACCTTGAGGTCTTAGTCGTGCATTAGTTATGACACTGGGCTCCAGGAGGAGACCTAGAAATAAGCCACAACTGAGCAGCAGCAGCACAACTGATACACCAGCACAGCTGTTAGTGCACTGCAAGGAAATCTTCCCTGAACACTGCTGGAACACAGTTAGCAAAACATGGTATGTGTGACTCAGGGGCCTCCCACAACTGGCACTCTGTCAGCAAAGGACACCGTTTTGATAATTAGCTGAAAGCAATTTTATTATTGCCATGTAGCATGCTGCTGTGGGTGTCTCCTTAGAGTCACAAGTTACCTGTACTGATCACGTGTATAGGCAGGCTTAAGCAAGACTGAGAGGATGTTGTAAACCTCCTATTCCATGACTCCTTTTCAAACTTGTGCTCTGTTCTATCCTGCTCTCTACTCCGTGTTCCCGGCACTCCCGCTTTCACTGTTATCACTAATTTAGTGTTTGCAGTGTAAGTTATCTCTTAATTTCTACCCTTTATTTAATTGGAAAAGGAAATAAGCAAAAAAAAAAAGAAAAAGGACTGACGCGCAGACAGCCCTTGAAATGCTGTGCATGAACTGAGCTTATGGAGCTTTGTAACTGTTCCAGCTCACATGACTGGGATGCAAGAAATGTACTGCAAATCAACACCCTTATGCGTCACACCTCCTGGGCGCGACACAAAACATACACACAAACCCTGCCTCAGCCTCTTCCTCTCAAGAGAAGGGTAATGCCTTAGCAACCTCCAGCACAGTTGTATGACACATGTAACTGATTTTATGAATGTTATTCATAAAAGGCTCAGAGTCCCTGTGCCCTTAAATTATGATTTCAGGGTGGAGATATTATTTCATTAGAAGATAAATCACATGTTCTAACTTGATGGCAGTTTTTAAAAAGAAACTGCCCTACAGCAGTTGGACCAGCCGATTAGATAGTTTCCTCCTGAGCTTACAGGCTGGCCCCAGAAATGAAGCTGCTGAGCAGAACTGAGCCTGTGCCAAGTCATTGTTATGCCAGGACAAACACTGAGTTCTCCCTGCTCTTGACATAATACATCCCTGCACAAACATGACTGCTTTGCAAGTCCCTTCCCACCCAAGAGAAAATCCTGAAACAGCTGGGATCTCTATCACCAGGGCATCAAGCCTATTTCATTCACGTGACAGGAGATTTCTGCCTGTATTACAGGGTAGGGAGAGTTCAAGCCCCTCCTTTCCCCTGCAAGAAAGGTTTGTTTAGCTGACTACTACAGCATACTTAGAAATCTAAAAAAAATCTGTTTTTTCAGATGAAGTCATTTATGCTCACACCACCTGAATTTAAGCTGACGCTGTTTTCATTGTTGTGGATGAGGTCTGGAGCACATAAATATGCTTGTTAAAAATAAGAAGAGGCCACAGTCTTTTGTGACCGAGTATCACAGAGGACCACTGGTGCATTGTTCCTACGGCTATTTGTGGTCAGAATTCTTCCTTTGCTGGGCTTGGATTCAGAAAAAAAACTGGAGCTGGACTTTTTAATTTGAAACAGGAGGAGGGAGTTTTTCATCTTTTCTGCATCTGCCACAAACGAACCATTCCCTGCAGATTGCAGCCAACGCACGGTGAAACCAAGACCATCCTCTGTGCCCTGCTCCAGGTGCTGCTCGGCAGGAATTGCAACTGCCATGTGCCTGGCAGTCAAGACCAGTGCTTTCCTTAATCAGAATAGGAGTCAAAGCTTTGAACCAGTGAGATGAGTACAGAGTTGGTGTGGTAGATTTGTAAGTGCCTAATAGTAAGAAGAAAAATGACTCATAGCATTATGTGTACACCCCTCAAAACTAAAGCTTTAACTTGTGAAGTGTAGAGGAAGAGAAGCTTCATTAATCCTAGCAGTCTTTGATCCGCTGTGTCTGGGAAAAGGCTCACTATCTGCCTGATAATATGGAGCAAAAAGACACTGCTTCCCAATCTTCCCTCCTTCTCACACCTCCCTGTTCCTCCATCCTCAAACCTGATGTTCCAGCTCTGCCGGGTATACTGCTGTTGCACTCGTCCTTGAATAACTCCAGTAAATTCAAGCATATCAGAGCAGGCATAAATCTAACTCACTGGCCTGGAACAGCAATATAGCTCCAGCATTCGTGCTCGGATGAGGTTCCCAGATGGGAGCAGCAAGGCTAGGCGCTGGCTTGACACAATTTTCCTCACAAACAATCCCAGCTCCCAGGAGAGGGGCTGAGTCAGTGCTGGTCCCCCGTCACAGGACGGGAGGGGGCCCACAGCCCTTGCACAGCTGCTTTCCTCAGGAACAAGTCATCTTTTACTCTGACCTCCATTTGCAGCTAGGTTTTTGAGAGAAACAGCACAAAAATCAAAGGACGTGCCATGTAATCTTTGTTTAACCTGTCACTCATGCTCTGCAGCTTCTCTTAACAAGACTGACGTTGGCTTTTTTTCTGCTGAAGGGAAGGCAGGAGGGAGGAGATGAATGCACTCTTTCCCACTACATCTCAAGTAACTGTTATATTGCAAGCCAAAGACACTCCAGGCCAGTCAGTAAATTTGATGAATCATCAGATTCATTCATCATTTGTTCTTCAAGACTGTTCACTCTACCAGTCACAGAGGTAACTCACAATTAAAGCCCCAGATTTGTCCTTCATTCAGCCTTTTTATTCAGAGCTTCTGCTCACCGTTCCCAGGATTTCATCTTTACCAGCATGTTTAATTTCTCAATTAAGCTGTCACATATCCCTTGTTTCTGGAGGTGGAAGGCTCGGTCATAGGCCATCAGTAACTTTTGATTCCGACACACAGACATCATGGCTCATCTTACACATACCACAATAAACCACTAGTCACTGCGGATAGTTCTAAATGTCTTGGAAAAGTCCTATGTAAATACCAATAAAATCCAAGTAAGTATTTTACGTTTTGGACTGATATATCTCTTTTCAGCATTGGAGATAGCACCTGCTAATCAAATCCTCTAATAATCCCATGAAGCACCACATCTGATCATAGGCAGGGATCTGGCAGCACTTCAGAAAAACTCTTAGAGGCTCAGACTTCCCTGGAAACTGAGGGCACTGTCACAAAGCCAGTTTCCAGCCCCTGGAAAGGTCTCCCCTGCCTGCATGCCCACATCTGCCCTTCCTCTTCCTAATACCCACCATATGCTTAGTGTAGCATCATCAGACAGCTTCAGAGAAAGTGAGGCAAATATCCTTCCTCTGACTCTCGCTGTCCTCCTCACTGCTGGGTCTGCCCAGCACTGCTTCTCCCTCCAGACGCCAGGGAAGCCTCCCCCCTCCCCCGACAAACTCTTGTTCATGCAAAGCATATTTTTCTGTCCCATCAGTCCACTGCTTCAGATAATTGTTGGTCTGTGCCTGAAGAGGACCTTGTGAAGGTCAACACTTCTGGCTAGGTACGTAAGACACTAAGAAACAAAGAGATCCTTCCAAAAGCCAGTGTTGGTGGTTAGGGCCATAACAGAAACCTAAGGGCCCTTATGTTCAGCTGTCTTTAACACTACCTTTCTTCTGTTACCATCAGCATTTCCCTGGTCCCCAGACTTCTGTAATCTGACCTCCCTCTGGTTATCTTCCCCTGTCTCTTTGAAATCATGCTGCTTTAATTTTCCAGCTGCAAGCCAAGTTCTTTTCAGGTGAAGCCCTTGCACAGAAACATGACATTGTATAACAGTTTTCACTACATAATCCACTGATGTGCTGAAAAACTTGCTTCTGAATTTGCTTACAAGCAAAATTATTTAACTTGGGAGAGCACTGTGTCACCATGCCTCCTGTTTCTCTACACATTGCTGTATAACCCACCCTTAGATACAGAGAACTTATTAGCTTTTGGGAGTAGGATGTTAAAAAAGTTCTCCAGTGAATTCTTGTCCTTTCCTTCAGAAAGTTTAATTCATAAAACAAATGTTTCAGGTTACACATTTGAGCTGCTGTAAAGTAAACCATAGCATGGAGCCTTGTAAAATGCAACTGCTTGTTTTGTGCGGTGCAACTGGATACAGCATGCTCTTCCCACAGCTATGCAATGCTCTGTCCTTACATCCCCTGCATGGCCACGGTGGCTGCACTGATGCTGCAGCACATCAGTAAATGATTCCACTGAAGGCCTTTCTGTAATTCAGTCTCATTTCCGAGAAGTGATCAGAATTTTCTATGGTTCCTTCAAGTACTTCTTAAAAACCAACAATGGCTTTAATAGAAATGTGGTCTTCTTACTAATATTCGACTGAGGTAGAAGCTCTCTGACGTGATGAGCAAGCAGTGGGGAAAGGAGAAGTGGAAGATGATGACACCAGGGTGAAGGAGTGCACTGTGGCTGTGCAGGTGGCACCGTGGCAGGCATCAAAGGTCATCAGTGATTGCTAATGCAGAAAAGCTAAGGACACAAAATATTTCGCCTGTTGCTGCACTGGGAGGAGAAAAATGCTGCCTCCTGCAGGAAAGCCAGTCAAAGGCGCTCTGATTTCCATAGGTTTTTAAACAATTTGAGTCTTTGTTTTCTCAGTTTGAGGATACACCCATAAAATCCCTTTTTTCTTTAGAGACCACAACCCTTTTTGGACGCCAGCAACTAGTGGTGTACCCCAGGCATCAATACCAATGGCTTTGGCAGTGTTAGGTTAATGGTTGGTCTCAATGACCTTAAAGGTCCCTTCCAATCTAGACGATTCTATGATACTATGACTGAGTCCAGTCCTGTTTAACAGCTTCACTAATGATCTGGGTGACGGTGCAGAATGCACCCTCAGCAAGTGTGTGGATGGCACAAACCATGAAGAGCGGCTGATATGCCAGAGGGTTGTGCTGCCAATCAGAAGGACCTCAAAAGGCTAGAGAATTGGTCTGACAACAACCTGATGCAGTTCAACAATAAGAGAAGTGCAGAGTCTTGCCCCTGGGGAGGGACAACCCCATGCACCAATATATGCTGGGGCTGCCCAGCTGGAAAGCAGCTGTGCAGAAAAGGACCTGAGGGTCCTGGTGAACACTACATTGAACATGACCAAGCAATGTGCCCCTGTGGCAAAGGTGGTGAATGGTCTCCCGGGCTGCATTAGGGAAAGCATTGCCAGCAGGTCTAGAGAGGTGATCCTTCCCCTCTGCTCAGTAATGGAGGCCACCCCTGGAGCACTGTGTCCAGTTCTGACCTCCCCAGTACAAGACAGACATGGACATACTGGAGAGGCCTCGGCGAAGGGCCACAAAGCTGGTTAAGGAACTGGAGCATCTCTCCTGTGAGGAAAGGCTGAGAGAGCTGGGACTGTTCAGCTTGGAGAAGAGAAGGCTCAGTGGATCTTATTAATGTATATAAATACCTGAAGGGAGGGCGCAAAGATGAAAGAGCCAGACTCTTCTTAGTGGTGCTCAGTGACAGGACCAGAGGCGATGGGCGCCAACTGAAACACAAGAGGTTCTGTCTGAACATCAGGAAACACTTTTTCACTGTGAGGGTGACTGAGCACTGGCACAGGTTGCCCAGAGAAGCGGTGGAGTCTCCATTCTTGGAGATATTCAAAAGCCATCTGGACATAATCTTGGGCAACTGGCTCTAAGTGTCCCTGCTTGAGCAGGTGGCTTGAACCAGATAACCTCAAAGGTCCCTTCCAACCTCAACCAGTCTGATTATGTGGTAACAATATCACCCAGTAAGTATCACTAGCACAAACATTCCTATGCCTACTCTGCTTATCAGCAACTGTAAGCCTAACTAAGAGCCACATTTGAGCATATTCTAAGAAAATAATTATTTCATTGAAATTCCATCAAGCCTGAACAAATTTCTGTCTTAGCTGGAACCAGGTAGTGGAACTATATCTCCATGAACATAAAAAGCTAGTTTTCATCTACAAGTAGAAGTCTGTAAACAAAAGAACAGCAATTTAAGCTCTGTTTTCAATTCAGTATTTAAACACTTCATTCATGGCAAGGGCAGAATCCAAAAGCATAAAGTAATAATAACTGAAACTAATTTCCCATTCACTTGTAAACAACTTTTTTATATATGTATTTACTTTGTCAACTATAACAATAACCTTTCTATATAGCACAGCATCAAACCATCCTAAAGACAAAGCAGCACAGAAAATTTGCCATGGCTGGGACTAGAGGATTTTTTAATTCTCATTGCAACAGACTGTTTTACAGCCAGAAACTCCTATGTTTGACTTCCATTAGAACTTGTGTGTTAGACACAATGGACACAATGGAATTAGACTTCCATTAGAACAGGATGAAGGCAGAATTCAGAAAGGCAACCGATTTAACAAGATGGCAGCATCCAGTAGGCACTCAGGAGATATAAAAAACCTAGTCAGTCATGTTTCACACCACTTAGAGTGCAATATGTAACAAGAAACACACTTACTGGTTGAAGTCTCTTGGGTTGGTAGGAAATGGCGCCTCTGAATCTGCCGTATACTACTATGTCACGAAGATGTCTGAATTGCAGTGAAATTTCTTCTTTCCAGCGGATGAGAACTCATTTCAGTGATATGATGAACTGTAAAATGGTAAGAAAGATGTTAAGAATGAAAAAAGCTTGCCTGAAACAAAGTTACTTTGAGAAAGTCAGTAAAGGTGGATCTAATAGAAAGTGCTGAGCGTGCTATACACCTCCAGACTTGCTATAGGTAGAGTTCTCTCTTATCAGAGACAGACAGAGATACTGTGAAGAACCAAATAATTGTTGACTGCTTTAATTTCCCAGATAACTGCTATATAATAAGTGTTTCCAGCACTGACACACCCCAAATATTTTTGTATGGTATAGTTAATATTTCTGTCAACTATTAGTCAATGAAATTTTGGATTTGTTTTGGTAACTATGAATCTTCTGCCATTACTTTCAATCTGATATTGCTGGGCATCCTGTACCCTGGGGGTGATTCCACACAGTTATTTTTTCAGCAACATCTTATTGTTTGTCTTATGAGGATTTTAAATTTTTTTTAAAAAAAAACCCTCCAGCTTTCACACACCTTTTCCTCTCCCTGATCTTGCTTCCTGCAGAATTTTAGCTTTGGGTCCTAAGAGCTGTATCACACCCACTCTGCTTCTCTATTCTGTTCTATAGCATCCACGGCAGGCTGTCTGGTAGCATACCCTGCTCTGCAATGTACCAGGATAAATATGATATAACACTGCTAATTCCAAGAAAAAGCACCTGTAAATAGCCTGATCTGGGCAGTATTTGATCAGGATAGTAACACCTGTACAACACAATCCCACCAGAGTAGCTGTCTCTAAGTATTGATACACACCATAATTAGACCACAAAGTGTTTTATGTCCTGATTGTATGTACACTGGTGCCAAACTTTTTATCAGGCTTCTCAGAAAACTGATCTACTCCCAACAAAAGCCTAGAGAGCCAAAAAATGTAATCACCTGTAGAATTAACTTAATTTAAAATATATATGGGTGCTGCCTCGGCTGAGAAAACAAAAATATGCAAATAGAGATATCTGAAAGATATCTAGAAAAGTTTGGATAACAAGTCTGAGCTAGCTTCCAGGGGAATTTTATCCAGCTGCTAATATCTTTAATGGGGAAATATCTCTGCAATAAAAATAGGTCCTTGGGAATGGAGAGACCCCTTGCAGCAGGCTGTGCAGGAGCAGGAAGCCGTGAGGCAGCAGCTGGCTAAGGACACAGCATCTACTTGTCTCCTTGGGACACCTTCTGATCAAAGTGCTGCACGATCAGCACTTTATTAACAAAGGCTTTCTGCAGTTGTCTGAACAGTCTGCTAGTTTTTTAATCAATGACTTAATAAAGGACTAAATGCAGAAAGATGGCCACAGACAGACTGATTTTGAGGCAAGTTAATAGACTAGCCATAGTATAGGAGGGTCATATCAAGCTACTGTGCAGTAGAGAAAGAGCCTCATGAGCCTTAGGTTGGGCTAATTTACAGTGCAGTGTGCAGCACCCAGACACCAGCGCAGGCTCTGCAGTGTTCAGCTGTGTGGTGATGCACTATGGTCAGTGCAGATAATTTCAAACCACATAAACCTTAGCTTAGCATGAACTACACAGTTTGCACTGATTTTTTTAACAAGATACTGTAGCTCCGACTAAGTCAGGAGGAAGTAACTCCTGTTGTTTTCTCAGGACTTCCCTCTGATACCGTAACAGTGTTTAGCATAATTGAAATTAAAGCTAGGTGGGAATTTTCCTGTGGACTTTAACAGAAGCTCTGCTGCCACACTGAAAGGCTCCTTCCTGGTAATGCAACATAGAATATCAAGTTTACGACAACATACAGTCTGCAACAAGTTGCCCCTTGACTTTGCTT